>NC_080041.1:76962524-77562524 GCF_012489685.1 Lotus japonicus
TCAGTATGAACAGTGGAAAAGCTTCAGAAGTTCTGAAGCTATACAAACTCTGATGTGGACTCAGTCGCTAGAAGCTCTGAAGATCCAGAAGTTCTGATAACCAAGAAACACTGAAGGTTCAGATGTTCTGATGGTGTAGAAGACTCTGAAGATCCAGAAGTTGAATAGTGGAAACTCTGATGTCCAGAAGCAAGAAACTCTGAAGGGCCATGTTCTTCCCTCTGAGTTCAATCAGAAGATACAATGGTCAGAGGATCTGTGCTTTCCCTCTGACTCTGATCAACCGGCTTCACAAGTTCCAATATGAAGTATTCCTTTGATCAGAAGTCTCCTAGGTTAAAAGGTCAAGTCGCTATCCAAGTACAAAAGCAAGTGTACCTTCCTGACGACCTACCTAACGTTCTCAGCCACAGCAGAAGCTGGATTTTCCAGAACTGCCTCCAACGGTAGCATTTCCATGCAACGCTCAACCCTAATCCTTGGAGTATATATAGAGGCTAAGATTGAAAGAAGCGGCTAGAAGAAACTACGAAGAAGCAATACACACGCGCAAGACATATTCAAAATATTCTAAGCTTTCTTTCATCTGAAATTCATTTAGTTTACACTCAGCTTATTTAGAAGCAAAACCTTTGTAAACACCAACCTCAAACAGTTGTTGATTTTCCTTAAGGACGGGTAGGTCAGTATCCTTAAGAAGACTAAGAGAGTGAATCTTAGTGGTGATTCCTTTAGGAGATCAAGGTTGATCGGATCCTAGAGAAGACTAAGAGAGTGAATCTTAGTGATAGCTAAGTCAGTGTAATTGTTAGTCACTTGTAGGTTTCAAGTGCAGTTGTAACTCTTATCTGATTAGTGGATTGCCTTCATTCTAAGAAGGAAGAAATCACCTTAACGGTGGACTGGATAGCTTGAGGATTTATCAAGTGAACCAGGATAAAATACTTGTGTGCTTTTCTATCTCTTATCTTTAGCACTTAAGTTCTCGAAAGATTTGCCAAAATCTTTAAGGTGGAAGTTTTGTACTGAAAACGTTATTCAAACCCCCCCTTTCTACCGTTTTTCATAACCTTCAATTGGTATCAGAGCGCAAGTTCTGATTACCACACCTAACAGTGTTCAGTGATCCGGCCGGTGTGAAAAACAATGGCTGCCACCACCAGTGAAACTCAAAGAGATGGTTACAATGCAAAGCCTCCTATGTTCGACGGTCAAAGGTTCGAATATTGGAAAGATAGACTGGAAAGTTTCTTTCTGGGTTTCGATGCAGATCTCTGGGATATTTTTGTGGATGGCTATGAGCGTCCAGTTGATGCAGATGGCAAGAAGATCCCAAGGTCAGAGATGGCTGCAGATCAAAAAAAGCTGTACTCACAACATCACAAAGCAAGAGCAATTCTTCTAAGTGCTATTTCCTATGAGGAGTACCAGAAGATTACAGATCGTGAGTTTGCTAAAGGCATTTTTGACTCTCTGAAGATGTCTCATGAAGGAAACAAGAAAGTCAAAGAATCAAAGGCATTGTCTTTGATCCAAAAGTATGAATCCTTCATCATGGAGCCAAATGAGTCCATTGAAGAAATGTTCTCCAGATTTCAATTGCTTGTAGCTGGCATACGACCTCTCAACAAGAGCTACACAACAAAAGATCATGTCATAAGGGTCATCAGGTGTCTTCCTGAAAGTTGGATGCCTTTGGTGACTTCAATAGAGCTCACGAGAGACGTTGAGAATATGAGTTTAGAAGAACTCATCAGCATTTTGAAATGCCATGAGCTGAAGCGCTCAGAGATGCAAGATCTGAGGAAAAAGTCCATAGCCTTGAAATCCAAATCTGAAAAGGCTAAGGTTGAGAAGTCAAAGGCTCTTCAAGCTGAAGAAGAAGAATCTGAAGAAGCATCAGAAGATTCTGATGAAGATGAGCTGACTCTGATCTCCAAGAGACTCAACCGCATCTGGAAGCACAGGCAGAGCAAGTTCAAAGGCTCTGGAAAGGCAAAAGGAAAGTATGAGTCCTCAGGCCAGAAGAAGTCTTCAATCAAGGAAGTCACATGTTTTGAGTGCAAAGAATCTGGGCACTACAAAAATGATTGTCCAAAGTTGAAGAAAGACAAGAAGCCAAAGAAGCACTTCAAGACCAAGAAGAGTCTGATGGTGACATTCGATGAATCAGAGTCAGAGGATGTTGACTCTGATGGTGAAGTCCAAGGACTCATGGCCATTGTCAAAGACAAAGGATCAGAGTCAAAGGAAGCTGTTGACTCTGACTCAGAATCAGAAGGAGAACCTAACTCAGACGATGAAAATGAGGTATTTGCTTCTTTCTCTACCTCTGAACTGAAACATGCTTTGTCTGATATCATGGATAAGTATAACTCTTTACTGTCTAAGCATAAAAAGTTGAAAAAGAACTTATCTGCTGTCTCCAAGACTCCTTCTGAACATGAGAAAATTATTTCAGATTTGAAAAATGAAAATCATGCTTTGGTAAATTCTAACTCTGTGCTTAAGAACCAGATTGCTAAGTTAGAAGAAATTGTTGCCTGTGATGCCTCTGATTGTAGGAATGAATCTAAGTATGAAAATCTTTTCAAAGATTCCTAGCTAAAAGCGTGGATAGAAGCTTAATGGCTTCCATGATCTATGGCGTAAGCAGAAATGGAATGCATGGCATTGGCTATTCTAAACCAATTAGAAATGAGCCTTCTGTGTCTAAAGCTAAATCCCTGTATGAATGCTTTGTTCCCTCTGGTACCATATTGCCTGATCCTGTACCTGCTAAAGTTGCTAAACATCCTCTTAAAAAGGGATCTTTCTCTATGACTAAATATCATGCAAATATTCCTTTAAAATATTATGTTGAGACACCCAAGTGATCAGAACCTCTGGGGTAACTAACAAAAGAGGACCCAGAAAGTGGGTACCTAAGGACAAAATTATCTATGTTGCAGATATCCTTGATAGCTCCACTGAAACACCAATCATGGTATCTGGACAGTGGATGCTCGCGTCACATGACGGGAGAAAAGCGTATGTTCCGAGAGCTGAAACTTAAGCCTGGAGGCGAAGTTGGCTTCGGAGGAAATGAAAAGGGTAAAATTGTTGGTACTGGTACTATTTGTGTAGATAGTAGTCCATGCATTGATAATGTTTTATTGGTAGACGGCTTAACACATAACTTATTGTCTATAAGTCAATTAGCTGACAAGGGTTATGATGTTATATTCAATCAAAAGTCCTGCCGGGCTGTAAGTCAGATCGATGGCTCTGTTCTGTTTAACAGCAAGAGGAAGAACAACATTTATAAGATCAGATTATCTGAGTTGGAAGCTCAGAATGTGAAGTGCCTTCTGTCTGTTAATGAAGAGCAGTGGGTATGGCATAGACGGTTAGGGCATGCCAGTATGAGAAAGATTTCTCAGCTGAGCAAGCTAAACCTTGTCAGGGGCTTACCCAATCTGAAGTTCGCTTCAGACGCTCTTTGTGAAGCATGTCAGAAAGGCAAATTCACAAAAGTCCCTTTCAAGGCAAAGAATGTTGTCTCAACCTCAAGGCCGTTGGAACTTCTGCATATCGACCTTTTTGGACCAGTGAAAACTGAGTCTATAGGTGGCAAGAGATATGGGATGGTTATCGTTGATGACTATAGCCGCTGGACATGGGTAAAGTTTCTAACCCGCAAGGATGAGTCTCATGCTGTGTTCTCTACCTTCATTGCTCAAGTGCAAAACGAGAAGGCTTGTAGGATTGTGCGTGTCAGAAGTGACCATGGTGGAGAGTTTGAGAATGACAAGTTTGAGAGTCTGTTTGATTCCTATGGAATTGCACATGATTTCTCTTGTCCCAGAACTCCTCAACAAAATGGTGTTGTTGAGAGGAAGAACAGAACTCTTCAGGAGATGGCTAGAACCATGCTCCAAGAAACTGGCATGGCTAAGCACTTTTGGGCAGAGGCAGTAAATACAGCATGTTACATTCAGAACAGAATCTCTGTGAGACCAATTCTGAATAAGACTCCTTATGAATTGTGGAAGAACATAAAACCCAACATTTCTTATTTTCATCCTTTTGGCTGTGTTTGTTATGTTCTCAATACTAAGGATAGATTGCATAAATTTGATGCTAAGTCTTCTAAGTGTCTATTACTTGGTTATTCTGATAGATCTAAAGGTTTTAGATTTTATAATACTGATGCTAAGACTATTGAAGAATCTATTCATGTTAGATTTGATGATAAGCTTGACTCTGACCAGTCAAAGCTAGTTGAAAAGTTTGCAGATTTAAGCATTAATGTTTCTGACAAAGGCAAAGCTCCAGAGGAAGTTGAGCCAGAGGAAGATGAACCAGAGGAAGAAGCTGGTCCCTCTAACTCACAAACTCTGAAGAAGAGCAGAATCACTGCAGCTCACCCTAAGGAATTGATTCTGGGCAACAAAGATGAACCAGTCAGAACCAGATCTGCCTTCAGACCCTCTGAAGAGACCTTGCTGAGTCTGAAAGGATTGGTGTCCTTAATTGAACCCAAGTCCATAGATGAAGCTCTTCAGGACAAGGATTGGATTCTGGCCATGGAAGAAGAATTGAATCAATTTTCCAAGAACGATGTTTGGAGCTTAGTGAAGAAGCCTGAGAATGTTCATGTTATTGGAACGAAATGGGTATTCAGAAACAAGCTAAATGAGAAAGGAGAAGTAGTCAGAAACAAGGCAAGGCTAGTTGCTCAAGGCTACAGCCAGCAGGAAGGAATAGACTACACTGAAACATTTGCTCCGGTAGCAAGACTGGAGGCAATTAGACTGTTGATCTCCTTCTCAGTAAATCACAACATAGTTCTACATCAGATGGACGTAAAGAGTGCCTTCCTAAATGGTTATATCTCAGAGGAAGTCTATGTTCATCAACCCCCAGGTTTTGAAGATGAAAAGAAACCAGACCATGTGTTCAAATTGAAGAAATCACTCTACGGTCTGAAGCAAGCTCCCAAAGCATGGTATGAGAGACTTAGCTCATTCCTTCTGGAGAATAAGTTTGTAAGGGGTAAAGTAGATACAACTCTTTTTTGCAAGACTTATAAAGATGATATCTTAATTGTGCAAATTTATGTTGATGATATTATATTTGGTTCTGCTAATCAATCTCTATGCAAAGAATTTTCTGAGATGATGCAGGCTGAATTTGAGATGAGTATGATGGGAGAATTAAAATACTTTCTGGGAATACAAGTTGATCAAACACCAGAAGGAACATATATCCATCAGAGCAAGTACACTAAAGAATTTCTGAAGAAGTTCAATATGCTGGAATCTACAGTGGCCAAGACTCCAATGCATCCTACATGCATTTTGGAGAAAGAAGATAAAAGTGGTAAAGTATGTCAGAAGCTCTATCGTGGAATGATAGGTTCACTTCTATACTTAACTGCATCTAGGCCAGACATATTATTTAGTGTTCACTTATGTGCTCGTTTCCAATCAGATCCAAGGGAAACCCACTTAACTGCTGTTAAGAGGATCCTAAGGTATCTGAAAGGCACCACTAACCTTGGCTTGATGTATAAGAAAACATCAGAGTATAAGCTTTCAGGTTATTGTGATGCTGATTATGCTGGAGATAGAACAGAGAGAAAAAGTACTTCTGGAAATTGTCAATTTCTGGGAAGCAATCTAGTCTCATGGGCAAGCAAGAGGCAATCAACCATTGCACTATCAACTGCAGAGGCAGAATATATCTCAGCAGCAATATGCAGCACTCAGATGCTCTGGATGAAACATCAGCTGGAGGATTATCAGATCCTTGAGAGCAATATCCCAATTTATTGTGATAACACTGCTGCAATCTCGTTGAGCAAGAATCCTATCATGCATTCAAGGGCAAAGCACATTGAGGTAAAGTATCACTTCATTAGAGATTATGTGCAGAAGGGCGTACTTCTTCTGAAGTTTGTTGATACTGACCATCAATGGGCAGATATCTTTACAAAGCCCTTAGCAGAGGATAGATTTAATTTTATTCTGAAAAATCTAAACATGGACTTTTGTCCAGAGTGAAGATGGATCAGAACCTCTGACTATGATACTTCTTGATCAGAAGATGTCTAGTCCAGAAGGTAACTCAATCAGAGTGTGTGTGCCCACTGGTACTGACTCTGAAGCTGAGACAACAACACGTGTGTCAGAATTCCTGATGCATAATTCCTTGTGCCCGTGTGACAGTCTGTTATGATTGCGTGTAGATATGCTTATCTCCTGTGTGTGATTGTGTATTTTACTATTACTATCTATCTTTAATTTTCAACCGTTGATCTTAAAGTGCTTTTTGAATCAACAACGGTTATTTGATAAAACCCACTATACACACACGTTCTCGTTCACTTCCGGTTTTTACTCTCGCACTCTCCGCTTTTCAAAACCGCCTCTTTCTTGATTTCTCTCTCGATCTCTCTTCACCCTTCAAACTTCATCTTCTACCTCAAACCATCAACCTCTTCAAAATGGTGAGACAAACCAGAAGATCTACTGCAGATGCACCTCAGTTCCCTCACATGGAAGTTGGTTTGGCAACGGGTCAAAGGGGCTCTGAGAACCCGGCACAAGAACAAGTTCAAGCTCAAGAGCAGATTGTTCCAATTGCAGAACGGGGCTGTGCCGTTCACTGCGTATTTGCGCCTGAGGAACTCCAAGTCCTAGCAGAATGGAGATTCGACCTCGACAACCTGGCTGCAAATGGGTTTGATCTTCGTCCTGAAGTCCAAGCTCAAGGTTGGGGAAACTACTTCAATCGACTTCGAGGACCGGTATATGAGAAATTGGTAAAGGAATTCTGGAAGCACGCAGACTGCGATGATACTCAAGTGGTCTCTCACATTCTTGGCAGGAAGATCATCATCACTGAGAAGTCATTCGTGAATCTGCTAGGAGCAGAAACTGCTTATGGGTATCGGTTCCAACTGACGGAATCCAAGCTGAAACCCAGCACCAAAGACAAAGTCAACAAGGCCCTGTACACCACCTTCAAATCGGGCAAGACGAGTTACAAGGTGATGGATCTTCATCCCAAACTCAGAATATGGCACAAGATCCTGCTCAACTGCATCAATCAGAGACCGAAGGGCAGTTCCCCAGATTACATCAACTTCAACCAGAAGGCGATGCTGTTCTTCATTCAAGACAAGGAGAAGATCTGCCTTCCCTACTTCCTGTTCTCCTACTTAAAGGAATGCATCCGGAAGTCTCGCACCACCGCCTCCATCAAGTCTGCAATCAAATATATCCCTTTTGGGAGGCTGCTATCAGACTTTCTCATTGAAAGCAACTTGGTGCAAGATTTGATCAATGCTGGTTGCACAGAGGATTTGAGCACAATTTTCAGTGATGTCTTCACTGCAAACTCCTTGAAGAAGATGGGCTTAATCCAGAAGAAGATTGCTCCTGCTCGTGAAGACACATCCTCTGACATCAGAAGCAGAAGGATGCCTCTGAATGACTACCCTCTGTGGACACAAGCAGACCATCCTGAAGCCATCAGATGCTATGTTGAAGACGTCAGGGCTCAAGGTTTCGAAATTGACCTTGATGATTTCGTCAGCAGACTACCGCCAGCTCCAGAGTTTCCTTCTCCTCCCAAGAAGAAAGCTCAGAGGAAGATGGTTCTGGACGACTCTTCTGAGGAATCTGATGTCCCTCTGGTCAAGAAGACGAAGAGAAAGCCTGATGATGGTGATGACAGTGATAGTGAGGATGGTCCTCCAAAGAAGAAGCAGAAGAAGAAAGTCAGAATCGTGGTGAAGCCTACTCGGGTGGAACCAGCTGCTGCAGTGGTCAGAAGGACTGAACCTCCTGCCAGAGTGACTCGATCATCAGCACATTCAAGTAAGCCTGCACTTGCCTCTGATGATGATTTGAATTTATTTGATGCACTTCCTATTTCTGCCTTACTCCAACACTCCTCAAATCCCCTCACTCCTATTCCTGAATCCCAGCCAGCCGCACAAACCACCTCTCCACCACATTCCCCAAGATCCTCTTTCTTTCAACCTTCTCCTACTGAAGCACCACTCTGGAATTTGCTTCAGAACCCAACCTCTAGGTCAGAAGATCCAACCTCTCTCCTTACCATTCCATACGACCCATTATCCTCTGAACCAATCGTCCAAGACCAACCTGAGCCCATCCAAACAGAACCACAACCCAGAACGTCTGATCACTCTGCTCCCAGAGCATCAGCACGTCCTGCTGCCAGAACCACGGATACAGACTCATCAACAACCTTTACACCTGTATCCTTCCCAATCAATGTTATTGACTCTCCTCCCTCCAATACCTCTGAATCAATTAGAAAATTCATGGAGGTTAGAAAAGAAAAGGTATCTGCCTTGGAAGAGTATTACCTTACCTGTCCAAGCCCTAGGAGATATCCTGGCCCTAGACCTGAACGTCTAGTTGACCCAGATGAACCTATCTTGGCTAATCCTATCCAAGAGGCAGACCCCTTAGTTCAACAAGCTCACCCTGTCCCTGATCAACATGAGCCTATTCAACCAGACCCTGAACCTGCACAATCAGTGTCTAACCAATCCTCGGTTAGATCACCTCACCCTCTGGTTGAAACTTCAGACCCTCACCTTGGAACCTCTGAACCCAATGCTCCCATGATTAACATTGGTTCTCCACAAGGTGCCTCTGAAGCTCATAGCAGCAATCACCCAGCCTCTCCTGAACCCAACCTCTCCATAATTCCCTATACTCACCTTCAACCCACATCTCTCTCTGAGTGCATCAATATCTTCTATCATGAAGCCTCTTTGAGGCTCCGCAATGTGCACGGTCAGACTGATCTTAGTGAGAATGCTGAAAATGTGGCTGATGAGTGGAACAATCTGAGCACTTGGCTAGTGGCTCAAGTTCCGATTATGATGCAGCTCCTGCATGCAGAGGGCAGTCAGAGCATTGAGGCTGCAAAGCAAAGGCTTGCTAGAAGGGTGGCTCTTCACGAACTAGAACAGAGAAATAAGCTTCTTGAAGCTATTGAAGAAGCCAAGAGAAAGAAAGAACAAGCAGAAGAAGCTGCACGTCAAGCAGCAGCTCAAGCTGAACAAGCCAGACTTGAGGCAGAGCGTCTTGAAGCTGAGGCTGAGGCAGAACGACTTGCACCAGTTGTATTTACTCCTGCTGCTTCTGCTTCCATTCCAGATCCTCAAGCTGCTCAGAATGTTCCTTCCAGCTCTACTCAGACAAGCTCATCCAGACTCGACATCATGGAACAACGTCTTGATACTCATGAATCCATGCTGATTGAGATGAAGCAAATGATGATGGAACTTCTGCGACGCACTGACAAACCTTAGTTTAGGATCTCTTCTTTTTCCTTCTTTTTATTTAACGTTATTTTATTCAAACTCTGTTTCTTTTTATTTATTCTCTTTTGTTCGTTTGTGATTATATATGCATAACTATATATTTGTGTCACATATGTTTGCAAAAATCTCGTTTTATTCATAATCTTTTTATGTTTACATCATACATCACTTCTCTAAAGAGTCTAGAATGGAGGATCTCTCCTCATTCTTCTACACTCCTGGCGCTGCTCTGACCTATCCTTCTCCAGACGCTCCAGTACATGCTGGATGTTGCTGAGCCTGATCTTTAGCTCATCCTTCTCCAGAACCTCTTCTGAAGTCTTGAGCTTCTCTTCCAAACTCTCTTTCTCTTCCAGCAGCTTGAGTTCAAGCCGGCTGAGTTCTTGCACCTCCTCCACGAAGGCAAGAAATTCCTTCAGGTCTCTCTCCAACTCTGGACGCAGGTCCTCTTCCAGCAGTGTCCTTGTCAGCTCCGCGATGGTAGTTGCACCCTCTGGATGCCTGATGTTCAGGAACAAGTCCTCTTCAAAGGCCTTCTTCCTCAGCTCTTCTAGTGCTCCGTTGTATGATGCCATTTTTTTTCTTACTGAAACTTATTCGAGGTGTGAAGCTTACCTTTCTCTCCAACGCTTTTTATAGGCTTCACTTTCTCTCTGACAGTTAATGCTATTACAGTTTCTCGAGGTTAAGTTCTTGGTAACTGACCCTTCTATTTACTCACTTGACCGGTGGTAAACGTTCCTCCCTTGCATTAACTCTTCTATTTATTTTCGCCTAACTCTGATTCTTACATCATTTTCATTTTCTTTTAAACTTAGACCTTCTCTAAGGGGGAGTACTTTGTACTTCAAGCTAAGTTTTTCACACCCCAAGCTTTTTGCTTATGACAAAAAGGGGGAGTAAACCCAGTTTTTGATGTGTAAGATGTGTTAGTGTGATTTATTTTTCTTTTGGAGAATTTAAGAGTTCCACCTTCATGACCATAGATGTGTCACTGGGCAAATACAAGGAATACATTTCACTTCTTCTGAAGTGACTCTAAGTTGACTCTGATACCCAAGACTCTGATACCTTGTCCCTGACTCTGATCACTTATGCGCTCTGATTATTCGTTTTTCATCTATGTCATAAGCTTTTCACTCTGAACTCTTATATTTTTTAGCTCAGAATCTAGACTTTACTAACGTTTTCATCAAGTATTAGATTCAGGGGGAGCTAAGCTCAGAATCAAGCAGTGACTTGAATTCAGAATGAGCAAGATAAACTATTCACATCAGGATAAGTCTTATTCTATATCTCTAAACTCTGAGTGAATTCAGTTTAATGTTTAAGAATTGTTCATCAAAAATCTTAGTTTTGTCATCATCAAAAAGGGGGAGATTGTAAGATCAAGTTTTGATCTAGTAGTACAACTCTATGTTTTGATGATTACAAGTTAATCTTTTGATATGAACAATTGTGGTACTCTAACGTGTTTTTCTGAGTGTGCTATCTACAGGCTCTGACCTCAACTCAATCTCACACAAATCAGAAGCACTGTGTATAAAGGGTAACCCAAGCAACGCTTTCGCATTCACCATGTTCAGTATGAACAGTGGAAAAGCTTCAGAAGTTCTGAAGCTATACAAACTCTGATGTGGACTCAGTCGCTAGAAGCTCTGAAGATCCAGAAGTTCTGATAACCAAGAAACACTGAAGGTTCAGATGTTCTGATGGTGTAGAAGACTCTGAAGATCCAGAAGCTGAATAGTGGAAACTCTGATGTCCAGAAGCAAGAAACTCTGAAGGCCATGTTCTTCCCTCTGAGTTCAGAATCAGAAGATACAATGGTCAGAGGATCTGTGCTTTCCCTCTGACTCTGATCAACCGGCTTCACAAGTTCCAATATGAAGTATTCCTCTGATCAGAAGTCTCCTAGGTTAAAAGGTCAAGTCGCTATCCAAGTACAAAAGCAAGTGTACCTTCCTGACGACCTACCTAACGTTCTCAGCCACAGCAGAAGCTGGATTTTCCAGAACTGCCCTCCAACGGTAGCATTTCCCATGCAACGCTCAACCCTAATCCTTGGAGTATATATAGAGGCTGAAGATTGAAAGAAGCGGCTAGAAGAAACTACGAAGAAGCAATACACACGCGCAAGACATATTCAAAATATTCTAAGCTTTCTTTCATCTGAAATTCATTTAGTTTACACTCAGCTTATTTAGAAGCAAAACCTTTGTAAACACCAACCTCAAACAGTTGTTTGATTTTCCTTAAGGGACCGGGTAGGTCAGTATCCTTAAGAAGACTAAGAGAGTGAATCTTAGTGGTGATTCCTTTAGGAGATCAAGGTTGATCGGATCCTAGAGAAGACTAAGAGAGTGAATCTTAGTGATAGCAAAGTCAGTGTAATTGTTAGTCACTTGTAGGTTTCAAGTGCAGTTGTAACTCTTATCTGATTAGTGGATTGCCTTCATTCTAAGAAGGAAGAAATCACCTTAACGGGTGGACTGGATTAGCTTGAGGGATTTATCAAGTGAACCAGGATAAAATACTTGTGTGCTTTTCTATCTCTTATCTTTAGCACTTAAGTTCTCGAAAGATTTGCCAAAATCTTTAAGGTGGAAGTTTTGTACTGAAAACGTTATTCAAACCCCCCCTTTCTACCGTTTTTCATACCTTCAAATCTTATGAAATGAAAGTTAATTAGAACATACATCTCAAATACTATGTTTTTGAAAACGATGTTGAACTCAGGGGGAGTTTATAATTTCCTTGGAAAATCGTAGTCAACTACCCTCTATCATTTTCAATAAAAATTATCATTATCAAAAAGGGGGAGATTGTTAAGTTCAAACGCATCATAACGTTTTTAAATCTTATTTTGATCATAACAATTTTATAAAAGAAGTTTCATTGAAAACTAAACTTATTATAACATTTGAATTTCAGGAGAAACTCAATCTATGTTATATGCTTCAACGTTCAATCATCACAAAAAGAAAAGCTTCAGAAGTTACAAGACTGTTTGGCAAGCAAACTTATTCAAAGTCAAGACTCATCTCTCTGACCATCCAATGCCACATCATCAGTCAGAAATATTGAAGACAAGTTTTGAGCGCCAAAGTTAAAGTTAGATTGTAACCAATTGCCCTACATTCAAATCAAAAGGCAACTAATTGACTTATATTCAAATCAGACCACGTGAAGACTAGTTTGCTTCAGCTAAAGGCACGCTGACCAACAAGGGAAAAGGACAAGTCGTCAACATAATATTTCTCAATTGTCTCATGTCTGAAAAGTAGACCAAGTCTATCGCCACCTACTAGCTGGCAAACATCACCTTTCCGGCTAAAGGATAGACTTGCCTCTGAGCTCACATTTAATGAAGCTACCAACCAAAGCCATTTGAATTAACGGTTCGATCTCATTACACAACGACTAAGAGCAACGGTCAGATTAAAAGCTCACAACGGCTACAACACTAGCAAGCGAGTATATAGGGCACTCTTGAAGATTGATGACTAAGAGAATTAATTTTGAAAGAACAAGAACTCAATCATTCATTCCTATCTTCTAAAAAGCATTCAAAGCTCAAGCAAAAATTTCCTAAGAGTCAAACCTGAGCCTTTACTTCTGCAAGTGAAAGAGAGAACCTCGTACCTTAAAAGAGTCAAATCTCTTTATTCCTTTCTCTCTTAGATTCAGAACTCTTAAGTGCAACAAAGTCAGATCTGAACCCAAACACTTAGACTTCCAGAGCCATTAATTCTCCACCATTACTCTTGAACGAAGAGAAACCCTGTAGAGTGATTTAATCTTTTTAAGATTGATTGGAGAAGTCCTGAACAATACTTGTAGGAGGAGTCCCGTAGAATACTTGGAGAAGTCTGTGATAATACTTGTGGGAGAAGTCCTTGTGAATACTTGTATTGGAGAAGTCCTTGATACTTGCTAGTGAAAATCTTGGTGGTGGCCAAGTACTGGACGTTGCCCAATCGTTTAGGGTGAACCAGTATAAATCCTTGTGTGCTGATCGTTCTGCTTTACTTGCTTATATTTCAGCTGCACTAAACTGTTTACGAAAAGTCATACTAAACATCCTTTCAAGAACTAATATTCTTTTCACAAACAAAAGTTAAAAAAATAAATTTTTAAGAACACAATTCAAACCCCCCCCCCTTTCTTGTGTTATTTATTTGCATCTCAACAACATCGATTCGAAAATCCCGTAAACACATAATTTCAAATCCCTAAATCCAAACTCATAAACTGAAACATCCAAACACTAGGCTCCGTTCGGGGAGATTGCAAGTTTTCAGTTTTTAGTTTTCAAATACAAATTTGAAAACAAAACGTGTTCGAAAAAAATGGTGTTGAACTAAGTATATACTGAATTTCAAAACTATTTTCGCCAATTTCTTAAAACCACCAAATATGGTTTTATGATAATGGTTTTTATGTTTTAAAACATGTAAACTTCATCACAACCACTAGCCACTGCCACCACCCTTCACCTCCACCCCTACCATTTTCACCACGACCACCACATCCACCACCATCACGGCTGCCACCATCATCTTCACCACCACCGCAACACACCACCACCCTCCACCACCACCACAACCACCTTCACCACGACCACCGCTTCCACCGCCACCTCCACCATCTTCCCCACGGCCACCAAAACCCTCCAACACCACCATCCTTCAGAAGTGTCACCACCACCACCACCCTCCAAAACCTCCAACACCTCCACCTCCAATGTCGCTACCAACAATTCCACCACTCTTGTCACCGCCACCATCACCGCTGCCACCACAACCCTCCACTACCACAACCGCCACTGCTACTTGTCTCCTCGATTATCATGTCGCCGCTATCATCCATTGTCGTGAATTTATAAATTTTATATTTTTTATGATAATTGTGGATTTATAAAATTGACAACAACTTTTTTAAAACTAGAAACCACAAAAAACTAAAACTGGATTTATAAAACTTAAAACTAGTTTTGGTTTTTGAAAATTTCAAAACTTAAAACCGAAAACCACCCCGAACGCGCGGGGGGGGGGAGGGCTAAGAGATTATGCTTCAAATCGATTCAAAGCTCTGATGATAAGGCGAAACAGAGTTTTAGTTTGGTTGATTGTGTTTTAGCTTTGCGGTGAGAGGTCGAGAGCGAGAGAGACAACTAACTTTCCCAAGTGACCCAAACCCTCCAAAGCATTCAACTTTTCCCTCGAACAATATAAGATCGAACACCACACCATCCCTCACTTTTCAAACACCACGAGTTTGAGAAGATCGAAGTCGTTGGAGTCCATTGTAATGCCATTTGTGATGGGGCGTCATGGTTCAAAGGCAACTGGGAGAGAAGGAGGCAGCGAGAGCATAGGTCATATGTAAGACCCGTATTTTTAAAACTATTATTATTAGTTAAATTATGACTTACGCCCATGGTTTTGTGCTAGCGTGAGGGGAACTGTGAAAACTGTATATTAAAACTGACAAGTGAAATAATGTAAAATATTTATATAAATATATTTGTGGAATTATAGCCATTTTGAATGCTAGTTTGAGTCATGTTCTTAACCGATTGCGATTCAGATTATTTGAAAAGTGAATCCCCACTGCTAAAACAATGTTTAAGCCTCGATTCTAAATCGGAGCGGGAATAAGACCCTCAGGGTACTTTTGTGTGGATGTTTGCGCGATTCCGAAACTTTCGACTGTAATATCGTTAGGGTTTGCTTTCTGAAAACTCGAGGAGATTTTAATTAACCTCCGTAAAACTGTTTGAGGCTTCTTTCAGAGTTTTCTTCCGCGTTATTTTGATCATTTTTCTGAAAGGATTATTGTCCGCGCATGGAGTTTTCTCATCCGGAGAAGATTTCCTCAGCCAGTTCTACGTCATAATTTGGACCAGACTGTTAGTAATTTTTTTTGAAGAATACTCAGCTTAAATAAGTAGACAAAAATACCAAAATGCTCGAACTCACTCACCCTTTTACCCTTCTCCTCTATAAAAAGAGGAGAAAGCACTATGCACCCCATAAACACAAGGAGGCCGCGAGTTTAAAGCTAGAGAGAGGGAGGAGAAAACTTGATTTTTCTTGCTTTATCTTTGAGAGCTTTTGAGTGATTCTTGGATGCTTGGGGGTAGATTGCTTCGAGAACCTTGGATCATCATCATCTTCTTCATCTCCATCACTTTCTCCTCAACCCATTTGTTCTATCCAAGAACATAGAGGTGATGTACGATACCTAGAGTGAAGGGATTGCAATGTGAGAATTTAGTGAGAGAGAGAGAAAGTGTAGCTGTTTAGAGAGAGCATGTAACTGAATTTCAAGTTTTTATTTCTTAAATGAGCTAAGAGTCCCTTACAATTGGTAACCGCCCCCTATTTATAGGCTTGGGGTTGGGCCTAACGCCCCTATCTGCCCTTAGTGGGCTAGTTGGGCCTCTCGGGGGAGGCCCAAGCTCCTTGGCTCACTCTCTGCCCTGAGGCAGGCGCCCCTGGGCGAGTGCCCCTAGGTCTCGCCCAGTCCACAAGACACCGAGCTCGAAGCATGAGAGCTAAGAGTGTCTTAATAATTGAGGCAACAAATATGAGAAAAACTAACCAATGCCAAAGTCTAGTGATCAAGAATGATTGCCAACATGACATAGTAAGTAAAGCTAAAGCTAATTTCTGACTCTCTTCACGAGCTTTCCGAGTCCACGAGTCCACAGATAGACTTATGGCGTCGGTGCTCGGCCCTCTCGCCTAGCTCTAGCTGTGATCGCCGAGAATCATGGTTGCTTGACGCGTGTAGGCCACATGTAACGTACTGAAGAAATGCAAAGGTCAGCGAATCTACAGAATCTCAACCGCTGCCCTCGAAACGTCCCCTCAAATCATATTAAAGCCTGTTAATTTGAATTTCAAACCAATCGGCTTCAGCCGTTGTAACTTCCCATTTAATGTGTCGTTCCCACTTCCCCAAAATCCCTCAACCACAATCATTTTCCTGCCATCATGGTGCACGATCCTCCACCTTCTCCCCACGTCCATCAACAGCCACCCATAGAATTCCTCCACACGTCTCCCCTCACCAGTTACCCCCTTCCTATAAAGACGTTACTACCTCATCCTTCGCTTCTTTCGCAACCCCAACTCCTAGCCACCCTCTTTGCACACAAAAGCCCTTCGACAGATTGCTACTCCGGCACCGACGACGCTCTTTTCGCTGCCCCTCTTTCCGGTGAGTCTCTAGAACCTCGAAGTCACTTTTATTTCTTCCATTTTACCCTAAACATTGCGCTTTTCCCTTATGGCATTAAGACGCTGAGCCAGAAACTCTTCCTGCGGCGTTACCGTCGCCACCCCTCTGCGGTATGTTCCTCCAGCCGACCTTCCCCCTCCCGGGGGAATCCCTCTTGATAAGAAAGATATTACCGCTTTCCGACTTAAGACCTGGGAGTCCTTACCACCCCCCGCCCTAAGGGGCCTTCCGGTCAGAACGATTCCTAATCAACCGTCCTACTTCGAGCAGTGGAAATCAGTTTGCGACCTCTCCTCGAGGTCTGGTGGGTTTTGCCACGAGAAGCCTCTTGACAACATTCTTCATTACGGCGGCTGCTCGGCCTCCGAGCGTCCCTGGCTTCGCCGCCCTTACCAAGACGTGAGTGACTTTCATTTTTTCTACGTGCACGAGTACATGTTCACCAGTTTGGGGATCTGGTTCCCCTTTTCCCCCTTCATTTGCTCTGTGTTGCGCAGCGTCAATGTCGCCCCGTCCCAACTTCATCCTAACAACTGGGCCTTCTTGCGGTGCTTCGAAATCCTTTGTGACGCAATCCAGCAAGAGCCAGAGCCCTCTCATTTCTTTTATTTCTATGGTGTGGCCACCCAGCCATCACCCCCTCGCAGTTGGGTCTCCCTGGAGGCCATACCCAACCGCCAACGCTTCAACCCCGTTTGGGCTACTGTTACGGACGACCTAGCCCGTGGGTATTTCAAAATCGTGGTGTCCCACGAATATCCCGAAATCTTCACTTTAAGGGACGACACCGCCCGCTTCCCGTTGTACTGGACCAAAGAGGCGTCCCAAATAGTCGACCCGACCGAGGGTTCTCTAACCCCCGAAGACAAGATTATCATCAGCTTTTTGGCCAGACTTCCGGTCCTAGACTGCACCCATGTGATCGGTAAAGCTAGGATTTCACCAACTCCCGCATACTTAGGTTTCCCGACCTTCCCTCGATTCGCTCCTTGCCCCTTGCTCATTTCATACTCTCTTCAATTTTACTGACTTTCCTTTGTCGTTATTTGATTCAGGGAAAATGAATTTTACCAGTGCAGACCTCTTGGCTGCCTTTGAGAAAAAGAAGGATGTCCCATTTCCCCCTCGTGTCAACTTGAAAGGCGACAAAACGCCCTCCCTGTCCCATTTGGAGGGCGAGGTCAGGAAACGGGCGCCCCAGAGCCCTAGCAAAGAGGCCTCTCAACCGCCTCCCAAGAAACAACACAACTCAGCCACCGTCTCTCCTTCTGGCGAGGGGAATGTCTTGGCCACCACCTCTTGCGAGCTCGGCGGCCCTTATAAAACGACTCTAGTTCCTTCGCCTACTGTACGGGGCGAGCCTGTCAACGGTGCCTTCCCTGGCGGAACTGTTGTCCTGCCGCACGTCGGGCAAAGCTCAAACCCATCCGCAAGTTCAACGCAGCCGCCGCCCCCAGGTTACAAGTCACTTCAACCCTCGGTTCCCGGGAATCCGGGGATGCCAATTACCCTCTCCTTCACGCCAGCGCAAGCCGTGAGGATGGATGACGTGGTTCAAAGGCAGGGCTTAGACAGAGTGTCTGAGGTCGCCCTAGCGACTCTGCTCCACGCCTTTCATCGCTACAAGTGGGCCACCAAACACTCTGAAGTTTTACGGCAAGAGGTGGCCCGCCTTCATGCTCTCAACTCTAAATTCGCTGAGGAGCGTAAGGTACTCGTGGCCAAGCTAGCTTCCCAAGAGGCCGCATAGGTTGAGAAAATCAAATGGTCCGAGGTTAGCCTGGAGTTCTGAGACAAAAAGATCTTGGAACTGGAGAACATGTTGGAGAAGTGCAAACAGGAAGCGCAACTGGAGTCCGATTCAAAGGAGGATTTTCTCGCCTCCAAAGACCAAACCATTTCTTCCTTGGGTGCGGAACTTGAAACCCTCCATGCAGAAATGGTTAAGAAAGACGAAGCTCTGGTCGCAACAAGAGCCCAAGCCCAATCTGACGCGGCAGCCCTTGAAGAGAAATTGAGATCAGATGCGGTGGCAGCTGCTGTCTTCGAACGCGGTCGCGGCTTCTTCCTTGCCAAAGCCCAAATTCAACGTCTCCATTTCCAACTAGATCTTAGCCCAATGGGGGCGTTCAAGAAGGTTACTTCCGCCGTATTGGTTGGCCCTGAGGATCCCCCGGGCTTTGTCGCCGAGCATTTCCTGAGTGATGAAGACATAGAACAGGACAAAACCGTTAATAGTACTTAGAAAAATCGTGTAATAATTGTAGTTTTTTTTTTACCAATACTTGTAACTTTGCTCGTCTCGCTTTTAATGAGAATAGTTGTTTTGAACGCCTCTGTTCTCCTTTGTTTATCGCCACACCATGTTTTGCTGTTCGCTTGCTTCTTCTTTTTTTTTTTTTTAGCATAAGTCTGAATTTCTTCATTCAACAATCTTGAGTGAGTGCTGGGTATAACTAGGAATTTTGCTCAGTCTTAGACTGAGGCTTTGTTTACACACTTTTCTCGTAAGATCAGGTGTGGCCCCACCATCCTTATTAGGCGGGGACTTACGGTGGCTCGGGACCCAATGACCATGTGGGTTGCCCAAGGCTTAGCCTAGTTAAAAATGCTCACCCATGTTTCGGGGAGGCTTTTACTCGCCCATATTTCGGGGAGGTTCTTGGGATAAGAGGCTTATCCGCACACGTCGCCAACGGGTGGCAGCGGTTCACGCCGGACTTTCCGGAGCGATCCCCAGACATCAAGGTCGTGTTGGGATCGCCACCTTCAGGGAATTTTTCCCACCGGGCAGCCGTTTCAATTTATTTGAAGGTTAGGAGTATTGCTGAGAATATCCTTTTGTGGCAGCGGTTCGCCGGACTTTCCGGAGCGATCCCCAGACATCAAGGTCGTGTTGGGATCGCCACCTTTAGGGAATTTTTCCCACCGGGCGACCGTTTCAATTTAGCTGAAAGTTAGGAGTATTACTGAGAATATCCTTTTGTATTTGATTGTAAAAGAGATTTTACACTTGAGGGATGCCTCATTAAAAAACTCCCGTGGTGGAGAAAAAGAGTGCATCTTTATTTTGCCCTTTGCTTCATTCCCTCCAGTCACACCATTAATCCTATCCCACATCTGCCAGTAATGACCCCCTCCGACTAGAGCACCGTGCCAGGCCCTTCATCTTTCAAACCCGAAGTGCTCGCCTCCCACTCTTTACCCTTGTAAGGCCGGTCTTCCCGCCTGGCCGCCTTATGGTGGCAAGGACTTTTGCCTAACTTGTTTCCTTGCCCAACGTGCCGAGTCGTCCCTGAAGGTTCAGAAATCGCAGTACCTACTGGTTTCTGACAACTCCACCTTCTCTTTTCCTTTGCTCTTGCGGCTATGCGATTGGCTCCGCTTCCTTACCTTCTTCGGCTCGCCCCGGGGTTGCTCAACTTTTCCCCATTCACTTTGCTCGCCGCCGCCCTATTGTACATTCAACCGAACCACACCTTGCGTCACCACCCCTTTTCCTCTACTGTTCATTTGGCTCGGGTCTAAAAGAGTCGGCTTCTTAAACCTGGGCTGACCCTAGAGCGCCGCGTCCTTCTGATTCCAATTAAAGAGGTCAAAATTGTCCTCCACAAACTTCTCTAGGCGCCTCTATTGGCCAGCCGTGAGCCTGGGCTCAATCGCCAACACTCCTCTGCTAAATTTGTACATTTCCAAGTCCTCGATTGTGTTTGCCTAGCGTTCCTCTGTGTGGGCATCAGTGAATTGCCCATCTCTTCCCATCCTACCATCCAACCTTCCCTGACCTTGGCTGCTCCTCAATCTCTTACACTTTCGATCAACCATCTGATCCAATCTCCCTGCGCCGCTTCATCCCTGGCCCTGCACGCCCGACCATCCTTGACTGCCTTCTAAGATCTCGATCTTGTGGCACCTGTGTCCATCACTGACTCCCTTCTTTCCATACATACTAAGGCAATTATTATAGCATTCTCTTGCCCTCCGCTGATCGACCACGATTTTCCCCACTTTACCACAGATTAGTGGGTACTCCACCGCTAGGTGAGCCGTTGAAATTACTGCGCAGAGACGATTTAGCGTGTTCCGCCCGATGATGACATTGTACGACGCAATAACCTGCAACACCAAATACCTTACACGCAAAAGATTGGCGTTCTCGTCAATTCCAAAAACCGTGTCTACATCCAAGTAGCCACGCACCCAGACCTGTTCTCCCGAGAAGCCTACTAGAGTCCCAGTATACGGCATCAAGTCCTTATCTGTTAATCCAAACTGGTCGAATGCATCACCGTAGATGATATCCGCAGAACTTCCCCGGTCCAAAAGTACCCTTCGCACATTAAAGCTATTGATCCTTACCATTACCACCATAGGATCATCCTTATGTGTCTTGATTCCCTCGAAGTCTGCCGACGATATCACTATCTCCGGGTGTGGAAAACCAAATGGGGTTCAATATTCTTGCACTGACGTTACCTCCCTTACATGCCTGCGCCTCGCGGAGGGTGTGTCACCGCCTCCGCCAAAGCCCCCAACAATTGTATTTATCTTCCCCACTGGCGGTTCGAGGGCTTCGGTGAAGGTTTCTTCAGCTCCCTTCCTCCCTGCTGTCAAGGTTTCCTTCTTGTCCGTTGTTGGCGTTCGCCGTCGGCCGTCCCGCCTGTGCTCGCCCTGGTAGCCTTTGCCTAGTCCGTGGTCAGTCATTTGCGATCGTCCTGCCCTGATCAGTCTCCCAATCTCGCCTTTCAACGTGAAACAGCCACTGGTGTCGTGGCCCGCCGAGCGGTGATACTCACACCATTTAGCTCTTCCTACCTCCTCCCGCCGCGGACTAATTCCATCTCTACTTCCTTCAACCGCATGTGTCGCCTTTACTTCCTAGAGCAGCTTCGTCAATTCCGCATTCGAGTCTCTTTCTGGCCCCTCACGCCGGCGAGGGCCGGCGGGCCGCCATGGGCGCCTACGTTCGAGGTTTTCTTTCTTCGAATAAAGTTGCGCCTCGGGAAATTTTGCCGTTTGCGTGACCCTTTTGTCCTTCCAGGTACAACTCTCTCCCTTTTTCCATCCTTGTTTTCTCGCCGTTGACACGTCCCTTTGCCCGCCAGCCTTTTCTGCCTTCGCACGCTTCCTCTTAAATGCATCATCCTCCTCATCCAGGGTGTAGGTGTTCGCCCGGGCGCGAACTTTCGCCATTGAGCGAGCTGGTTTCCTACTCAACTTGCTGTTCAGCTTTCCCGGCAATAGTCCATTTTTGAAAGCACGGGCGCAGGCCTGTGGCTCCAACTCCTCGATCTTCACAGATGCAGCACTGTACCGCTTCACAGGTACAACTCTCTCCCTTTTTCCATCCTTGTTTTCTCGCCGTTGACACGTCCCTTTGCCCGCCAGCCTTTTCTGCCTTCGCACGCTTCCTCTTAAATGCATCATCCTCCTCATCCAGGATGTAGGTGTTCGCCCGGGCGCGAACTTTCGCCATTGAGCGAGCTGGTTTCCTACTCAACTTGTTGTTCAGCTTTCCCGGCAACAGTCCATTTTTGAAAGCACGGGCGCAGGCCTGTGGCTCCAACTCCTCGATCTTCACAGATGCAGCACTGTACCGCTTCACATATTGCTTCAAGGTCTCTCGTTCCAACTGACGAACATTGTACAGATCGTCGATTGTAACCTGCTTGATCTTGCTTGCGGAGAATTGGACGAGGAACTTTGGCGAGAAATCACGGAATTTCGC
Organism: Lotus japonicus; assembly: GCF_012489685.1. NCBI lineage: Eukaryota > Viridiplantae > Streptophyta > Magnoliopsida > Fabales > Fabaceae > Lotus > Lotus japonicus. The sequence goes on from NC_080041.1 coordinate 76,984,859, forward strand.
TATGGATCCCCGAGGCAAAGTCGTGAACCAAGCCATCGTTGTGCCTTTGAACGTGGATGGGAACATCCTGCACTTCACTGCATCGGAAGCTGCGCTTATCACCATTTTCGTATTGAAGTAAAGCAAATGGTCCTCTGGATCATTTCTCCCACTGTACGCTTCCAAAACAAGGTTCTTCATGTTGTCTGGGATGGCCACTTCCCTCACCGCCGCTGAGAACGGCTCGAACTCCGCGACGACCTCTGCTTCCCGCTCTCCTTCGTCTTGTTGTTCGAGGCGATAGTACTCTAACAGTTCCTGCAAGTAATCGTTCCGCTGCCGGATGTCGTCAATGTTGCGGATCAGGCGTCTCCAATCTTGGTTAGTGATCGGAGCCTAAGGTAGCGGTGTTCCATCTCCTAAGGCCTCCGGGGATTCCTGTTGCTCAGGTGAGGACGGTGGAGAAGGTAGCGGATGCGTCGGAGAAGGAGGAGGAGGCGGCGGCGGAGGTGGAGGAGAAGTCGGTTGCTCAGGTTGCTCGCGACGGACTTCTACCCAGCGCGGCCTTCCTCTTACACGACGTGGTGGTGAACCGCGCCTCTGCTCCAGCTCTCCATCGCGCCGACGACGACGAGTTTCCATCGGATTTCGATCGCAAACCAGAATTTCAAACCGAAACTCGAAAATTAGAGAAAATTGCACAAGATTTCAAACTTCTCTCAACCAAAATCATAATCCACGTAGTCCGGGAATCGAAATCTATCGTTCCCCACAGACGGCGCCAAATGTTCTATCCAAGAACATAGAGGTGAGTTACGGTACCTAGAGTAAAGGGATTGCAATGTGTGAATTTAGTGAGAGAGAGAGAGAGAGTTTAACCGTTTAGAGAGAGCATGTAACTGAATTTCAAGTTTTTATTTCTTAAATGAGCTAAGAGTCCCTTACAATTGGTAATCGTCCCCTATTTATGGGCTTGGGGTTGGGCCTAGCGCCCCTATCCTCCCTTAGTGGGCCAGTTGGGCTTCTCGGGGGAGGCCCAAGCTCCTTGGCTCACTCTCTGCCCTAAGGCAGGCGCCCCTGGGTCTCGCCCAGTCCACCATTCAACCCATAATCTTGAGTGTTTGTGATGAAGGTTGGTTTAGCTTCAAATTTGATATCAATAAGCTTGTATGCATTATTTTATGTTCAAAACGATAGTTTGTATGCAAAGATGCTTGGTTTGATGATAGTTATCTTGAATGTTTTTGAAAATACCAATTTTACACAACTTTTGAACTTTAATTGTGTTATAGCCTTATCCATGTTTAGGGTCTTCATATTAGTTGTTAGTATATACCTTAAGTTGAGCTATGTGAAACCAATTTCGGAAAAAATCACAACTTTGAAATTTTAGGTTTTTTAATTGGGCTTAAAAAGTTGAAATTCCCAATTTGAGTTGTATGAGTGTTTAAGATGATTTCCTGCCATGGATATCACATGAAAATGCCAAGGAATTAATTTGTTTTGAAAGAAAAGTTCGGATTGCCCTAAAAACCTATTATGGCCGTGGCCTATATGCATGTTTTGGGGAAGGAAATCTCTTTTTCAAACTTAGAGTTGATGCATGATCTTTAGGGTGATTTCGGGGAAAGTTTTGGGTTGAATTTTTGAATGAATAATTGAGCATGCTAAATGTTACTTGTCCTTTAAGTACTTGAATAACATGCTTATGGGAAATGTTGAATATGCTATGTGTTATATGGAACATGCTAAATGTTGCTTGTTTCTTGAGTACTTGGATAGCATGCTTAAGGGAAGGTAGAATATGCTATGAGTTATATTGAGTATGTTATGCTTTACTTGTTCTTTAAGTTAGTGATAACATGTTATGTGCACATACATGGAAAGACCTCACATGAACTTAGATCGATGATGTATGTAGGAAATGAAATGAAAATATAATTGTTTGCTAAAATGGACTAGAGGCCATGTGCCATTAAGGAGGAGAAAGAGAAGAGAAAATGTCGAAAGCACTAGGAACATGACTAGGATAATCACTTATGGATGTTTCCATGCTTTGTGCTTTAAATGTGGAGTTGGGACATTAATTGCTTACTTTCTACTTGCTTGTTTGAAACTTGAGTTTCGGGTTAACTAACCCATTTGGGGTATTTTCCTTACCCGTGTCTAAGTGTTACTTTCCTATAGCTTGGAGAGCTTCCCGGTTTGATTAGTCGTTCTAAGTCGAGTAGTTTCTTAGTGGCTAGGTAATTGAGCTTTTGTCATCAAGGATTGAAACGTACAAGCTTGGGACTCGAGGAATTGGAACGCTTGAGGAAAGACGAAGGAGGAAGAAACATTAGCAAATGTAAGGGCAACTCTCCTAATTACTAGCGAAAATGGTTAGGTGTCGAAGAATCGGCAATTGTTGATGATTTTGAATTGTTGAGGCTTAGGCCATTTATTGAATTGTTGAGGCTTAGGTTGATTTGCTAGACTGTCGAGGTTTATGTTGTTTACTAGATTTGGTTTTATCGCTTTGTAGTGGATAGGATAGGTTCTTGTTTTATCGCTTTGTAGTGGATAGGACATGTTCTGTTTTATTGCTTTGTAGTGGATAGGACAGGTTCTGTTTTATCGCTTTGTAGTGGATAAGATAGGTTTTGATTCACTGCATTATAGATATGTATAATATTTTAGTTATGTTGGTTTATTGAACTTTAAGTGGATAAGACTGGTCCTGATTATTTAAAATGTTATATATATGCATAACTGTTGAGTGTGCTGAGATATGGGGATTATATCGTTTGTGAACACAAAGTGTTATGAGAGTTAGCGAGTAGGATCCGACGGAAAGTTTGAGCTACTACTGACTTTGTGGATCGAGCTTTTCTCGGATGAGTACTTCGCGGAAAATGGGGAATCCCTTGGCATGTTAGAGTTTGAAGCAAATAAAGAGATAAGACTTCAATTTTGAGAATAAATTCCATAATGAAACTAATTCATGATAGAATGCTTTTAAATGATAAGGAACCTTTTGGAAGAAGACTTAGGATTTAAAAATGATTGGTTAAGGGGAGAGACCTCAATCGTGTTTGTTGATTGGTAAAGGGGATGGACCTTAACCGTGTTTTTTGATCGGTTGAGGGGATGAACCTCAATCATGTTGTTTGTTTGATTCAGGGGATGAACCTTAATCTTGTTGTTTGTTTGATTAAAAGGTGGACCTTAATCTGGTTATTTGGTTAAGGGGCTAGACCTTAATCGTGTGTTGATGGATCGTTTAGGAAGTTAACTCCTAATCGCGTTGGTTTAATTGGTTGACCTTCGGGTCATGCAAGCGCGATAGTGGCACGTGGCGTTGCCCTTGTGATGATATGGAGATATACATATGTGTAGGCAACGAGCTTACAGACTGATGGCATGACGTACAATTACCAGATATGAACATGTGCTGCTTTTAATTATTAGTTACATGTTGTAAATTGCTATGCTGAATTATGCTATGGTATATATTAGATTACTCTAGGAAGTTGACCCTTGCATGCCTTGTTTGTATTGTTTGTGCTTGGGCGGTTGGCAAACTGCCAGGCCATAACAGGTAGTGTTGTGAGTAGTTGTTGTGTTGCTGAGAGAACGTGATCACGCTGAGATAAGAGAACACTCATTTGGTGGATCAACCAAGACTGTAAGAGTGGTGTTGGATGTAAGGCTAGGGCCTAGGGTAGTGAAGCTTACTGTCATTGGTTAAAGCTTGCATGGTCATTTGTATAAGTTTATTGTTGGTTTTGGGTAGATTCTGATGCAATGCTTTCCTGCAATTCTCTGGTGTGAAAGTTGAAGGGAGTATGTCGAACTTATGGAGTTGTTGCATTTTGGATTCAGTTGTCGAACTAAAATTTATTTTATTGTACTTCTTATGATATGGACATATGTTGTTACCTACGGGTGCTTACCTTGTCAAGGCTGGATGTATCAGTTTTAGGGCAGATGTATGCATGTCAGGTTTTGGAAATTTTTTAAAAAGAAAAAAAAATATACCCGTATCTATAAACTCTTTATGAAAATCATTTCATTTTCTTTAGCAAGTTACTAATAGTGACCCCTTAAAAGTCGGGGTGTTACATTGTAGGCAGCGATGACCCTAAATTGAGGGAGGCACAAAACAGTGAACGGTGGACGAAGGTTCCAGATCGAGCAAAGAGGATTGGGTAAAGAGTATGTGAAAGGTGGTCGAAGGTTCTAGTTCTGTGGTTACTGTTGACAATGACTCATGGCGGCTTGGATGTGGTAAGAGCGAAAGGAAATTGATTTTTTAGATGATGGGGGCGTTTGAGACTGCGAGAGGTGAGAAATAAGGGTGAGAAAAGGAGGAGAGTTTTTGGGATTTTTACAGAGGGGTGGCGGTCCTTGCGCAGTAGAGGTGAGAGTGAAGGACGTTTGCAAATGGATAGAGGAGAGGTGATACATAAGGAGAAGAGTTTTTTCTCACATGATGGGGTTATTTCTTTGTTCTGGGTCAAGTAATTCAAGTGGGAACAAATTGATGTTCTCACTTTAATCTTAAAAATTTAGAGTAAATTTAGGAGTTTAAATTAGTTAACAGTTTGCGGATAATGAATGAGGAAGAAGGAATGAAATTCTGGCAACCGTAGGACAGATGTTCTACCAGATGTCTAAGACATCTTGTATAACATTACACAGATCACAACAAACAATCAAGCAAGTATAAAACCAGAAACACTAAAATCACACAAGAGATTGTTAACCCAGTTCGGTGCAATATCACCTACGTCTGGAGGGTTTTCACCCAAGAAAGATAATCCACTATTATAGAGAAATTGTACATAAAGGTCTCAACAGAACTGCCCCAGTTCAACTACCTTTTCTACCTATCTCTACCCGTGGCTTATTACTTAGTCCTCCACCTAAGTATGAGAGCCCCTCCCACTTTCTCACTCTCAATCACTGCCACAATGATTCAACTCTAACAACAGTACAAAGACAGATCTCAAGATCACACAACTAACACAACTCTTAGCTTACAACAATGGCATAAAGCTGCTAAGAGAACACTCAATATGAACTCAATAAACCCTAATACAAACACACGGTGAGCACCTAGCAACTAGGTCTTGGGTCTTCATAAGTAATAGTCTTCCAGGCCTTGTTCTCGATGGGCTTGAAAGTACACAGAGTCCATACACAATAACAAGAAGTTGTTTCAGAAACAAACTAGTAACAAATCTGTACAGAATCTTCAAACTGTGATTTAAGGTGCAGACACAAACTTCCACATTTAACTCCAAATACAACACTTAATATCTCCCTTGACGGTGCACAGAAGCTTCCAACAATAACCTAACTTGATCACAAAGTAATCAATACAAAGCTTCACAAAATCTAGCCAGTAACAGAATGTCTCCCAGGGACAAATGTCATAGCATGATGTTACAAAATCTTGTCCAACAACTTGGCACACACATACATTAGCTAAAATGCAGACAACCATAACAAAGGAAAAACAAGGAAGATGAAGAATTTATGGGTTTTAAGTTAGAGGTTGAATATGAAAGAAGATTATGAACATGATAAAGATAAAGATGATTGATGATGAAGATGGTTTGAGATGATGTAAATTTAATTTTTTTTTTTATTTTGATCCCTCTGAAAATTCCACGTGAAAATTTTGAAAAATAAATAAATCCACTTAAGTAAAAATCGGCATGTCACTATGCCACATAATCATGAAAATTGCTCGAGGGACCAAAACCTCACGTTCCAACAAGTTAAGGGATTCATATCAGTAAAAATTTAATTTAGGGACGAATATTAAAAATTCGTTATAGTTTAGGGACCAAAAACATATTTAACCCTTTTTTAATTGCGGCCTATACATAGAATTAAAAATTACAATTATAATCTAATTTCATACATAATATCATAAGGATGTATAAAAATATGGATGTTTTTATATGAAAATATAAGACTTATTCGCTCAAGGGAAAGTTGTGTCAACATGGGAACAAAGGATTTCTAGCAGCCTGTTGGAATCAAAGCAAACTGGGTTGAACGTCCCGTGGAACATTGCCTTTCCTATCCCTTCACATGTTGTGGCAAGTCGGGAATGATCTGATCTTCGTGGCGGTGGGCCTTTCGGCAGCGGTGGTGTGTAGTAAAATCTCAAGGCTTATCCAAAACACCCAATCTACCTTAGGAGATGCTTTAGATGAAGGTCTTGATTACCGAGCATCATACACCAGGTCTTGATTACCCATGGAAGGATGGATTAAAATCAATACAAATGTCTCTTTCTCCCTCTCATCTAACTGTGCTGGCTGTGGAGGGGTGTTAAGAGACCATGAAAGTACTTTTATTGATGGTTTCCCTATCATGCAAGGTTGTTGCTCAATTAACCACGTGCAACTCTGGGGGATTTTACATGGTGTAAAGATTGCTCTTGCAAGAGATTTCAAGAGGATCTTCTGATTCTAGCTTTGTTGCTTGTTTAATAAACCGAGGATGCCTTCCTTCTAAACCCGCTATATCTTTTGTTAAGGATATCAACAGGTTATTCAATAGCTTTGAGGGAGTCCACCTAAATCATGTGTTTAGAGAGGCTAACTTGGTTACAGATGCTTTTGCTAAGAATGTAATGAGGGTTTTGATGTTTGTCAAGATCTATGATTTTATTCTTGCATTTATTTATGTTCCCTTGTTATTTAACTCTTGAACACCCTTTATGTAAAGGGTGAGGTTCCTCAGTTTCAGCTTTAGCCCCGTAGTAAAACAAAAAAAGGGAAAGTCGTGTGCATTGAAAAATGCAAGCACGACTTGAGGAGGTTATTTTTCTTGTTTTATTTCTTAACGATTTAGAAAGATCGCCTACTACAAAAGTACTACATCCTTGGTCGTAAAATATTGAATTCTTGTTGAACTCTGTGAATTGCTTGAAAGAGGGATACTCCAAAGAGTTTTACAGATGATCGTGATCTGTCATTACGCACGACTATCTCCACTATAGAAAAAAATATGATTTCTACATATTATATCGTATGAAACAACGATTTTTGTTGATTGTAGCAACAAGAAAAACTTCATAAAAACCAAAATATGAGGAAATAGATATGACTAGGTACCATTTTCTATGGATAAAAGATCTAATTAATAATTAGATACAACAATCAGGATTTAATATAAAAAAAAAAATTCTCATGGGAATGTACCTTATGAGAAAGATATGTGTTTAGATGATAAAGTAAGAATAAATCACAACATTTAGATCAAATAATGAATGATCAAGATTAAAACAATTTCATGGTCACATGATTACTTAAAAATGTCACGTACAAGTCTCATGACTTAATGTTTTAATCTTGATCATTCATAATTAGATCTAATGGTCATGATTTATTCTCAAGTTCTCATATAAAAACATATTTCTCCAATTCGCATAAGATACATCTTTCATCCTAAAGAATAGTTTTAGGACCCATCAATACCAACTCAAAACTCAATTTTTAACTTTCCCAATCCAAGTGGCACCAGTACATGTGCGTCTTATTAAAAATGTCTAAACCGTCAATTGCTTTTTTTTTAACTTTTTTTTACGTTGAGAAACAACCCCTCTCAACATGGGTACAGTAACCAAGCCAACCGAAAGCTGGAAAAACAAATATGCCCTGTAACAAGTACCTCCCAAAATACCTGTAAAATCCAAAAACCCTAACGTCTGCACTGCGAGGATAGATCCCCATTTGAAGCAAGGACCCAACCCAGCCGAGCAAACAAAAAACCCACAAGTGCAAGAGCTGAGACCCGGAACCTACAGAAAACAACAAACATAGATAAAAAAGAAATGCTAAACACGATAGGAGTCAGACGAGATAACAACAACTAGTAGCAAGGCAGCAACTCCAACACAACCACATGACCACTCCTCAAATGCGACAGTCAAGTGAGAAAAACGTTGAGGCCAGAAGAGAACCGTAGCCTCAACGCTCTTGGCTTAACCCACACATTAAAGAGAAAGTCGAACTTAACTCCACCCTAAAGCACCACCGTCAACGACCTACAAAGAAATCAACAACCAAAACTCATTCTTACTCCTTACTCTTATAAGAGAAGTTATCAATTTGTTTAAACTTATAAGAGAAGTTATCAATTTGTATTTAAATATCTTTTTATCTCTTTCATTCTTCCTCCCTACTCTTCTCCTTCTCGTTTGAAATTATGTTAACACGAGGACAATTGTTTTACCAGATGTCTACAACATCTTGCATGACAGAAAGAACAATTATGCAGAAGACAGTTAACAAAACTAAACAACACGAAGGTTTGTTAACCCAGTTCAGTGTCAAAACACCTACGTCTGGAGGATACCAATCCAGGAGTCAATTCATTATCTTAGTAATAGCTCTCAGGTCATACATGAAAGTCCCTCTTGTACCTAAGTTACCCCCCCTTAGTATAGAGCATCTTCAATGTCTACCACTATTACAAACAGTGAATCTAGCTTAGCCCTTCCCTCTAAGCTACGAGGAAACTGCCCCTAACTCCTAATGATCACTGCCACGGTGACCGATCCTTTACACAAGAGATTGAAAGATAGATCTCATGATCAAACAACAAACACAACAACTCTCAGCTAATACAAGAACATAAAGCTGCTAAGAGAACAACAGAAACACAGTGTGAACTCACGAATATGAAACCCTAATTTCTCCACACAAAGGCACACCTAGCAACTAGGTTTAGGTCTTCATAAATAGCAATCTTTCAGGCCTTGTCTTTGATGGGCTTGAACGAACAAAGGAGTCCACAACAAAACAGAAAGTCAATCTTTTTAAAACAGAACCAAATCTTATCAAATAAGATTTGAAAATAGATTGGAACTTTCACAACTTAAAACCAGATCAAATCTTCTGAAACAGAAACATATTTGATCACACTTGATATATTCCTTGAGCAGCACACATAAGCTTTTTCAACAACCCTAACTTGATTACCACGAAATCAATCCAAAGCTTCACAATTAATCATCCAAGCACACAGCAGTTCGCAGGGACACATGTCACAGTAAAGATGTTAAGACATCGTGTCCGACATCTTGTAACAGACCAAAACATTAGCTAAAATGCAGACAATCATAACAAAGAAACAACAATCTCCCCCTTTGTCAAATTTTAGCTAATACAATCCACTACCATAAAGCTCTTTAGAAAACTTGCAGCTTGAAATATCAGATCATAGCAAATATAGTATATCAAGGTAGCTTACACAAATGAACACCTTTAACATAGCTATTGTCAGCAGCTATGTACAGAACAATCTCTCAACCACACTGCAGATACCCATCCAAATGCAGTAACAACCAGATCAGAGTTCAGCACAACAGATCACACACTTAACACATCATAAGCAGTAAGAAGCTGCTTGAAAACAACCACAGCTAACCAGCAAACCTCTTCACAGTAGCAAGATGCTACCAAAACCACAAACACAGCAGCAGAAACTACACATACTATTACTCCTCCTTATTAGAACAATTTGACAAAGGTAGCTAGATTAAACCAGGAATTATGTTGAGACTAAATCCACAAATGCTTACCATAGATGTCCGTTGTAGGCAACCAAAGTGCACATAACAGATAGTCATAGAGTTATGACAACCCAACATCAGCAAGAAAGTCCATGATATCCTTGCACTCCATAGCTTCTTGACTACACTCTTTCTCACAGGCAATCTTTTCCTGACAAACATATTTTCACTTCTGAACATTTGCTTCAGGATGGAATGACACATTATCCAGAGGAGCTGGGGGAACATTAACAGGAACTCCCTGGTCACTTATCTGTTTTCTAGCAGAGGGCACAATGTTCTGCACATCTGGTTCAACATTTGTCTCTGAATCATTAACATAAACTTTCTTCCACTTCAGAGATCTTGTCTTGGTATGCAGATTCTCCTTCTTTCCTTCCTTCTTATCCAGTACAGCAGCAACATCCTTGTTGGTCCTGGGAAAATGACTAGGAGCCTTCACAATCTTTTTCTCTTTAAGCCCTCTTGGTTTCCATTCTTTCCTTGCTTGAACAACATGTGAATTGATCCTTGGTTGATCATGTTTCTGAGGAAATCCATACAATCTGTAACAGTATGGCCTTTTATGTCCATATCTTCCACAATGATGACATCTCCAGCTCAAGTTCTTTGCCTTCTTGCCTTGTGAGTAAGTATATGGTATTTGTTGGTACACATGTTCGACACCATGTTGTGGCATCTGGTTTGACATCTTGAATTCAGTTTTTCTTTCTGCAGGAACAAACTTATGAGTGATTTTTTTGGATTCTTCTAATGCAGAGTCACTCTCATAAGTATAGATTTTATCATACCTTTAAGTTTAGATTTCAGCACAGATACTTCCTCCTGAAGATTGTTATTGATATCCAGCAGATTATGTTTTTCATTTTCAAGACCTTTGACAGTTCTCTCCAGCTTCTTACCATAGTCACACGCTTCTTGCCAATTCTTGAATAACAACTTGTATGTTTCAGCAAGTTCTTCTTCTGAAATGTCTCCATCACTGGACTCAGTCTCAGAATTGTATTTCACAGTAAGTCCCAAGACTTGATTTCTAGTTTTATCTCCTTCAGAATCTTCATCAGACCAAGTGACCACCATCCCCTTTCCTTGTTTCTTCAAAAACGTTGGACATTCTGCTTTGATATGACCATACCCTTCACATGCAAGACACTGAACCCCTCTATCTTTGCTAGATTTCTCTTCATCCTTGCCTCTGCATTGAAAATCAAAGTTCCTGGTAATGTCGGACGACTTGTCCTGAACATTTGTCCTTGACATTTCGTCAAATCTCTTCAAAGCTTTGTTAAAATTTCTACCAAGAACTGCTATAGCTTCTAAAATACTTTCACCAGTATCATTCTCCCTCTGAGCTTCATCTTTTTCAGCGTTGGACACAAATGCTATATTTTTCTTCTTCTTATCAGATTTGTCATTGAGAGACATCTCAAACGTTTGTAAAGACCCAATGAGTTCATCAACCTTGATGTTGCTGATGTCTTGAGCTTCTTCAATGGCGGTAACTTTCATATCAAACTTCTTAGGTAGAGACCTGAGGATTTTTCTTGCCAACTGAAGTCTTGACATTCGAACTCTTGATGTGCCTTCATGAGTTGTCTTGAGAATCTCCCAGGCATCCTTAGCCACAGTGCATGTGTTGATTAGCCTAAACATATTCCTATCTACCCCATTGAAAATAACATTCAAGGCTTTGGAGTTTCCAAGAGCTTCTACATCTTCTTCTTTCGACCACTCTTCTTCGGGCTTCAATTCTTATGTTGATGTTCCTTCTTTAGATACTACCACTGGATGTTTCCAACCTTTCACAATTGCTTTCCATGTTTTGTTGTCCATAGATTTAAGAAAAGCAATCATACGAGCCTTCCAATAATCATAGTTGTTACCATCCAATAAAGGTGGCCTAAGGATTGATCCTCCTTCCTTGTCGTTGTCCCTAGTAACAGAATTAGTTCCCCAGATCTCACCCAGAAAAGAAAACAGGCAGGGTGCCTGCTCTGATACCAATTGAAATTCTGTTAACACGAGGACAATTGTTTTACCAGATGTCTACAACATCTTGCATGACAGAAAGAACAATTATGCAGAAGACAGTTAACAAAACTAAACAACACGAAGGTTTGTTAACCCAGTTCAGTGTCAAAACACCTAGGTCTGGAGGATACCAATCCAGGAGTCAATTCACAATCTTAGTAATAGCTCTCAGGTCATACATGAAAGTCCCTCTTGTACCTAAGTTACTCCCCCTTAGTATAGAGCCTCTTCAATGTCTACCACTATTACAAACATTGAATCTAGCTTAGCCGTTCCCTCTAAGCTACGAGGAAACTGCCCCTAACTCCTAATGATCACTGCCACAGTGGCCGATCCTTTACACAAGAGATTGAAAGATAGATCTCATGATCAAACAACAAACACAACAACTCTCAGCTAACACAAGAACATAAAGCTGCTGAGAGAACAACAGAAACACAGTGTGAACTCACGAATATGAAACCCTAATTTCTCCACACAAAGGCACACCTAGCAACTAGGTTTTGGTCTTCATAAATAGCAGTTGAAGGTATGAAAAACGGTAGAAAGGGGGGGGTTTGAATAACGTTTTCAGAATAAAACTTCCACCTTAAAGATTTTGGCAAATCTTTCGAGAACAAATAAAGTGCTTAAGATAAGAGATAGAAAAGCACACAAGGATTTTATCCTGGTTCACTTGATGAATCACTAAAGCTAATCCAGTCCACCCGTTAAGGTGATTTCTTCCTTCTTAGAATGAAGGCAATCCACTAATTAGGTAAATGTTACAACTGCACTTGAAACCTACAAGTGACTAACAATACACTGACTTAGCTCACACTAAGATTCACTCTCTTAGTCTTCTCTAGGATCCGATCAAACTTGATCTCCTAAAGGTAACTAAACAACTGTTTAAGAAAGAATGTTTACAAAGAAATTGCTTCTGAAAAGCTAATAGTAAACACAATGAATTCAAGATGAAAGAATGCTTAGAAGGTTTGAATATAGCTTGCGCGTGTGAGATTCTTCCAACCGCATCTTTCAATCTTCAGCCTCTATTTATACTCCAAGGATTAGGGTTTGAACGCTGCATGAGAATGCTACCGTTGGAGGGCAGTTCTGGAAATTCCAGCTTCTGCTGTGGCTGAGAATGTTAGGTAGGTTATCAGGATAGTACATTTGCTTTTGTACTTTGGAAAGTGACTTGACCTTTAACCTAGTAGACTTCTGATCAGAGGAATGCTTCATGTTGGAACTTGTGAAGCTTGTTGATCAGAGTTAGAGGGAAGCAGGGATCCTCTGACCGTTGTACCTTCTGATTCTGAATTCAGAAGGAAGTACTTGGTCTTCAGAGCCATCTTGCTTCTGGACTTCAGAGTCTCCACTTTTCAGCTCCTGGATCTTCAGAGTCTTCTACACCATCAGAACATCTGTACCTTCAGAGTGTCTGGGTTGTCAGAACGTCTGGATCTTCAGAACTTCAAGTGACTGAGTCCATATCAGAGCTTGTATGGCTTCAGATCTTCTGAAGCTTTTCTACTGTTCAGAGAGAACATAGATGTTGCGAAAGCGTTGCTTTGGGTCACTCTTTAAGCACAGTGCTTCTGATTTGTGTTTGATAAAATTGAGGTTAGAGCCTGTAAATAGCACACTCAGAAAAACACGTTAGAGTACCATAATTGTTCATACTAAAATGTTAACTTGTAATCATCAAAACATAGAGTTGTACTACTACTTGATCTTACAGCAGTTCTTCAGGCCTTGTCTTTGATGGGCTTGAACGAACAAAGGAGTCCACAACAAAACAGAAAGTCAATCTTTTTAAAACAGAACCAAATCTTATCAAATAAGATTTGAAAATAGATTGGAACTTTCACAACTTAAAACCAGATCAAATCTTCTGAAACAGAAACAGATTTGATCACACTTGATATATTCCTTGAGCAGCACACAGAAGCTTTTTCAACAACCCTAACTTGATTACCAAGAAATCAATCCAAAGCTTCACAATTAATCATCCAAGCACACAGCAGTTCGCAGGGACACATGTCGCAATCAAGATGTTAAGACATCGTGTCCGACATCTTGTCACAGACCAAAACATTAGCTAAAATGAAGACAATCATAACAAAGAAACAACATCGTTGTATATGAACACAAAATTTTAAGGTCTATTTTTTATCTTTTGTTCGAGCCACAAGAAGAATCACTATAATTTAATCAACCCTATCCTGTCCCATATACTTTGTTATGTGTTAATAATTTGAACGCTCAACTTTTTTCCTCCCTAAAATTTTAATGTAATACCTACGTGCAATTGATTCAAAACCTAGAGTGAGAATTGGATTGGTTGCAGGGCGCTATAGTCTTGTAGACGCACAACCAACATGCGCTTAGGAATTTAACTGAGGAAAATATTCATGGACCCATGATGAAGATTTTTTAAAACTTTAATCAACAATCCATTTAATCCATTTGTTTATGTTAAAAGAGTCCAATAAATTTCAAAAAATTAATGGACTAGACATTCTCCATTTAATAAACTAAATGGTCATATTTATCAATTGAATTTTCTTTTTTAGAACAAAAATGATTTATTGATAATCAAAATATGCATACAATCCCACAAAAAGGAAGAAACAATAAAGACACTGGACTGGGCGAGACCCCAGGGTCCCTCGCCCAGGAGCACCAGCTTAGGGCGACGGGCGGACCAGGGACTTGGGCCTCCTCCCAGAGGCCCAACGGCCCATTAGGAAGGGTTAGAGGCGCCAAGCCCAACTCCACATCTATAAATAGGGGATGAATGCCAATTGTAAAGGACTCTTGCCTCATTTGAGAAATAATAAGATTGAAATTCAGTTACTTTCTCTCTCTAAAGCGGTTACGCTCTCATTCTCTCTAGGAATCTCACATCACGTTCCTTACACTCTAGGTACTATACCTCATCTCAATGTTCATGGATAAAACATTTGGCGTCGTTTGTGGGGAACAGTAGATTTCGATTCCCGGACTACGTGGATTGCGACTTCTTTGGTCCAGAGAAGTTTGATTTTCTGTGTGATTTTCTTCGGATTTTAGATTTTTCGGTTGAGTTCTTCGCCTCACTAGCGAAGATCGATGGAGACACGTCGTCGACGACGCGATGAAGATCAGGCGCGGCGGCGCGGTTCCCCTCTGTGTCGCGTGAGAGGTAGGCTGCGATGCGATCAGATTCACCGTGAAGAAACCGATCAGTTAACTCCTCCGCCACCACCTCGACCTCCTCTTTCTCCAACGCCTCCACTACCTTCTCCGCTAACTTCACCGGAGCAGCAGAGGTCACCGGTGCATTCACCCGGAGCTTCGGGAGAGGAGACTCCGACACCTCAAGCACCGATCTCCGGACGAGATTGGAGGCGCTTGATCCGTAGCGGCGATGATATACGGCAGCGAAACGATAACTTACAGGAACAGTTGGAATATTATCGTTACGAGCAACAGAATGAAGGGGAGCGCGAAGCGGAAGTCGTGGCTGAATTCGAACCGTTCTCGGCGGCAGTAAGGGAGGTGGCTATCCCGGATAACATGAAGAATATTGTCCTCGAGACGTATAGCGGGAAAGTTGATCCCAAGGAGCACCTGCTATATTTTAACACAAAAATGGTAATTAGTGCCGCTTCCGACGCTGTAAAGTGCAAGATGTTTCCAGCTACGTTCAAAGGCACGGCCATGGCGTGGTTCACAACTCTACCCCGAGGATCCATCACGAATTTTCGTGACTTCTCATCGAAGTTCCTCGTCCAGTTTTCCGCCAGTAAAACCAAGCAGGTGACAATTGAGGATCTGTACAATGTCCGCCAGTCCGAGGGCGAGACTCTGAAGCAGTACGTGAAACGATTTAGCGCGGCGTCCGTCAAGATTGAGGAATCAGAGCCGCATGCTTGTGCGCGTGCCTTCAAGAACGGGTTGCAGCGGGGGAAGCTGAATAGCAAATTGAGCCGTAAGCCGGCTCGGTCCATGGCAGAGATCTGCACGCATGCAAACACACGGGTTGCAGTCGGGGAAGCTGAAGAGCAAATTGAGTCGTAAGCCGGCTCGGTCCATGGCAGAGATCCGCACGTGATAAGTGTCATATTTACCTAGTTTTGATGTGCAATTTAGACACTTATCTTTGTGATTAATGAGTTAAATTTGACAGCTTCACCCTCTTTTGATTAGAACTTCTTAATATGTGAAATTTAGTTAGAATATGCACAAGCATTGATTCTAATCTAAAAAAGTGTTGTAGGATTGAAGATGGAAGAAAATGCAAAGCTTTGAGTAGGAAATGCAAATTTGAAGTTCTTGTGTGCCAGGCACTCCTCAGAGAGTGCCGGGTGCTCCTGGCGGTCAAGGGAACTTCACCTTGAAGAATGCAAAGTGTCGGGCGCTCCACAGAGAGTTTCGGGCGCTCCTGGCGGTCAAGGAAACCTGACTTTGAAGAAAGCAGAGTGTCGAGCGCTCCTCAGAGGCCGCCGGGCACTCTGTCTGACGAATTTCCTATTTAAAGCCCCCTCTTTAGAAATCTAGGAGAGAATTTTGGACCAAAACTGAAACCCATCACTTAGGGAAAGATAGAACTCGAAGGAGAGCATCAAGGGAGATATAGGAGACTAGAGAGAAGGCTTTGGAGCCGATTTCATCGCCGGGGAACTGTCACGTATTCGGTTTTTCATCGTTCTTCTTCTCTATTATGATTGTAAAGCTATCCATGGAAATGGATAGCTAATTTCTCATTTGTTGGGATTAGAACTAGTTGCTTTGATGCTCATGTAATCTATTTGATTTTCTTTCATGCAAATTTCATGTTTCTATGCTAAAGAATCAATGGTTTTCTCTTTTGCTTCATGCTATATCTGAGGTTTGATCCCCTTGGGTATTTTGATTGATTCAAACTTGTGTAGGGAACTCGCACGTTCTCGAGTACGAACTAGAGTTAATCATATGTTTCTTTTCCATGATTCAATGATTTTTACCTTGTGCTTCATGCTTGTTTTGGATTGATCACCTAAAACATGAATTTAGATTTAATAGGACGGTGGGAACTAACTATTTAAATCTGAATTAGGTCAAATCATCTAATGATTCTAAGGTCTAGGAATAGGGTTAGATCATTACTCTATTCAAACATCCATGTTTAATGCTACTCACTATTGTTAATCGTCAAGGGATTGAAGGTTAATATAGGGAGTTGATAATCTTCTACACCGGGGAACTGGGTAGTAAGATAAGAAATGGTGGGAGGAATCAATTGCATAGAACGATATTTGTATGTGAATCAATAGAATACATAGAGGTCGAACAACGAAACTCTAATCCCAGCAAAACTATCTACCTTGGTGAAATCCAACTCTTTTTATCTTCTTGATTTATGTTTTTACGTTCTTTAACAAACAATCAATCACTTTGTAAACCATTATTTGATTTTGTTAGCTATTGAACGGCATAAGTATTACACCTCCCTGTGGATACGACAAAACCCTTTACTATACTACAATTGAGTCTTGAGAGATTCAAACGTAGAGTGGTAAAAAATCTTTCATCAGCACGCGAGCAAACACCTACATTCTGGACGAGGAGGATGATGCTTTCAAGCGAAGGCGCGCGAAAAAGGAGAAGGATGGCGAACAGAGGGACGCGTCGCCAGAAGGAAAACAGAGTAAGGAGCGAGGAGAGGGCAGCAAGAGGCGAGACAGGAAAGTGAGGATAGGGTAAAAGGCTATGAAGGAGCCATTGTACCCTAAGAGGGAAAATTTCGAGCGCCGCAGACCGTGGCATCAGGCTGACTCCCGCCGGCGAGAGGAGTCAGGGAAAAGTCTAAATGCACATTTGACAAAGCTACTTCGTGAGGTCAAGGCGACCCATGCAGTTGAGGAAGGCGAGAAAGAGGCCGACCCGCCTCCAGCGACGTTGGATAAAATGAAGTGGTGCGAGTGTTGGGAGCAATAATAGAAAGGAGAGAAGAGAGAAAGAAAAATCACACATGAATTTTTAACGTGGTTCGGAACACAATGTGTGTACCTACGTCCATGGCAACACTAGGTAGTAATATTTCTCTTGGTGTGTATAATGCTTACAATGAGGTGCTTATATATAGTAGGAGTAAGTCAACCTCCTCCTTATTCTAAGCGATGTGGGACTTACAAATATACTACATAAGCGATGTGGGACTACAAATAGACTACATAACATAACAATTCTCCCACTTGGAGTCTAATTGTAGTACTTCTTGTAAACAATAAGCTAATCTGCTCTCCACCTAGTGTAGCGCCTTCGTCTTCAATTATCCTCGAAGGCCAGCTGAGGCAATGCAAAGCCTCAGCTTATCAGCTGTAACAGTCTTGGTCAACATATCAGCTGGATTCTCTGATCCTAAGATCTTCAACAGAGATAATTCTTCATCATTGATAAGTTCTTTGATGAAGTGATACTTCATCTGTATTAGCTTGCATCTGGAGTGAAAGACAGGATTTTTTGCAAGGCAAATAGCACTTTGACTGTCACTAAACAATGGAGGAACATCTTGTTCTTTTCCCAATTCTTTGAGAAAACTCTTCAGCCATATCATCTCCTTGACTGCTTCTGAAATTGCAACATATTCTGATTCAGTGGTTGAGAGAGCAACTCTATTTTGAAGTTTATACTTCCAACTCACAGCGGTTCCTCCTAAGGTGAAAATATAACCTGTGGTGCTTTTTTCACCATCTGAGTCTCCTCCTAGATCTGCATCAGAAAACCCCTGTAAAGTGAGATCATTTCTTCTAAAGCATAGGCACATTCTTGAAGAACCATTCAGATATCTCAGTATCCACTTTACACCTTCCCAATGCTCCTTCCCAGGGTTTGACATGAATCTGCCGACAACTCCCACTGCATGTGCTATATCAGGTCTGGTACAAACCATAACATACATCAAGCTCCCTACTGCAGATGCATATGGAACTGTTGACATGTGACTTTCTTCTTCATCTGTCTGTGGGGACTGCTTCTTTGAAAACTTTAAGTGATTCCCCAAAGGGGTGCTTCTGGTATTGGCATCTCCAACATTGAATATGTCAAGTAACTTTTCAACATATTTCTCTTGGGACAACTTCAGAACACCTTCTGATCTATTTCTAGAAATCCTCATACTAAGGATTTGTTTGGCTGAACCAAGATCCTTCATCTCAAAGTTTTCTGACATCTGTTGCTTCAACCTGTCAATTTCAGTCATATTTGATCCTGCTATCAACATGTCATCAACATACAAAGCAAGAATAATATAACTATCATCAAATTTCTTAACATAGCAACAATGATCCATGTCACATCTATTAAAACCTGAGTTGCTCATAAACTCATTAAACTTTTTGTACCACTGTCTCGGTGCCTGTTTCAGACCGTACAAGCTTTTGTGAAGCTTGCATACCAGATTCTTCGTGCCTGGAACTTCAAAACCTTCAGGTTGTGTCATATAAATTTCTTCTTCCAAATCCCCATGTAGGAATGCAGTTTTAACATCTAACTGCTCAAAGTGAAGATTCTCTGCAGCTACAATACTCAGGATAACTCTTATAGTGGTCATTTTGACAACTAGAGAAAAAATCTCTATGAAGTCAATTCCTTGCTTCTGCTGAAACCCTTTCACTACAAGCCTTGCCTTGTACCTTCTGCTGCCATCAGATTCTTCCTTTAGTCTATAGACCCATCTGTTCTGTAGAGCTTTCTTTCCTTCTAGTAACTTGGTCAGAGACCATGTTCCATTCTTCTGAAGGGACGTCATCTCGTCTTTCATTGCTAACTCCCACTTGATAGAGTCATTCCCCTGGATGGCTTCACCAAAATATTCTGGCTCTCTAGCATCAGTTAACAACAAATAATTCAACGAAGGAGAATACCTTTGTGGTGCTTTCGGCGTTCTTGTAGATCTTCTCACTTGAGTTATAGGAGTTTCAATTACTGTTGTTGGCTCTTGTTCTAGCTCAACTTCTACCCCATCATCCTCGTTCTCGGGATTAATCTGGTTTCTTTTGGCTACATCACTTTTTGAAATTTCTTCCAATGCCACTCTTTCAGAAAGTTCCAACTGTTTACTTGAACTCATAGATTATGCAGAAGACCTGTCTTTATAAAGCACACTTTCATTAAAAGTGACATTTCTACTTCTAATGATTTTCCTGTTTTGTTCATCCCAAAACCTGTAGCCATACATATCAGACCCATAACCAATAAAGAAACATTTTATGGCATTGGGGTCCAATTTGTCTCTCCTATCGGAGTCTATAAGAACATAAGAGACACAACCAAAGACTTTCAAATGTGAAAGACTTACCTCCTTTCCAGACCATACCTCTTCAGGCAACTGATAATCCAAAGGAACAGATGGTCCCCGATTTATCAGGTAAGCTGCTGTATTAATGGCATCTGGCCAAAACATTTTTGGCAACCCGGACTGGATTCGCATACATCTAGCCCTTTCGTTCAAGGTCATGCTCATTCTTTCCGCGACACCATTTTGCTCAGGTGTACCTCGTGTTGTCTTGATTATTCTGATCCCATTTTCTGAACAAAACTTTTTGAACTCCTGGCTGTCATACTCCCCGCCATTATCAGATTTTAGACTCTTAATCTTCAAGCCTGTCTGATTTCCAACTTCTTTTTTCCACTTTTTAAACACAGAAAACACATCAGATTTATTTTTGAGAAAATAAACCCATACCTTTCTTGTTGAGTCGTCTATGAAGGTGACATAATAGCATGAGCCTCCAAGAGATTTCACTGGGGCTGGACCCCACACATCTGTATGCACCAGTTCGAGCTTTCCTGATTTTGATTTCCTGCCTGCTTTTGAGAAGCTAACCTTTCTCTATTTTCCCAAAATGCAATGCTCACAAACACCAAGATCAACATGCTTTAAATTTGACATCTTACCCTTTGATGCCATGATCTTCATTCCTTTTTCACTCATGTGTCCAAGCCTTTGATGCCATATAGATGAGCTATTGACAGCTTTAGTTACTGCTATCATGTCCTCCTCTGCAACCATATAAAGGGAGCCTCGTTTCTTTCCTCGAGCTACAACCAGATTGCCTTTCGTTACCTTCCAAGCTCCACCCCCAAAAGTGGTGTGATAACCCTCATCATCCAACTAGCCTATAGAGATCAAATTTCTCTTTATTCCAGGGACATGTCTGACATTATGCAATGTCCAGAGAGTTCCATTAGAGGATCTGATATCAATATCACCTCTTCCCACAATATCAAGTGGTTTTCCATCTGCAAGATAAACCTTTCCAAACTTTCCAGAGATATAGTTAGATAATAATTATTTTGAAGGAATAGTATGAAAAGATGCACCTGAATCTATAACCCATGAATCAACAGGACTATCCAAGCTGCAAATTAATGCGTCTGCTACTTCCTCAGTTGCTGCATTAGCAGATTCATCATCATCTTGCCTCTTTTGGTAATTCTTCTTCTTCCTTGGGGCTTTGCATTGATTGGTGAAGTGACCTTTCTTGTCACAATTCCAGCAAGTGATGTCATTCCTGACTCTTGTCTGACTTCTTCCTCTTGATTTTGATCTGCCTCGGCCTTGGGCTTGATTGTGACTCTTCTGGCTACCTCTTCCTCTACTTTCAGTATTCAATGCTGAACCGGAGCGTTTGAAGACTCTCCTGAATCTTTCCTGCGAATATCCTCGCTTAAGATCATGTCTCTGATGTCATCAAACTTCAGCTTGTTATCCCTTGCAGAGTTACTGACCGCAGTGAAAGTTGCAGCCCAACTATCCGGTAAGGATTGTAACAGACTCAAGGCCATCAATTCGTCGTCAAAGGTAATCTTCACTGACGATAGCTGTGAAGTAATTGTATTAAAGCTATTAATGTGTTCAGTTACAGAGTTACCTTCTCCCATTCTGAGATTGAATAGACGTCGTATCAGATGTACTTTATTGGCGGCAGATGGCTTCTCGTACATATTTGATAATGCCTTCATCAGATCTGCAGTATTCTTCTCATTCACAATGTTGAACGCAACATTTTTGGATAACGTCAATCTGATCACACCAAGGGCCTGTCGATCTAACAGATCCCAGTCTTCCCTCTTCATGTCGTCTGGCTTCTTCCCTGTCAAGGGTTGATACAACTTCTTTTGGTACAGATAGTCCTCCATCTGCATCTTCCAAAACCCGAAGTCTATGCCATCAAACCTCTCAATCTTCACCTTCCCTTCTTCCAGCGCCATTGCTCCCACTTCTTCCTCTAAACTGAGGATCTATCCCACGAACCTAAAGCTCTGATACCAGTTGTTGGGAGCAATAATAGAAAGGAGAGAAGAGAGAAAGAAAAATCACACAGGAATTTTTAACGTGGTTCGGAACACAATGTGTGTACCTACGTCCACGGCTACACTAGGTAGTAATATTTCTTTTGGTGTGTATAATGCTTACAATGAGGTGCTTATATATAGTAGGAGGAAGTCAACCTCCTCCTTATTCTAAGCGATGTGGGACTTACAAATATACTACATAAGCGATGTGGGACTACAAATAGACAACATAACATAACAGCGAGTATCACCGCTCAGCAGGCCATGACACGGGGGATTGCTTTACACTGAAAAACGAAATTGAGAGACTCATTCGGTCGGGCCACCGCAGATAAATGACCGCGGCGATCGGTGGAATAGAGAACGGCAACAGGGAAACTGGTACAAAGGGGGCCGCCAGTAGGACGACCGCCGCCGAACGTCGACCACTAACAAAAAGGAAACACTGACAACAAGGAAGAAGGGGGCGGAAGAAACCTTTAATAACGATCTTGAGCCGCCAGTTGGAACAATAAACACAATTGCGGGTGGCTTTGGTGGATGCGGTGACACGGCCTCGGCTAGGCGAAGGCACGTGAGAGCAGTGACATCAGTGCAACAGTATGAGACCCCATTTGGTTTCCAGCATCCAGATATTGTGATATCATCAACAGATTTCGAGGGATCAAAACGCACAAGGATGATCCTGTGGTTGTAATGATAAGGATCAACGGTTTCAATGTGCGGCGAGTTCTTTTAGACCAGAGGAGCTCTGCCGACATTATCTTCGACGATGCGTTTGATCAGTTAGGACTGACGGACAAAGATTTGATGCCCTACACAGGAACGTTGGTAGCTTCTCGGGCGAGCAAGTCTGGGTATGCGGATCTATAGATTTGGAAACAATTTTTGGTGTCGACGAGAACGTCAAGCTTCTCCGAGTAAGGTATCTTGTGTTGCAGGTCGTAGCATCATACAACGT
The DNA here is from genome assembly GCF_012489685.1 of Lotus japonicus. NCBI lineage: Eukaryota > Viridiplantae > Streptophyta > Magnoliopsida > Fabales > Fabaceae > Lotus > Lotus japonicus. The sequence goes on from NC_080041.1 coordinate 77,007,721, forward strand.
CATCATTGGAAGGAACACGCTCAATCGCCTCTGCGCGGTGATTTCGACAGCTCACCTGGCGGTGAAATATCCGCTGATGTGTGGAAGAGTGGGAAAGATTGTGGTTGATCAGAGGAGGGCGAGAGAGTGTTATAACAACTGTCTCAGTCTGTATGGAAAAAAAGGAGCTGGTGAGGGACACAGGTGTCATGAGGTTGAGGTCATTCAAGGTAATCAAGACACACAGGGGAGATTGAAGCAAATGATTGACAGGAAGATAGCAAGATCAGAGAGTAGCCAAGGACAGGTTAGGATAGATGGCAGGACGGGCAAGGATGGACAGTTCACGGACGCTCATGCAGAAGAGCGTTGGGCAGGTGTGATCGCGGATTTAGGGACGTATAAATTCAACAGAGGGGTGTTGGCGATCGGGCCCAGGCTCACGGTCAGTCAAGAAAGGCGCTTGGAGAAGCTAGTAGAGGACAATTTTGACCTCTTTAGCTGGAGTTCAAAAGACCCAGCGCTTTGGGGATTGCCAATGTTTAGGAAGCCGAATCTCTCGAATACAGGGCGAGATAAACAAAAGAGAAAAGGAGTGACAATTCAAGGAATGGATCAGCGAATCGTCCAGCAAGGCAGCGACAAGAAAAGCGGTAACAGGGCGCACGAACGGTCTAAAGACAAGCAGAAGGCGAGGAGAGGGAGCCTAGCGAGTCGCTGCCCAGGTAAAGGAAAAAGAGAGACAAGATATTGGAAGTCGGTGGGTTCGGTAGCTTTCAAGCCGGGAACATCCAAGCGCGACAAGCAGAAAGGCAAGTTAGGAGAGGTCCCTCAATACCATGAGGCGGGCGGGGAAAGAAACCAACCCCGCAGTAACAATATGTGGGTGGCGAGCACGTCGGGCTCGAAAGATGAGGTGATGGGAGTGATACTTTGACCTGAAGGGCTGGAAGCAGAAGCATGTAGGAAGGAGGAGCGAGGACGCAGCAAAGGAATCAAAGATTAGGACCAAAAATAAAGATGCACTCTTTTTCTCCGTCACGGTAGGTTTTTAACGAGGCATCCCTCGATGTAAAATCTTTCAGCAAATAAAATACAAAAGGATATTCTCAAGCAATACTCCTAGCTCGACTATAATACGACGGTCACCCGGTGGGAAAAATTCCCTGAAGGTGGCGATCCCAACACGACCTTGATGTCTGGGGATTGCTCCGGAAAGTCCGGCGTGAATCGCTGACCTCTCATTGGCGATGTGTGCGGATAAGCTACTTATCCCAGGATAAGCTACTTATCCCAAAAGTCTCCCCAAAATATGGGCAAACGAGACCTCCCCGAAATATGGGCGAGAATAACAACTAGGCATAAGTCTGGGTAAACCTATATGGCCATTGGGTCCCTAGCAACTGTAAGTCCTCGCCGGGACAAAACCGATAAGGCCACACCTGCTCTTACGGGAAATATCGGTGTGAAGAAAGCCTCAGTCCATGACTGAGCAAAAGTCCTAGTTTCCACTGGCACACATTCAAAATCGCTACACGAGCACAAAATACAAAGCTTAAAGGCACAAGGGCGAACACGAGGAGAAAAATGGACAAGCTAAATCGTGACAAACTTTCATTAAATAACACGGAGCAATGTTAATTACAAAAAGGTAAAGGAAAATCAATACAAAATACTCAAACTGCATTAACGTTTTCTGCTTCCCTTGCGTTTTCAGCAGCCGCAAAATACTCAGCATTGAAGCCTGAGGGGTTATCAGGGCCGACCAATCCGTGGGGGGTAACCCTCTTGAAGGCTCCCATTCCGCCGAGGTTGATTCCTTCGTAAAGATACTGGACTTGGGCTTTGGCGAGGAAAAAACCACGGCCACGCTCTTCCACAGCCTCGGCAGCAGCCCCGACCACTAACCTTGCCATGAGAGTTCTGATCTCGGAGTCCGCACGAGATTCCGCATCAACAACGGCTTTGGCCTTTGTTTCTAGTTGAGACCTCACCTCGGCGAGAGACTCGTTCGTCGACCCCAACTCACTACGCAGGAACGCGATTTCCCTGTCCTTAACAATACAGGCGGCCCTACTCACGGCGATTGCCTAGTTCTTCGCCTCCAACTCCTTCTGCAAATCATCCCGCTCATCCTTTAAGTCCTCCATTCTCTCTTCACAAGCGAATAAGTCGGTCTCGCGACCGTTCATCTCGATTCCCAAATTGGCCAGCTTTGTTGTTTGGGCCACCACCTGAGTCAGCAACCTGTCACGCTCTCTGTACGCCTCAAGTGTGGCGAGACGATAACTCTTAGCCTTCTGGCGGAGGTCTTCAACTTCAGCGGCTGTAGGTGAATCCTGGGATAACTTGGCGAAGAGACACCTCGCGTGCAAAGGCTCGAGATGGCTTCTTGCGCCACACCATCAAGGTCAGGATTCTCGGTTCCTCTCATGCTGCCAAGGAAAGGGTCAGTCAGCATAAAGTCGACAAGGGAAGGTTGCTGGTCTGAAGCAGAACTCTTCTGTCCATCAGTAATCGGATGGCTGGCAGCGGGGGAAGAATGGCGAGGAGAAAGTGAGACGACGGGAGTTTGATCCTCACCACTATGACCCGTTGTGTGGACGGGGGAGGCTCTGGGTTAGCTTATCTCAGTTTGATGGCATGAATAGTCAAGAGAAAGGATTGTTTGGGGAACATCAGAGGAAGCGCCTTCAGGAGCGTGTTGACCAGCGATGACTTCTTCAGGGAAGGGCGAGGATCCCGCCTCACCCTTGGGGTTTGGTTCATCCCTGCCCACCAGGTCTTGGCGGGGAGCAGTTGTTTCACCGGCCTTGTCTCTCTTGACTTTCTTCTTTTTCTTTTTCAATTTTCGGGGCGAATGAATCATGACCCTAGACCTTCCATTTGTGCCAGGGTCGCCCCCTTTGGATTTTTGGGATTTTCTTGTGGGGAAGGTTGAGCAGCATCATCGGTAGGCCTCGGTGCCAGCTCTTCAATCTCCAGCGGAAGGGCGGTGTCTGGTACTGACTCACCAGACCCAGGAGCAGCGACATTTGGGGCTGTCCCGACAGTTTCGGAAGGAATAACATCGATCGAAGATCCAAGCGTAGGATCAACCGAAGTAGATCCTCTGGTCCGCTTCTTTGAAGGGGAAACAGCGGTCTCAGCATCAGCATCTGTGGCAGCGTGTTTCCTCTTGATCCTGTTAGTGTTAAAAACGAGAGGGAACTCAAACGCTTTAGCAGCAAGGGCCCGCTTCAGTGCGGCTTCAGTAAAGTTCATTCCTCCTAGGAATGAGTGGAGGGTGTTTTTGCAAGCGGTTTCAAGAAACTGTGAGCACTCGAGGATGGGGAGCCCAGCGAAAAAGCCAAGAATGATTTTATCCTCATCACTCAGCGACGCATCTGACGGCAACGGAACGTCGCGAGGGCTCTTGGTCTAGTAGAAAGGGAACAGAGCAGTCTCGTCCCGAAGGGTGAAAGCTTCAGGGTAAGTGGGATGCACGATTATGCGGAAGTACCGGCGCCCGGGTCCCTTCTTGACGTTGCTCTTATAGGGGAAGAGGCGCTGCCGGCCCGTACGAGACTTCAAAGAGATCCACCCTGGGGTCGGGGTCTTCAAAGATTTTGGGTCTACGACGTAGAAATAGAAGAAGTGGGCGATCTTCGCTTCAAGACCGACGACGTTGCAAAGAATCTCGAAACACCAAATGAAGGCCCAGGTGTTCTGATGTAGCTGGCTTGGGGCCACGTTAATCTCCCTCATTACTTGGCGAAGGAAGGGGGAGAAGGGTAGTTTGACCCCCAGGTCGAGGAAAAAGTACTCGTAGACGTAGAAGAAGTGGGGTTATTTCACGCCTTGTTCAACCGTGCGATGTTGCCAGGGCCGGCGGATGCTTATGCATCGCCCGGTGACGAGAACATCTTCGAGAGACTTCTCGTGGCAAAGCCCACCTGCCTGGCGGGTTGTCTCAGTGACGGACTCGTTAGAGGACTGCTCATAGGGTTGACAGATGGCTCCTTGAGTGGGGGTTTTATTCGTGGACTGGGGCAGAGTGGCGAAAACTCGGTGCCAGAAGGCGTTGATTTCATTCTCAATAAGGGGAAATCCTCCTGAGGGAGGAGGGTTAACCAAAGGAGGAGATGCGAGAGCAACGCTGCGGGATCGGGAGGATCCTTTGGTACGGCGTTGGGAAGTCATTTCTGCTAAAAGGGAAAATAAGGATGAAAAAGGAAAAGGGCGCAAGGTTGTCAACTTTAGCAGATTGTAAGAATTCCAGAAGTGGTGAATGAGGGGGTGAGGGAGAATTTAAAGTTGCGACGAGCAGCGGTTTGAAAATCGTGCCCCATCATGGCAAAGGTGGAATGATTATTCAAGGGAGTGTGGCGCAGATTTCGGGAAACAGGGGCAACGCATTAAATGAAAAGTTACAACGGCTAAAGCTTATTGGTTCGAATTCAAATTGGCAGGTTTTACTTTGATTTGAAGAGACATTTCAAAGATAGTAGTTGAGATTCCGTGGATTCGCTGACCTTAGTACCACTCTGGGGCGCTACGCGTGGCGCAGGCTCAACACATGTCAAAATATCACGATTCAGGGCACGTGTCTAACTATGACAAGGCAAGCAAACCAAGCGCCATCGCCACAAGCCCACTTGTGGACTCGAGCCGCCAGGGAAACATAGCAAGAAGTTCAAAATGTTAACTTTTAAAGCTTTAATTACCAAGCCATGTTGGCCATTGTTCTTCGTTATTAGACCCTAAGTTTTAGCATTAATTAGCTTCTCATGGCCGTCGCCTTAGTTTTTCTACTTAAAGACACACTTAGCTTTCATGCTTAAAGCTCGGTGTCTTGTGGACTGGGCGAGACCTCAGGGTCCCTCGCCCAGGAGCACCAGCTTAGGGCGACGGGCGGAGCAGGGACTTGGGCCTCCTCCCAGAGGCCCAACGGCCCATTAGGAAGGGTTAGAGGCGCCAAGCCCAACTCCACATCTATAAATAGGGGATGAGTACCAATTGTAAAGGACTCTTGCTTCATTTGAGAAATAACAAGATTGAAATTCAGTTACTTTCTCTCTCTAAAGCGGTTACGCTCTCATTTTCTCTAGGAATCTCACATCACGTTCCTTACACTCTAGGTACTATACCTCATCTCAATGTTCATGGATAGAACAGACACTGAAAGCCTGCCAAAAATAAATTGTTCGCTCCAATCACGAATTCACATTCATATTTTTAACCATGTAATGAACTAAACTAATGTATAAGTGAACAAAGCATTGTAAAATTATTTGCTAGTAAATTATATTAGAACATGGAAGTAAAAATGTATTATTAATTCATAAAGTTCACTCAGTCAGAAGATTCCAAAACTACTCACACAACACTTGTTTTATGCTGATATGTGTGCTTTCCTCAATTCCCTAGGCCTAAACCACGACACAGAGGTGCACACTTCACAATCACATTCAAATGAAAACCTAGGCATCATCCAAATTGGAGATGGAGAGCCCATCTTGGGGTTATTGAGAGGAATATTATGTATAGTTCTATCTGAAATTGAAAACACTCCTACTTCGGTAGTGAATGAAATATCAGAGTAGCCAGTGAAGTACACGCTGCCACGCTGAAACTGTGGACAATATTTCGCATCAAGACATTCAATGTTGAGGTTAGCCACAAACAAAACATGATCATCCAAATTCTCCACCTTAACCAACTGAGGTGTGGCGAAATTTTCTTCCACTACAAAAATAACAAAGTTTATAGTAGGCGTGTTAAATTTGGTGTCATCAGAGAATCTCTTCACAACAAAAACCTTCCCTCCACACTCTACCAAGTAAACAGTCATGCAATAGGACTTAATGGTTCTTGATGGATTAGGAATATGTTCCATTGGGTTAGTGGATTCCACACTACCAACCTGCAAAGAGGGAATCAACAAAACTAGTAAAGGGAGTGCAAATCTAACACAATATAAAAAAAAATCTAGAAAGGTAATTGGAGATTGTAATGTAAAAACAAAAACTAGGAGGGTGAATACAACACTTAAATATTTTTTTAGAAAAGAGAATATATTATTAAATAAAGAAACATCCAAGAGAACAACCCTCTCAAGGTAGGGAAAAAGAAAGGTAGAGTGATATACTTGTAAAATGTCAAATAATATAAAATGGCTTGTTTATATAAATTTTTAGATAGAATATTTTTTCTATAAAAATGATTTAATTTAATTATTAATTTACTATTTTAGTTGATTTGAATTCTAATTTTTTTTAAAGATCATACATTTTCTTTAAATTTGAAATAAATCATTATAAATAGCGTAATAGTTAAAATAAATTATATAATAGTAAAATATACCATATGTAGATCACTGGTTGTATGACAAAATCCTAAGAAGAAAAAAAGGGTAACAAAAGATTTTTATTAAATTATTGAATTTTAAAAGATATAAAATATGATAAGCTTTAAGCTACCAATTATAAACTTAATTATCAAACACTTAAATTCTAATCAAATAATTTATTACAAACTAGTATTTTTTACCCGTGCGATGCACGGGATATTCACTTTTGTTTTTTTTATGTGATTCTTTTGAAATTTGTGTTATTTTTTAAAGATATTTTATGGATTAAAAGAGATATAATATTTATTTTATGTATAAGAAATCATGAGTTTGTAAGTTTATTTTTGTATTGAAGGTTTTTTTTAGTTGCCATTTTTTTATCTTTTGTTGTCGTTTTCCTAAAGGCTCGATTGATGGTTTTTTATATCTATTGAATAGTTTATTATAGGGAGTTGAAATAACATGTATGTGCTAAAATAGACACTTTATTTTTTTTTATTTTTTTTTTTTGCAATTGAAATAATTACATTCAGAATAAGACTGAGAACATATTGTTCCACATTTCATGTAAAAAGATCTTCATCATATGACATTGCGAAAAACTTTTTTGTAAACTACATTTGAAGTACTATGGAAATTGTTGTCATAACTATCACAAATGAGAATTTTTAATCCTTTAGGATATGTGACTCTTAGGATTTTTAATTGTACCATGTATCTTCGAGTGTTGTTTTATTATCTGTGGGAGATTGAACAATTTATGACACTTAACTATTAACTTTAATTATTTATCAGTTACTCAATAAATAAATATATATATATATATATATTAAGGTATTTATCATTTCTTCCAGTTTTAATGAAATTGAATTTTTAACTGTTATGTTATAAATGACATTAAGCATTAGTTTTATGATTAAATGATATTTATACAGTATCATTTTTTTAAGTTTCAATTTAATTGAATTTTAAACCGTTATGTGTATAATGACAATCTCCATGTCTGTTTTCTTTCTTGTTGTTTCAGACTATGATCTCACTTCAGAGAGTATGTTCCCAAGCTTTCACTATTCATATATATTGATTTATGTTTTCAAAAAAAAATGCTCATGTAACCTCGATTTAGGTGTGATGAAGGTCGAAGGTCTCTTCAAGAGTGCGTCTCCTAAGAATTGAACTTTCGATCTAGGGGTTCAAACAACTATTTTTACCATGGGACCGACGTCTGTTGAATTTGATTTTTATTTTATAACTTACATAGATTTTTTAAATGATATTAATTCATATTATGTAACCACTAACTTAGATAGTACTGTACTAAACATATGTACATGATTGGCATGTAGTGGAAATTAAATGAGTTTTATGTCATTAAGTTAAGTGATTCATTATCAAGTAAGAGAGTTTAAGAGTATTATTATAACCATGACTTTGTGTGCCCATGTATCCTATTTTATTTCCTTGATGAATAAATTAATTATTTGTTTAATTTTTTTTAAAACTGTAAACTTTCTGTCTTAAAGATTTATATTCAAATTAAACCGTTGTAGTGCTAGAGCTTTTTCACTAAATTAATTTTGTGTCCTTATTAGCAACCTTGAATAGGTATTCCATCATAAATGATCTTAATCTGATAACTTCTTTATATCCTAAATGATATGAATTCATACTATGTAACTTAATTTAATTTAATGCCATTAAGTTGATTGGTGTCTTATTAAGGAAGAGAATTCACCATGACTTTTATTATCATGAATGAGTGTGACATATTGGCTTTTAGTATGGGCTAAAATGTAACTCATGAAATGGAAGTTTTTGCTGAATGACTCCTAATAAAGACTAATAACATTAAACCTTGTAAAATTTTTTTAAAAGTCTAATAACATTAAACCTTGTAATTGAATCTTAAAGATAGTTTACTTTCTAACTGACTCTGAAAGACACTTCAACGCAGATTTAACTGTTACAACTTTACCTTAGCTACTGCAGCCAATGCATAAAAATAAACATCCCTCATTCATGAGTGCCATCATTGTAAAGAAGAAAAACATATCTCAAACCATTCAAATACTTTGCAAAGTGGTTCTACATCAAAGACAAAAGGGAAAGGAAGTCCACTTTAAGCTAGAGAAGTAAAGCTACCCAACCACAACCACTTTTTGATGAGCAAGCTGAGAAGCCACACTCTTTCTAATTTGCAATCTTCACAGCTCAAAGCAGCCACAGCATGCGAGGGACTGAGCAACAGACTCACCAAGAAAAAAGGTGCACTCTTGAAAGCATTGGTTTTCTACATCTGAAGGTATCTGCAACATGCATGAAAATTAATTAATTAGTTACAAAATGAAAATCATTGGTTATCAATCAATGCAAGAGAAAAACTCATGAAAGAAACGAAAAAGTCGATTTTTTTAAAGCATGAACTTGAACAAAAATTGATTAGATTTCCAAACCCCAGAGAGAAGAACTGAAACACAAAATAATCCTATGAAAATCCAAATAAAACAGGTTCAATCAAAGTCAGTTACCTGAAGATCGCCCTCGAGCTCATCAAGCCTCGTTGATTCATCACAGGCACACCGCCTCACAAATACAACGACGGAGAAGATTGCGAGGTGACAAATATGTAATCGAGCCATTCACCAGAGGTGAGAGAAGTCATCACATTAGAGGAGCTGAGAATCAACTCGCTGCAATGAAACTTGATTCAGAAACTCATCCTCGCAAGCATTAGCTTCAGCTTCTTCATCCCATTGTCGCTCCAAGTCCTCACCTTTGTAGCAATGTAAGAAGAACACACCATCGAATCGAAAAGGTTCCATTCCTGCAACAACATAAGCATCGGTTCTTCCTTATTCACAATTCGTGACTGATTGGGTGCACGAATTTCTTCCTTATGTTCAATGATCTATTGAACTACACTTTTACCCTTAAGTCTGCAAAAACTTCTCTTTTATATATATTATAGATATAGATAGATTATAGATAGATTATAGATAGATAGATAGATTATAGATAGATTATAGATATTCTTTTATTTTTTGAAACATATCTTTAATATATCCATTCATCTTCTAACTGCAATATATTTCTTGAAGACACTTTATTTTGGAAGTTTATGTTTCTTTATCAGGTGGAATTCTATAACTGATATTAATCTATAATATGTAACCACTAATTTATGTCATTATAAGCATCAATGTGTGTGCGGACTATATTCAACAACCAATTAAAACTTTCATTCTTTTTTTTTTTTGAGAAGCAACTGAATATTTATATAGATAATGAAGAATAAAAGTCATGAGAACAATCCTCTCATGTGGACAAAAAGTCTCAAACTGCTAGAAAGATGTGGTAAAAGAACGGCCAAGGAGAAAGCCTCATCAAAACTATGTGCTTTCACTTATTTTGCCTACTTTGCTATTTTTCAATAATAGATTATTGACCATTTGTATTCTCTGTGGATTGTGTTCCGAACTCAACATAATATATTTTTCAATGATTCCTTCTTTAAACTAATGAATCCACTCACGAATACTATTGTTTCAATTAATTTTCAAAGTTAATGGAAAATATCTCCAAATCAGTTACCTATTCAGTGGTGCAAGATCTTAGTCATGGAAGCTCGAAGGAACCACGCTTCTCTTTAACCCAAAAGGGAAAGACACAAATCAGCATCCTACAAAATTAAGCACAAAAATTAGACATATGGTAAACTAATCTGAAATGGAAACAAAAAAAGAAAGAAAAAAAAGCATAGATGCATTGACTCATCCATCAGATTTTCACTCAGTTATAGGATGAGTTTGAGCATTGAATTATCAAATAAATTAAAATTGTAGACATTATCCACCATTGAAATCATGTGAAAAGGGTAAACTTTTAAAAAAATCTTACTTAAATAACAAATAACCAAATAAAAGAGATGCTAACTAACCTTGTGAGTAAAACCAAGCCATACATAGGCACTCATTTAGACCTCTGGAAGGAAAGGAGGGTACATTCAAGAATTCACTCAACTTGGCTGTAGAGGCTGTGCTTGAACCAAATCTGCAGTTCATAAAAAAAGAGTGAAACCTCAATCCCCAAACAACATGCCTCCACTAATAACTTACCAATTTAACCAAAAGGCATATCAGAAATAAACAAATGTAGCTATAAACACAATTAAGGAATATTATAAAAATGAAGTATTGATGTTTGCTTCTAAAGAATAAGATCCATGAAAAAGAAAAATTATAAGGATTCAATACTGAGAGAAATGAAAAAGAAACTGAAGAGTTGTAAATCCGTGAGCGCAAATAAATTTTATTAGTGCATCTTAAGAAACTATGAACAGGTACATGTCATGTGACAGATCTCTGCATAGAAAACAAAAGAATAGGTACATAAAACTACTACTGATAATGTATTTATAACAATAACAATGTACACTAAGGCATATGGACGATTTAGGAATGAAGGGAATTAGTAAGCATACTCTTTTTTGAAACCAAAACTTCACTTGCAAAGGCTCTAATCCAGCACATATTACAACTCTTTTCAATGCTTTTCATCTGGGTATGGACAATGCTTGAAACAACTGATAAAAAGAAGTTCAAGAAATGCCAAATTAAATTAAAAAAACTTAGCAAGCAAACATATTAAGTTGAGAAGAATTAGTAGTAGCTTAAAAATTTGAGCAACCAAACAGTGATCTGGAAGCTTTTCTCTTACATATTAAAAAGTCCCGTGTGTGATTATCAATTGGACCCAAAATAAGAACCATTAAGTGATCTCAAAGGGAAAAACAATTGGAGATTAGTTGGAGATTTCTTCTTATAATAAAGAAATGATTTCAATATATACAACAACAGTGCCAGACTTAATCTGCTAAAAATTACATACATGTACTACAACCATGATAATGCTGCTAAAAATATAATCAACCTGGCAAAAACTCTTGCTCCCTTGTTGTTTCCTTTCATTCTGAATACATGTTTGAATTACTTCTATTTCCTTAGCCTTCAAAAGTGAAGTGCTGCTATAATGAAAGGGATCCTCAACAATCCTATCCATTGTGTTCATCATTTGTAGCAGAGTGGTTCAACATAACTGCAAAAAGAAAGTCATCTTTGTCAATTTCCCTGAATCCCATGTAGTATGAGGGAATTAAAAGATTGGGTATCATAAGCCCACAAAATAGAGGAACTTAAAAGATAGAAGGTTGAAAAGCATGAAAACATGATACAGTTTATAGTCTTTATATATCCTTATACACTTTACAGCTTTGTGAAGTTGAATATACCTGGAGACCAAAAAATTAATCTGAGCTATGGCAGCCATCATGGATAATAAAACAAATCCAACTGATTACCCCATCAAGCGATAATTACATTAAGGGGAGAAATAAAAAACGAAACCCAAAAAAATCAAACCAAGAATCTGTAAAACAGAAAATTCGAGAAGAAACCCTTACCACAGATTAGTGAAGCAGCAAATCTGCCAAGAAGGAAATTGATTCAAATCAAATTCAGTCTATATAAAAAGAGGATCCAATCCTGCCCCCAGAAACTATCAGACACCAAACAATCAAACAAAACCTGTTCAAGCATATATGTTGGGCGAAATCAGTGCAGCGTAGAGCCGGAATTAAAGCAGAAACGGCGAAATCGGGAATAACCTGGTCACTCCGCTGTCGGAAGAGATCCCTTGGATCCATCTCCTTCACGCTGCTGAGTGCTAAACGGCTGCGAAGGTGTCTCCTTTGACAACCGATCGAGCTCTCTATCTGAGAAGGAGGTGGAAAACGGAGGCCATAAAGGGAAAAATGGGCGACGCAATTAAAAGAGGTGGAAGCATGAACTTGAACAAAACTCCTTGATGGGATAAGACGGAGAGTTGAATGAGGTGAGATTGTCAAACTCCTTTCCTTTCTTTTCCCCTCCATGGCAAGCCCCTTCTCACCACCAAACCTGCCACTATCACTTGTTCTGTTCCTCACTTAAACAACCAATAATCAAACCCCAATGTTCAAGAACCACCAAACCCTCATTACTCCACTTTCTCTCCATCAGTCACTGCAATACGAAATCAGCAATCAAAATGCAGAAATAAGGCATATAACTAAGGGTTTATACCAATGTCGAAGAAGATAACGCTTCCAAAGGTCGTCACTCATCACCGCCTGAAATGGAAAGAACAAATGGCATAGAACTGTGAAATGGAAAGAAGGAAGAAGTTAAATAGTAAATTGCAGAGGTGCAGCCATGGCCACTGCAGCTTCTCTTTTGTACTACACATTGAATAGGAAATTGCAGAGGAGTGGAAAACCACCACTGCTACCTTATTTATATATCAATGGCAATAACAAATTGAAACGACATGAGGAAAGATGGAATAATTACCTGTGAAAGCATGAGCTTGAGCGAAAATTGATTAGATTTCCAAACCCCATATAGAAGAACTGAAACACAATAATCCTATGAAAATCCAGATAAAACAGGTTCAATCGAAGTCAGTAGTTACCTGAAGATGGATTTGGTCGAAGGACAGGGAGGGTGGTTTGGCTGAAAAAGAGGAAGCAGTGTAGCGGTTGCTCGGCTGAAGAAGAAGGAACGGTGTCGCGAGTTTGAGTTTGATGGAGGTGGAAGGTGGGTTTGGCGGCGGATTCAGTGGGACTGGGTGGGTGGTGGAAGCGAGATTTGGTGGCGTAAGATTGGACTGAAACAGTTCTTACTTGATTGAGGAATGAGGATTGGGTGGTTGAAGAAAACTTTAAAGGGAGAAACGAAAACGCACGACGCCTTTAGAAATTCAGAAGACGTGGAAACGAAAACGGCAAACAGTGTGATAACTTCCAGCGAAATTCTCAAGGCAAACAGATGGCCAAGATTGAAGTTGATGGACGGCCAAGATTAAATCCCCAACTAATTATATTGAGATTTACCAAATTGCCCATACATAAATTATCATTCACGTTCAATCATTTATTGAATTACACAATTACCCTCCAAACTGCAAAAACTTTTCCTTTATATAGTTTATAGATAGATAGATAGATACTTAAATGAAATGTATTTCTAAGGATATTATTCTTAAATAAAGTAATTTCAGCCTTATATTTGTTTTCAACACACATATATTATTACTTAGTACAATCATTAAATGAAATATTCAAAATTCTTGACCAACCTGAACGAGCACCCCCTCATCATACTTGAACATGTTCACCTTCAAACCACCTCGTTCAACAGCATAAAGCTTGTTATCATGAAAAGCCACGTTGGAGTAGAACTTATCAGTTGTGTGATAACCTTTCCATGTAGTGTCTCCCACCTTGCACCACCTAATGTCGCCCTTGTAAGTTACCACTGCAACCATGGTGGGGTTCATGTTGGGACACATGGAAATTGTGAAAGCTAAGGGTGTGTGCATGCCAAAGCAACCATCACCGTTGGAGCATAGCAAACACGGCATCGTTGTAATATGAGGGAGGTCAAGGCGAAGGTTCGAGAAGAGGTTGAGGATGAAGAAATTTTGAACGGATCTGAGGATCAACCACCCTTTTGAGGACCCTACAATTGAGGTATTTTGCAAAGGGATGAAGGATTTGAAAATCTTGTAGGCTTGCTTGTCTGTGGTACTTATGACCTAAATGAAAATATTTAGTAGGCAGTCAACTACACCTAAATTAAATGATAGAGAAAGCAAAAGAAGAGAGATAAGTGATGTATATATTGTCTCACTCGTCACACCAATTCAATATTGCATGTCAATTGATAAATATACCTAGTGTTAATGGATTAGACAATTACAAACTTACATGGGTACTAAATTGATGTGGATTCATTTCATTGGAGACACAAAGAATCAAGATTCAAGTCACGAGTATAATATTATTATTTTTGATATATGATATGATTATAGGAGGTATAAAGAGAAAACTGTGATGTATGTGGTGTCTATGTATAACATCTATACTATATATAAAGGGAGAGTTTTTGCAATCTTGAGGGCAACTTTGTCATTCAATAGTTATTACACTATAATCTAATTGTTTACATGGGCATTTAAGTAAAAATACACATTAATTTCTAAAGATGCAATCACAGCCGTCCATTCCATTGCAACATTTCATCTTCCGTCAGTTTCTTCTATGCCTTGAGAACACTTTATGAGTTAACAATGTATTGATTTTTCACTATTTTAATTGTTACAACTTTTCTAATTTAATGATTTTATGACTTTTCAATTTCCAAAACTCCTCTTCATAATTTCAATTTATTCTAAAATGAAAAATATTCAATAATTGGATTGAGGAAGAGAATTGTTAAAACTTTTCACATTCTTCATGGTTTATTTCCATGTATAAATACTCTTCATCTGTTTGATTTGTCTGCATCTTTTCAACCTCATCCACATTTTGAGCTGTAGAGTTGTTTAAAGTATACAGGGCTTCCAGCAATGACTGCATATCAGAACTCAACTAGCATATGTTTTAGGTTTCAAGTTTTGTAAATCCCTGTACAAAACATCAAAGGGGTTTCCACTTAATGTTCATGTTCTGTTTTGTTCTTTATTTTTTTCTTTAGATTTTTGTAAGGATGTAAGATGTCAGGATTTCATGAACAACGACTTGAATTTGGTTGAAACCTTGATATTTTTAATGTTTCGAGCCTATAAAATAAGGGAAACTCATGTTTATCAATTTCATTTTTATATGATTTACTTTTTTATATCTGTTCTTCTCGGTTCAAAACCAATTCAAGAGGTATGTATTGAGTGATCAAATTTTGAGTCTTTCTTTTCCTTAAATTGTATCTTTTTATCTGAAGTCAATTTTTGTTGCAGATCCACTCTATAATGCATTAGTGCGGATATATTCATTTCCTCTTAATTTTTCTTGAAGAATTCAGCATATGGCTAAGAGAAGCTTTTGTAAACATCCTCAAGGGGTTGTCCACACCTGACAAATTGGTTTCTAGCGGCTCAATTATTCATTCATATCACCATTTAACATCTGAATTATCATTGGATAATTTTTAACAGGTATTTATTGTAAGGTGGCATCCATTTCTTTTTTTTTATTTTTGCTTTCTTTGTTCAATTGTGAAGATTCTTTGTTTAATTGGGTGTCATCCATATGTTTTATGTCAATTTTTGGCATTCTTTGTCCAATTGAGAAATGATTGTTTTTCAACTTATTTCTTCTAAATGAATGAAAGTATTTCCTTTCGGAAAAAAAAATCCATATAGATTTTAGACCTATATATCATGAATGCATTTTTGTATAAAAAACTAGTACTTTTTACCCGTGCGATGCACGGGGATATTCATTTTTGGGCTTTGTATGTTTTTTTTTGTTAAATCTGTTCTTTTTATTAAATGTTTGTATTTGTTTTTTTTTTTGTTTTTTTTTATCTTTTGACTTGTTATTTTAAATGGTAGATTAATATTATTTTTGTGTCTGTTGATTAGTTTATTTCAGCTAGTTGAAGTAACATTTATGCGCTAGGTTTTTTTTTTGCAATCGGCATTATTTCATTGAGAATAAAACTGAGAGCGTATTATTTCACACTTTTTCAGCTAGTATTGTGACCCGTGGGATGCACGGAGGATATTCATTTTTATTTTTAGCGTAAAATTTTTAAATGTGTTATTTTTGTTACTTTTATAAAAAAAAAGTATATGAATTAACTAATAAAACTTATTTTAGTTACAGTTTATGTTTTTTTACGATAAATGTATTTTAGTTTGTATGCTGGAAGCGTAATAATTATATTTATTTGTTTTTGTATTAATTGTATGTTTGTTTATATTTAATTTATATTTTCATATTCAAATTTAATAGTCTCATGCTACTATTATTTTTAAAATTATTAATTTAAATTGTTCTTAATAAAGATTCTTATAATTCAAAATTATTGAACACTTTTATATATCTTATTTATTCTATCCTTAATCGGACCACCAACGTATCTCAAACATGTTAAAAACTTGTCAAACACCAAAAAAACATTAACTTTTCATAATTTATTACATTTATTAATCATAAATTGAAACTTGAAGATTCACATTCAATATTTTATTGAAGCCCATTTATTTTTTAACTTATGTCCCTTTATGCAATTTGGTAAAAGAAATATTGATTTACTATTATTGTATTTCTCTTTTGTACCGACGAACAATAGCATTGGGTACAGATTGTACCGTACAATCTTAATGCGCATATGGAGCTCACTTTTACAAAATCTGGTGCAATATTGGGTATTCACAAAACTGTGGTATATGGTAGAGGAAAACAATTGCAAAAAGAGATGGCTTCAGATTTATGTTATAAGCATAATAATGAAATCTGGTCTAAGATTAGAAAGCATATGAATTTCGACGTAGCCTTATAATTAAGAATGTTGGTCTCTTAAATTTGCACCCAGGAATAATTACATAGACAGTTCATGTTATAGGTCTTTAATGGTCCTGTACTCCTGTTGGCCTAGCTTACTTGTCTAAATGACTTCTTTGGAAAGCAAAATGTCTTTCCTACCTGTGATAAGGGCTTCAACAGATTTGTAGTACAAACTTCAGTACCTTTGTCTTTAAATTTACCTCTTCCTAAACCTTTATTTTTCCCTATTTTAACTATCTCTTTTTTTCTGAAAAAAAAACATGGATCCGTTGTTCAAAAGAAAATTATACATAAAGAAAGTAGTACTCAGGGAACTAATTCTTTGGAATTTAAATGGACGCAAGACTTGCTTAATTAAGCTGAGGAAAGAAAGTTGAACAACCACAATAACCGTTAAAAACTGGCCACTAATGCCAGTCATTCCATTTAAAAAATAAAAAAGAGACAACCTTAGAGAGCTGAATCCAAAGTTAAAGTTACATTTAAAACGCAGGAGCTTGATTTAGTGATGCACAATGATTATCACACCGACAAAGCAATGCTACTAAAATAAGGGTATAGCTCCCAACTTGCACAACTTTTCTTCAATTTGAAGCGAAGGAAGTGGAAGAACTATAGAATTCTCCTATAAGTTGCTCCCAGGAGCAGATACCTCAGTACTGCAAACAGGAAAGATGATTGCAGGAAAGATCTGTCAAGGACTCACCACTGTCATGATTCATTGCTTCCATGTTGATCTTTCCCAATTTTGTACTTGACTGAAGGCAAACAGGTATTAGTATCAGTTAGATGACCTCTGCTTTCAGTTTCAACTACTTCCCTCCAATGCTAGTATGAAAGTTCATCTGGACCTACATCCTCCCAAGCATCCTGTGAATTACCACCATGTTCGTCCATGTACTCAGCCTCCACTGTAATTGAAAATGATATTGTCTTTATTGAAGCTGCAACATCAATTCAGAGGAGAACCTAAAAACGAAAGACAAATTATATGTCAATTAAAAAGAACACATTTGAAAAGCCAAAGCAATGTAAACATAATTTTGATAAGAGGCTAACTTTGCCGGTTAACTCTGGCAATGGCAATTTTCAGAAATTTCAAACCAAATGATGTAACTAAAAGCATATCAAGTTGAGCAAAACCATGTCCATTTAGTTTCAAAAACAATAGAGCAACCCCATAAAGATTTATGCATTAAAAATTAAGGGAGGAAATAAAAACAGAAAACCTAGTCCTAAATTGAGCAAAACTATATACATTGCCAGCATGAAGTTCTATAGACACAACATCCCCAAATAGCACAAATGATTGCCCGGCATGAAGTTTTATAGACACAACATCCCCAAATAGCAAAAATGATTGCTTAAGCTCCTCCTCCTTGACATTAAGATCTAAATTACAAACATAAACCTGAAATGCAAAGGAACACATGAGTCCAACAAAAAAAAACATAAATCACTAAAACAACAGCTATGTGAGACTGACAGTTGTATTATTCAGGTTTGTGAAAAGAGGAAGAGCAAGAAGTTATTAATGGTCTTGGAAAGAAAAAGATTGTGGCTGGTGGAGAGACGATAAAGATGAAGTGTTTGGGAAGGTGGAAGGGGATTAAGAATTTAGGAAGTGTCAGGGTTATATTGAACTGAAAGGAAAGACAATAGAAACACACAGCTAAGATTGAAAGGTACACAATTAAGATTTGATCCCTCACTGATTACTCCCTCCGTCCTAATTATAAGACACCATTCAGAAAATTTTCTTTTATAAATATTTAAGATAAGATTAAGATGTTGTCCTCAATGTAATGCCATAAAGAGGGTTTATAAGCTTTCTATGGCAGGTTCATATAAAAGAGGTACTTTGAGGGTGATGTTAAATTTTAGTACTAACCAATCAGACCTACGAATGAGATAAATGATCTTAGACAACATATACATGGAAGATAGATAGAGAGATTGACAAAGAGAGATTAATCTTTACCTTTCTTTATGACTCAAGTACTTCTTTCAAAATCCAAGGGGTAATTGGAATCGAATTTAATCAGAGGTAGTAGAAAATCAAAAGATAAGCAAGACACAATTCTGTGTGGCTGGACTAAAATAGAAGAAATGCGACAAAAAAGAGAACATATTGCTTAAAACACAAAATATTAAAAAAAGGTGTATATTTATTCAATACACTTTGTTTTGGTCAATTTTTTTTTATCATTATTATCCACTTTAAAGTCGTATTTAAATTCCATATTAAACGGTTCAAATTCTATAACTGCTATATAACTTTTGAAGACAATAAAACTTTGTAACTCATGTTTTTGTAGTATCCACATGACATCTTTAAATTTATTTAAGACACTTTATTGTGTTGAATTTTGTATCATTATTGAAGACAATTTAATTTGGTAACTGATGTTTTTTTATCATCCATTTCAATGTCTCACAGATATTCCACACGTTGATCATTAATAGCATTTGAGCAGCTTCCCTATACATGTGAAGTATTAGCAAAGGACCCATATAAATCATTGATATCCCTAAATGAGAGTTGAAAAAACACCAGAACTCCACATAAAAGAATCAAATGGCCACAAAAAGCAATGAATACCCAAGAAAACAATGAATACCAAAAAATAGCATGGAAAAGGATGTGGGGAGCATAGGAAGAAAGTAGAGAAGGACAACTAACACGTTTATGAACAAACCATTTCTATTAAATCAGCAAGTGCAAACATGCATAAAGTAAATAGACATTACTGTTCGAACGCTTTCACTTGTTTACCCCTTTTCAAACAATTAAATTTAAAGACACCAAATAGCAATCAGAATAAGATAAAGCTCTCAAGCATTTTAATATATAAGAAAAGAAAACCTTCTAAACTATCCCCTAACTAAAAACTCCCCAAACAATTTTTCCGGCCTTCATTTCTCTCAATAGGGTAATAACAATATATAAATATAAATATATATATATATATAGATAAAAAATGAATAGCATCATTATATTTAGTAGATAACTTTCATGTGTAATGGCATAGCTGTAAAAAAAATAAAAAACCTAACCTTGCCATCTATGTCTCCAATAGAAATTGCATTGTTTAATCTGTTCATTGTAGATAAAACTGAATCCATTTCCTGGCATTATGATTTGAGCAAGTCCCATGCAGCTCTCCTACTTATATTGCAGCTCTAACTTCTTGATTATACTCCTTGCAAATGGCCTGATCAAATTATCATTCAAAATGATTATCTAACATAAGATATTGACCTTAAAATTAAAGAAAAGTATACTGATTTTGCCATTGAAATAACTTCAAAGTATACTGCACAAATTTGCTAAAGAAAACCCAACGGTTACCGTCATGACATGCTTTTCTCTTCATGCCAACACATCTATGCAAGCTCGGATGGTTTATGTGAAAGACTTTTCGTCTGTAACAGTGTTCAGAAGAAAGGAAGATCGAAAACCACAATCTAAAGGGATTTCCGTAATAGGAATGAAATTGCCTCTGTATATGCAAATCAAATGGGTTTTAATTAAGAGCAGAACCGTCAGGGAAATATCTCACCTCCATGGTCAGTGTTAAGATGAATGGAAGAAGAAAAACGATTCTGTAGCATCAAGAGCAACAACGGAGTGGCTGGAACGAATCAAAATAGGAAGGCCGAGACAGATGATGGAAGCCAAAGCGATACATGGAGTGGAGAGGATGAATGGATCCAGATTTTGCATCGTTTATTTGTACTTGCTAAGAATAGTAGTTGCAAGTGCAGTGTTAGTTAGCAATAGCAAAGCTCTCACCATTTCTCAAAAGTTAGAAATAGTTAAATGAAAAATAGCATGACATAATAGTTATATGATTTCAGTTTAGAAGAAAAGAAAAAAAAGAGGTTAAAGCGAAGCTGTAGAATAAGGTTAAAGGGTTCAATTTAGATATATGGAAGTAGAATAAGAGCACCAACATTTGCATGCAATTAAGTCAAAGAAAAAGAGTACAAAAAGAGGAGAAACACTTGCAGAATTGTAATTTGTACAGCAGCAAAGGGCTGCAATTTCAGACACAATAGTAGTGAAGGACAATACACACAGGGAAGAACAACAAACACGGTGAGGGAAGAAGGACAAAATATGTACTGCAAATAAAAAAGTTGTACTCACTTGATTTTTAGTTGGAGATTTCTGAAAATTCCCAGAGAAGCACAAACAGAAGAATGAAGCACCGGATATGTGAAGAACAAAAGAAAGTGATCCAATACATAAATACTACTACAAATGCAAACAAAGGAAAATAAAGAGAAGAAAATCATATAAATAACAAAAAATACATGGAATAACAGACCTTGTACTTAAAACTCAGTACTTCATGCTAGCCAAGAATGATGCTTTATTGATGAAAGCTTCAACATTCACTGCGTCATCAACCTCAAGGTTAATCGATCTATTTCACTTTCATCATTCAGCTTTAAAAGGTAAGATATCAATCAAAACCAAAGAAAGAAGTAGATAACTTTGTAGGTTACCTTCAAGTTCTTCCTCTATGGCCACAGGCAAATCCATGAGCGGTAAAATTCTGTAGACACCGATTTCATAAATCCCCTAAGCAGAGAGAGAGAGGTGTAATCACAAATGAAGAAGACTTTGATTTGTTTGGGTCTGCGGAGGTTGGGGAGGACGGGGCCGTGTTGCAGCCGCTGCTTCAACTCTGTCGCAGTGTCGCCAGGTGCGCCATCGATATCGCATTCAGGCATGGTATCGATCCCACCGTCGAACTCGCTCCTAGACCACCAAGTTCTCTTCCTTTCGCTCGGGTCTCATCCTCTGAATCTCGCGTCTTCCCTCTCGAATTTGGGCCACAAAAGATAAAGCATTTTTAGGTTTTCTCTGAAAAGCATTTTGGATTGTGGTCTCCCTCTGAACTTGCTTCCATCTTCCCTCTCTCATATAGTTCTCTAATTCTCTTCCTCCTCGCATTCGCTTACCTTTAGAAAAGGAAGTTTTGAGGTTTAACCGTTACGCTTTGCTGACAGAGACCCTTTCGCTTTCCCTTTCACTAAAAAATATCCAACGGTTACAATTAGAAGTAGTAATCAATGGTTATAATTGAGTTGCCCTCTAATTTTTTTTGACAACGATTTACCCTCTAAATTACATATATGCCCATGGAGAAATTTTCATTTATGTGCATTAATTTGTTAAATGTCTATTTTACCCTCAAGGCTGTAAAAACTCTCTCTTTATATAGTTTATAGATAGATAGATAGATAGATAGATGGATGAAAGAACAAAAATTAATAATTCTCTATTTTAGAGGGACTAAAATCAATAAAAAATTAAATGGGGACAAAATTCAATAATTGACTATTTTAAGAGACAAAAACCATATTTAACCCGAAAATAAAGAATATACATTTAAAATAAAAATAAAATAAGTTTTAAAACTTCATATCGGTTAAATATCTATTAATTAACATATTTAAAAATAAAATATAAACATCAAATTACTTTTTATATATTATACATTAAATCGTTTTAGTTATACAAAACTTAGAAAATTAAAAACCTTAAAGATTTAATTTAAATGACACTTCAAAATTTATAATTATGGGACAAAAGTTTTTTCATTTTTACAATCTCAATCAGATGTAGATGTGGTTACTATTATATAGAAGTTATAAAATAAAATTACTATCCTTTTATTTTTTAGAAAGGAAAAAAATGTATTAATCACAGCTTTGAGAACAAAGCTTAAGAGGATACAAAATATGCATTTTTAACTTGGTACTTCACTTTCTTTGTAAGTTAAAAAATAAAAATGTAATTTTAAAATAAACATGTAATTTTAAAATAAAAAAGGAAAATTGATTAAAATATTACGAAAATAAGTCTTAAAGATAAATATTAATTAACCTATTTAAAATATATATCTATATCTATATATCCATCTAATATCTATATGTATATCTATATTTATTTGTCTATCTATATCTATATCTATATAAAATATAAAGTTTAGCAAGCTCAAGGGTAAAATAGTCTATCAATAAACAATGTTTCATATATATTTTTCTTACCTATGGACTTTTAAGTAATTATACATATTATTTGATATGTGATTTTTCAGAACTGTTCGGTAATTAACAGACTTTTAATCTCAGTCGTTCGATATTCCCCTTGAACTTCCTCCATCAATGTTAGTATAAAACTTTCTATTATTAAGCTCAAAACTATTTTAAAAGAATTTATTATTATTTAATTTATATGAGTTATGGAATGTCATATGTCAAAATTAATATCAAATATGATATTAGTTATGAGTTCCATAAGACACATTTTATTAGTTTAAATTTAAATTTGTGGAAATATTAATCAACTAATAATTAATATTAATAAAAGAACCATAAAAGTTAAAGATCATTCAACAAAAAAACTCCCTAACCCTTCCTCTTGATCTTCCTTCATCAATGTCACTATATGAACTTATACTATTAACTACAACATTAATATCAAAAAAAAACTACAACATTATTTTAAATAAATTTAATATTATTTATTTCATATGAGTTATGAAACTTAAAAATACAAACTTAATATTAAATAAGATCTTTAAAAAAAAGATCACTTCTATCTATAAAGTACAATAAATTGGTATATCAAAAGAATAAATCAAAAGCATCAACTATATAAACAAGGACAAACAGCACAAAAAATTACACTCATAAAAAACCTACGACAAAAAATATACAATTAAAAACATAAATTAACACTTCGATAACAAAAATCTAATTATAATAAAAAAAGTATTGTTTATACTCATTTTTCATACGAATAAATAATTTTTAAAAAAAATCATTAAAAACACAATACAAAATTAAAAAGAACCCCGTGCGTTGCACGGGTAAAAAATACTAGTTGATGCTTAAAAATAAAGATTTATTACCTGGAACTGAGTGCTGGTGCAGTCGTTACTAACAAGCCATGGTGCGTCAGGGATCCAATAGTAGGATTTCTTAGAGGTGTTAGCAGAAAACCATCTCTTGCACACAGTAATGAATCGAGCCTGATTTGGAATAGTCAGACGCTTGCAAACCTGCTCTAACATCTCTGTTGGCATCTTCGACCAGTTTGGTAGTAATAATACTTCTTTCTTATGATTCTTCATTTTCATCCTGACGAATCATATAAGAACATAAATTTTTTTTTTGTGTGTGTGTGTATATATTACCAAATAGTAATAGAATGATATCAATGCTAAATTACCAAATAGTAATAAGATAATTGAGGAATTACAAAATTTGAAGAGAGAGTAAAATATTAGGGAGGGAAGAGTATTTAGATATAAAAATTGCTATAAAAACTACATAATATGAAAATAATTAGCATATATGAATTCCATTGATGGGATAATATAAGAGAGAACATCGAGCGCAGTGACAAAATTACACTAAAAAAGTTCACAAAAAATGAAACACTTACACCGTACCAGCGATGAGAACTTGACAAAAAGAAATAATAAGATTTAAATTTTAAGAATTGATCGACTACATACAAGGTAAGAAATTATAAAAGTTTATTAAAATCTATTTGATTCATGATTGCAGATTGATGATTACATATTTAGATAATACTACTGTGTTCATAGGTTGATTAATTTTAATATTTAATTTATAATCGAGAAATAATATCTAATTCAGAAATAAAAAAAGACTATACCTAATCAGCTTTTTGAAAAAATTAATAAATAAATTTTTAGGTTGCTTCATTCGTATCATATAAAAATTATATAAAACATGAATTTAAACATGAATTTAAACATGAAAAAAATGTTATTATATTATGATTGTTTTTAATTTCCCAAAATCGTGAAAAATCAATTGCGGTTAAATTATTTACTAAAAATTTTTAATGCTTTATTTTCAATTTAATTATTTACAAATTATTGTGATTGATAGATCATATTATTTATTTGAAAATTAAATATAATTGAATCGATATCCATAATTATTTTAAGGTGGAAATATATAAAAAATTATTTGGAATACATGTGATTGATATAAATACAATTTATTAAAAAAAATTGAATTTACTTAAGCTGTCATTCAAAATGTAAAATGTTTTTAGGAATTAAAAAAAAAAAAAATTATGTATTAAGATTTTCTAATTTATTTTATTTTAAGATTTTAAAAATATTGAGATTTGTTGATCATAAAATTTACTTTTAAAAATAAAATATGATAAAATCTATATCCATAATTTTCTGGGTGGAAATAAATAAAAATTTATTAGAATTAAATGTGAACTTAAAAAGAGAATTTACTTTATATGAAAAACATTTATTTTAATTTATTTTAGTTGTCATATAAAAATGTACATTGTTCTAGGAATTATCTAAAACATTGATTATGTTGAATGCTTTGTTTATTAACTTATGTTAATTTGTATTTGAAAAAATTACAAATTTACATGGTTTCAATATATTTATAAAGTTCATAAAAAAAGAAAATATTTGAAGGCAGATGTTGATTCTATGGTGAATTAACGCATGTTATTGACCCTCATAAAAAATTCTTATATGATAATTCTTTTATTTATTTTGGTTAACTTCCAAATTTTTTTTAGAATATATATATATATATATATATATATATATATATATATATACAACTTGTATATATATATTTGTGTGTTTGTTATATGTTTTTTTAATAGTATATGATATCCAATTGACGTAGAAATTTGAGCGATTTTGTAGATATTGATCTTTTATAATATAAATAGCGTTTAATTGTGATATACTCTTTAAGTGTATTTTTACATTGACAACTAATCAAAGTATGTTGAGTAGAACGAACAACTATATTGGTTAACTATTTTAATAAAACTTAAATATATTTTCTTATTTGTTGGAATTCATTTGAATGTTTGTGCATTCTACCCTTTTTCTCCAATCAAATAGAATAAAATGAAATAGAAAATGAAGAACAATATGATGGCACAAAGAACGAGTGAAAGAGTTAAAAGAGAATACTAAAGTGTTTGATAAATGAAACATGAGAAATGACTTAGAAGAGGAGAACCATTACCTTTAACACAATGAATAAATGGCTTTTACTCTGGATCTGTTTCAGGGAAGAAGAAAAGTTAACCTTTAGATTATAATTTCATTAGGGATTAAAGAAAATAATTCATTTAGGATTGGAAAAATTAAAGGATGAAGGTTAAATATAATGAATAGAAAGTGGAAGAAGGTGAAAACCCTTACCTCGTAGTCAAAGAACGAACAAAAGTCCTTGGAGCTGTTTTAGATTAAAAAAAATTGTCAAGAAACAACAGAAAATAAAATAGAGGAACGAGCAAGAAATTTGGTGAATATGGAAGAACACAAAAAGAAGAAAATAATTATCATGGAGAATAAGAATGTTGCTAGTGTTTCTGAGGTTAAAGGCTAATAGTAGGAGGAAATACATACGTCCAATTGAAAGGTGTTGGAACTGTTGCAAGATGAAAAAATAAAAAGATAATTAGAAATGGAAGCAGGAACAAAGTGGTGAATATTAAAAAGAATAAAATGGCTACATAGTTCATCATGCAATGTACACAAGTTATATATATATATAATTGAAATAAATTGTAATAAATGTCAATAATTTAATTTTCAAAATTTAAATAAAGGCAATTTAATGAAAAGAGAGAAATCAGTCAAAATAGAATGAAACTATTAGTTGCGAAGTTAATACATACCATAAAGCGAATGGAGTGACTATATTATTCATCAGGTACACAAATTACACGTATATGTATATACAACTGTAATCAAGTTCAATAATTTAAAATTTAAAATTAAATAAAGGTAATTAAATTGGAAGAGATCGAGAAATCAATCAAAATAGAAGGAAACTTTTATTGCTAAGTTAATACACACCATACAGAGAATGAAATGACTATATTATTCATCAAGTAATGTAAAAAAATTGCAGGTATATGTATATACAATTGTAATCAATGGTAATAATTTAAAATTCAAAATTTTCCAAAATAGAAGGAAACTTTTATTGCTAAGTTAATACACACCATAAAGAGAATGAAATGACTATATTATTCATCAAGTAATGTAAAAAAATTGCATGTATATGTATATACAATTGTAATCAATGTTAATAATTTAAAATTCAAAATTTGACAACATATAAGGAAACTTTTATTGCTAAGTTAATACACACCATATAGAGAATGAAATGGTTATATTATTCATCAAGTAATGTAAAAAAATTGCAAGTATATGTATATACAATTGTAATCAATGTTAATAATTTAAAATTTAAAATTTAAATAAAGGTCTTGAAATGAGGAGAGAAAACAACAAAAATATTAATTGTTAAGTTAATACATACCATAAAGAGAATGAAATGACTATACTATTCATCATGTAATGTACACAAATCACACGCATATATAAAATTTTAATCAATGTCAATAATTAAAATTTTAAATGAAGTAATTCAATGAGAAGAGAGAAGTCAAAATGGAAGGAAATTAAATAATTACTAAGTTAATACACACCATAAAAAGAATGTCATGAATACATTATCCATTACGTAATGGACATAAATTACACGCATATGTATATACAATTGTAATCAATGTCAAAATTTTAAATTTTAAAATATAAATAAAGGTAATTAAATTAGAAGAGTGATATCGACCAAAATAGAAAGAAACTGTTAATTGCTTAGTTAATAAATACCATCAAGAGAAATAAATGAGTATATTCTTCTTCCCCTAATGTAAAAAAATTATATATGTATATACAATTGTAATCAATGTGAATAATTTAAAATTTAAAATTTAAGTAAGGGTAATTCAATTAGAATAGAGAAATCAACCAAAATAGAAGGAAACTAGAAATTTATAAGTTTTTTTTAGAGAGCAAAAGAATTTATTTAAAATCAAAAGAAAGGGACAAACCCCTTACAAAGGAGACGAAAGGAAAAAAACAGAACCCTACCACGGAGAAAAGAGCCCACAACCCAACCACTAGAAAAACCCCAAAAGCCCAAACATACTCTAAAGCCACCCAAACAAAACAAAAAGAGCCACAAAAACAAAGAAGCGGCGGAAGACCGCTACGAACCCGCAGACCCATTTTCTCTAAGAAACTCTGGTAGACCACGAATAACATCTTCCTCGCTGCTAGGGAACTCCATACCTGCATGTTTTTCCAAAAGCCAAACCTTCTTTGCACGCGTGGAATAGGGACCTGGGGGAGGGAGGGCCCGTCGGTAGAGGGACGCTCGCGACATCCTCACGAAGAGATTTCTTAGGTTGGCCTCTAGGCCTACGAGAAAGCTCCTCCGAGCCACGCTTTGCTTTTAGTTTCTTCCTTAATCGACCGCGGGACCGGGGCCTCGGAGGAGAAAACTCAAGAGCAGGATCCCCTATGAAAAAATCATCCACCCCCCGAGGAGAAGAACACTGTGATAAATCAACTGCATCCATACACTCTATCTCTGCAGAACCTGAGCAAGATCCCACCTCAAAGCTAGAATGTGAAAATGAGGGGACGCCTTCTAGCACATAAGTAGGAGAGAGATGACCAAGGGTTACATTGCTGGATGAGGACAATGATTTAGAGAGGCTTAAACCTAAAGCAGAATGGATAGGCCCTGAACCATCCGAACCAGAATGAAACGAATTGGAGAGAGGAGAAGTATTGCTGATAATGTTAGCAAAAAAATGGAGAATTTGTTGACCAAAATAACCACCCAACCACGACCAAGAATTATGCGTACACCTAAGAGGAGAATTTAAAAGCAATTTGAATTTGAAATCCTCAAGATTAATGATGATTAATTTTTTTTTCCCAATTAACTCCAACCGACAATTTATGGGGCTAGTAAAACCACCCTCATTAACACCCCCCAAAAAATTAGGAACAACTTTGTCAACCCATAAATTATTTTTTGAATTTCCAAGAGAAAATACTAACAAAATATTCTTCTCACTCTCCCTATTGGCCAACGGGCACACCTCTTCATTTCCCCCTGCACCAGCTGAACAGACTCAGGATGCACCAATTCAAACTGAAAGCTTGAGGTCTCTTCGTCGTCAACGCCCGAAACCGCACCAAGAACTTCAGGAAAAAGCACTGCATCTGGGATTCTCGGGTTCAAATTGATAAGCCTCCCCTTCCCCATGAACCAAGCTTCTTCTTCGAAAGGGAAAGAGCGCTTCCTACCCTCCTTCGGCTTCCCTACCAAAACCTCGTGCCAAGACAAGGAGGACAGGGAATGACCCTCTACCTTCTGCGACCTGACCTGAGCGCCGGATATGGAATCCATATTTGCCATCGCCTGAGAAAAGAAAGGTCGCTTGTATGGGCCCTTAACAGCCGATCTGGATGGCTTAGCCAGTGAAAGAGATAGGTAGGCGCCGCCTAATCTGACCCCATCTAGCTTCTGCATCGCCGAACAAGCTTCCTCCTTAAGCGTAGAGCGAACAAACCCAAACTGGAATCTCCTCCCTGAATTCCTTTGTCGTTGAATGAACAAGTTCTTCATTTCTAAGTTAATATAAAAAAAATATAAAATCTCTCTCTCTCACTCGTTGAATCCAAGTTGAATCTAGCACAATGATTGCACGAAACGTATTGTTAGCCTGATGATCTAGCACATGGCGTGTTTGATTAAATTGTGAAGTTGTTCAATAGTGTTTGGGGTTGATCGTTGTTGTTGCTGTTCAAGTTTGAGGAAGTTGTTTGTAGTGATTTCTTGGTGGAGCTAGTTCTGGGTGGTGCATTAAGGATTAATTTTGCAGCAAGTAGTTTGGTTGTGGGTGCTTTCTTTCATCCTTGAGTGGCGGTCTTTCTGGTTTGTGCCAAATCTAAATTTTCTATATGTTAGGCATTGGTGGCTTCCTTGAATATTTTGGGGGGACTTTGATTTTTTTTTCTTTTTATATTTTCGATGTTTGTTTTGGTTTTCCTTTGGCGGGTGATTTGTCTATATCCGCAACTCTTTTGAGAGAGTTGTTCTCAGAATTCCATTTATGAATAAATTTTTGCTTTAAAAAAAAACATATTGTCAGTCAATGGAAGGAAAAGTATCATGATAATTGGATGAGAAAGAAAGTGATATGATTTGGGAACACATAGGATCGTCTTGAAAACCGGGGACAAAAGATAGGAACTTGACCCTAACCGCGACCTGCCGGTAGAACCAAAGTTATCAAAGATAAAGGGGAACTTGACCCTAACCGCGACCTGCCGGTAGAACCAAAGTTATCAAGTTTAGTTCTTAACCTAAGAACAAATGGGAAGCTCTCACAATATGAGAAAACTCAATATCATTCAGATTCAAAAACTGCTTTGTTCCATACATTGAGTCCCTATTTATAGGCTAAGTGGGATGCTACTCTTTCCAATAAGTAATAATGCTCCCACTAACATTTAATAGACTCCACTAGAGATTTATAGCTCCACTAGCATTGGAAACTTGAGTAAAAACCCACTATTCCTAAAGATGAGTCAAAGGCTCATAAAAGACATTAAAAACCAACTAGGGGGAATACAAAATGTCATCAGAAAATTCACCCCTCAATTAAATACGAAAATTCAAAAGAGAATAAAAATATTGGACTTATTTTGTAGTTATGAAGGTCCAATAATTATTAGTCTCTAATTTGTATAATTTCAGCTCATGAATGCATCTTTAACATGGAGATTGGGCTCTTGACAAATCTGCCTTCATGTTGGGCCCAACCATCATTCTTAATTTGAAGGAAAAATCCTTGCAAAGCTTGATTCATTCCTTTAGGCTTGGACCTTGTAATTGGACATCCTATTCCTTGGAAAAGAGTCTATGAATGGGCTGGTCCGATCTCTATCATTCCCTCCCTCTTCGAGATGATTCGTCCTCGAATCAAACTCATAACCTGGTCAAAGGAACAACAATAATTAGTTAAAAAAAAAAAAGTTGAAAAACTCTCTACTGCACAAAACCGAATTAAGCCTCCGGGATCGAAGACTAATCTTAAGCATGCTAGCCATTCAAGTAAGGAATCATATTCATCATATAAGAAACCACCATGATCAACATGCCAAACACCTTTCAAGAAGCCATATTGATCAAGATAGTACAACTTGTATTTGAGCATGAAATCACAATTGGAACCATTAGTCTCAAGTTCTCTACCCATGGCACATTCAGCTTGTTTAGAATTATTCCAAGTAGAGTTACAATCAAAATCAGGTGAAGATTTATGCATGTTCAGAACATCCTTGTTATGCAAATCATCATGTGAAAATGAATTAGTCAACGTATGCACATTAACATGTAAATCAGAAGAATTCTTCATGTGTATCAAATTTTCATGTAAATCATTAGGAACAACCACAACACTTGAATCAAACAAAGTAACTACTCCCTGCTCGGTCTCTTGAGGATTGCTCAAAATTGTTGGCTTCACAACTAATGGTGCACTTGGGATTAGACCAATCTGTTTCCTAGTTCTTAATGGTGATGTAAAATCACATGGATCTTGATCCTGCAGAATATGTTCAACACCACTAGACAAAGAAAAGTTATTAGAATCATTGGAAATCAAGGTTATTTCTTGACAAGAAAACACTTGACCATCACTGCTATTTTTTTCACAATCCTTTTCTTTTTTTCTCAATTCCTCATTCTTTTCACTATCAACTTCTTTTTCTATCAATTCTTCTTTCTTTTCACTTCTCATTTCTTTTTCTCTCAACTCTTCTTTCTTTTCATTTCTCATTTCTTTTTCTCTCAACTCTTCTTTCTTTTCATTTCTCATTTCTTTTTTTCTCAACTCTTCTTTCTTTTCACTTTCTCTCTTTTCCAATTTCTCATTTCTATCCTTCCTTATTTCTCCCTCATGCTCTCTCCCTCTTTCCCCTTCATGCCTCCCAGAATATCTTCCATATGAAGACTCCTCTTCTTTATTGTTTCGCCTAGGAGGGATCCTAGACCTTGATGAATGTGTTAAATCATCCAATCTCCTATTCAAGGCATCAAATTGTTCTTGAAAAACTTTTGCCAAAAATTTGAGATCAAGTTCTTCTTTTCCTCCTCTACTCATGATTAAGTGCTGCAAGAAATAGTAAGTAATAAAATCCTCACTCACACAATCTCACGTGTTTACGCTCAAAACATTTTAATCACTCGTGTTTCGCTCAATATTTGGCTTTTTTTTTCTCTAATGATCTCACAACTCTTGCCTTTTACCACTTAGCTTCAACTTATGAGCTCTTAAATTAAGAACTTTAGGATGGTTCTACACAACAAGGAACAGCTAGAGTATGAAGATGATAACTTCAGTGATTTAAGGAAAATGAGAGATTAGGAAGGACACACTAATTTTTTTTTTTAAGATAAATATAAAACGAGAACAATGGCTGAGGTTTTTTTTTTTTTTGATTGCTGGAAAGAAACACACTTAAATTCTTCAGGTCACACCTCTTTTTTTTTTTTGTAATACTTCTTTTTTTTTCTTTTTTTTTGTGCTTTTGGACCTGAACACTTCTTTTCTTTTCTTTTTTTTTGCACTTTTTTTTTCCAGCAGAATGCAAATCACAAAAGACAAAAAGAATGAAGGAACACACGAAAACTTCAAAAAAAGATGATGAGAAGACAAGGGAAAGGATAATATGAGTAGGCTGTTTTTTTTTTATATATAGGATGAGAACAACAAAAAAAAACGAAAAAATAAAAACAAAATGGAGAAAAGAAACCTGGTTTTCAAGAGCCTAAGCTCTGATACCAAATGATATGATTTGGGAACACATAGGATCGTCTTGAAAACCGGGGACAAAAGATAGGAACTTGACCCTAACCGCGACCTGCCGGTAGAACCAAAGTTATCAAAGATAAAGGGGAACTTGACCCTAACCGCGACCTGCCGGTAGAACCAAAGTTATCAAGTTTAGTTCTTAACCCAAGAACAAATGGGAAGCTCTCACAATATGAGAAAACTCAATATCATTCAGATTCAAAAACTGCTTTGTTCCATACATTGAGTCCCTATTTATAGGCTAAGTGGGATGCTACTCTTTCCAATAAGTAATAATGCTCCCACTAACATTTAATAGACTCCACTAGAGATTTATAGCTCCACTAGCATTGGAAACTTGAGTAAAAACCCACTATTCCTAAAGATGAGTCAAAGGCTCATAAAAGACATTAAAAACCAACTAGGGGGAATACAAAATGTCATCAGAAAATTCACCCCTCAATTAAATACGAAAATTCAAAAGAGAATAAAAATATTGGACTTATTTTGTAGTTATGAAGGTCCAATAATTATTAGTCTCTAATTTGTATAATTTCAGCTCATGAATGCATCTTTAACATGGAGATTGGGCTCTTGACAAATCTGCCTTCATGTTGGGCCCAACCATCATTCTTAATTTGAAGGAAAAATCCTTGCAAAGCTTGATTCATTCCTTTAGGCTTGGACCTTGTAATTGGACATCCTATTCCTTGGAAAAGAGTCTATGAATGGGCTGGTCCGATCTCTATCAGAAAGGAATTTGAAACATAGTATTGTGACCCGTGCGATGCACGTGCGATGTACGAGGGATATTCATTTTTGTTTATCACTTGAATTCATTAAAAATTTGTGTAATATTTGTTATGTTTATTAATATATATTTTATGAACTAAAAGAATAAATTAATTTTAGATATAGGATAACATATATTTGGAATATTAATATAATATAAATATTAAAATATTATTAAGATAGAGGATAATGAATATAATATATATTGTAAAATGTGAGACCCAAGTTTTTAAATTTGGAATAAACCGAATAAAATTCATTTTCACGATTAATTTGATGTGACGTGAAGGAAAACCTGAACAAGTGTTTATGGAATGGAATTAATTTGTGAAGGAGAAAGTTCAGGAAAAGGCTAAGGATTGTATCAGAGTCGATAAAAGTTATAGCACGACTAGCATTCGCTTAAACTTAGGTCAAGAACGCTAGAAATGGCTAGTTTATGTTTTAATACACGATGGAAACTAATTCCAAAAATCTTCAGAGAAATATTAGAACTTCTCTTATTTGTCCATAAACGAGCGTTTCGATACGAAACCCTGGAATGTACGAACGTTAATTTTCAATACTCGGAAGTTTTCCGAAACCGAAACCCTGATAGTTCAAGAACCCTAAAATCGACGGACGATGAAGACTTTTTCTATTCGGAGCTTCAAATAAAGATTTCATCCGCGAATGCCCACTCTAATCGACGTTCTGAATCTTTCTTCAGAAGGAAGTTTCTGCATCCGAGGTCAAAATCATAAAGTGCATAAAGTGCATTTTTAAGCCGGTAAACATTAAAAACAAGCCTCGAAAACCAAAAATCATACTGATATTTCTTTGAAGAATTAGAAGATTCAGCGGGAAGAATATCGTGTCTAAAATACGTTGGAATCAGTAGGAAAAATCGGAATCGCGAAATTTTCATTTTTCCGCATTTTCCATTTCCTATATATAGTATGAAAAATGAAAAAAAAAACAAAAAAATCCCAAAACACACACACACGGCCGAGAGCTCTTGGAGGAAAGGAGGAAAAGTGATTTTTTTCCAATTCTTGACCGATCGTCGTTCCGTTCGTTGCTACGCGTAGGCCTCGAGGTACTGATGCTATTTCTTACTATGCATTTGGTGCCCCTGATGTATTTCAAAAGTGCAAATGATAACCCTACTCTTTTTTTGTAAACGTTTGTACCCCCCTTGTTTTGAAAAAGTACACCGAATGCCCCTCCGTCAGGTTGACGTTAAAATCCTAACGGAGGAGCTGACGTGGCTTTTCTTTTTCATTTTTCTTATTGCCACGTGGATTATAATAACAAAAAACAAAAAAAAACAAAAAAAGATGGCACGTGATAATCACGTGCTAATTCTGAATCAACACTAACCACACCAATGGCGTTGCCAGCACCAATTCAACTCTGGCACTTCATTCCTATCTCCCCAAGATCAATTCCCAATTCACAATCAAGATTTTTCCCCATTTTTAAGAAAAAAAATCAAACTTAGCCCAGTTTCTCTTTCTCTTTCTATAATCTAACCGCAATTTCCCTCTTTCTTTATCTGAATCCATCTGAATCCAACAATTTTTCCCTTTCTAGAACAGTTTTCAATTTCATTCTCCTCATACCCACATATAGAAACCGATTTTCCATCAGAATCAATCCAATTTTCATTTCTGCATTTTTCCCTTTCCAGAACAGTTTTCAATTTTCATTCTCCAGAGGCTGAGATCCCATCACAGCAGAAGAAAGGAAAGTGAGAGTCTTTGAAATCGAAGGTGGTGGAAATTGTAGGAAGGAGTAAGAAAGGGTTTTTTAATTTTCTAAGGTTATGAGAATAGGATTTGAGATGGTGAAGCAGCTGCTGCTACTGCCAGTGGTTTGGTTGATTGGGGTTTGTGTTGTGTTTTCCCCAATCTCGATCTGGGTTTCGCTAGGTTGGGCTTGGAATCGAACAGATTGAATGGAATTAGGTCCTGGGTATAGGACCAATCAGGGAAGCGAGATGAAGAAGCATTTGCATTTTCATGGTGGAGAAATTGTTCTGAATCCTGAAAGAAGGGAGAAGGGTTTGGTGGAGAAGGGTTGAGGGAGTTTGGGATGGAGAGAGAGGTGGTTGGTTTGGGAGAGAAAAGGGGTACAGGACCACCTTCTCCCTCACGAACCAGCACCATCAAGCCATCATCTTCCTCTTTTCCTTACCTCTGGTTCAGATACGAGCACACCACCAACGTCCAGCACCACCGCGAGCACCATCATCACCAACATGATGAGAAACAACAGAGAAATAGAGGAGAAACCAAACCCTAGCCGCCACCTTCAACCTCCGATCTCCGGCGAACCGCTCTCCTTTTGGAGAAACCAACACCATGGCTAAACTCCCCTCATCATCCGCTTCAAAACCCCTCAATCAATTTGACGATCGGCCACCGTCACTCCGGCGACCGCCACCACCGCCACTGGCGTTTCTCCGGCGAGCTTTGTTCTGAGAAAGAAGACCAATTTCTTGAAGCCTTTGTCATTTTTCCTTTTTTTTTGTTTTTAGTTGATAAAATCCACGTGGCATGAGAAAATAAAGGAAAAAGTAAAAATAATATCCATGTCAGCTCCTCCGTTAGGATTTTAACGTCAACCTGACGGAGGGGCATTCGGTGTACTTTCTCAAAACAAAGGGGGTACAAACGTTTACAAAAAAAGAGTAGGGTTATCATTTGCACT
This sequence comes from Lotus japonicus, assembly GCF_012489685.1. Lineage (NCBI taxonomy): Eukaryota > Viridiplantae > Streptophyta > Magnoliopsida > Fabales > Fabaceae > Lotus > Lotus japonicus. The sequence goes on from NC_080041.1 coordinate 77,043,685, forward strand.
TTTGAAATACATCAGGGGCACCAAATGCATTTAAGCCTTAAAGTTTTGAGCTTTTTGTAAAACTGTCCAAATAAGCTGATTTTGGTGTCTAAACTTATTGCCTACGTACTCTAGAGCGTGAATATCCGGTTGTTTTCTGTTGAATCTCGCCGAAATGCCGCCGGGATCAATTTCTGTTGGAAAAACCCATTTTTGGGTAAAGTTCCGTTCTTTAAGCTGAAAACTCACGACTTAGCTTAGCGCTAGTAGGATTAGTCGTCATAAACGTCGTTGTTGACGTCCCCATCCAATTTGTTTTTCGAAAATCCAGTTTTGAAATTTTGAGCTGAAAATAATGACCAAAATACCCCTGCGACAGTTTTGGATCCGAAAATTTTTCTGAGCTTAGATTCGCCTTAGTTACGGCTAATGATAACCTAGGAATTGATTTAGACCGGAGAAAAAGTTCGTAAACCCTATTTTCCATAGTGGCCGAAACCTATTGCTTTGTTTTGCTTGATATTGAATGTTGTTTATCGTTTTGAACTGGAAAATGTTTTCTGGAGGCTTCGGCCGAGTGAACTAATATGAGACGTGTGTCTCCGTTTTCTGAGAGGCCTCAGCCGTTTACTGGTTTCTGTATCACTGCTTCCTAGTGGATAAGACAGGGTTATGTTTTGCCGCAATTACTTAATTCACATGCCATACTTGCTAAGTGATTAAATGGTTAATCTTAGGCTATGTGAATACTTGTGCACATTATTCTGGAGCATGCAATTATTATTGGAATATACTGACCATATTGTGCAACTTATATCGGTTATTCGTGGACTAACCAAATGTGAGGAATAACAGTTAGTTATGCCCCGTTGGTGGCGAACTCTTAAAGGTTTATTTCGACAGGACGAATTGAGGTTCATGCTCTTGTCTTCTTTTGTAGTTTCAAGACCTTCTCAGGGAATTTGGGGATATCGGGATCTTTTGAACTTATAGTTTTGGAAAGAAAATATTTTCATGAGAAATTCCATAATGCTTTAAACAACATTCAAACTCTTTTAATTAAATGTCAAGGATCTCAAATGAACTTCTAGGATTTGGATATTAATTTTGAAAAAATGAGAAGTGTCGCCGAATCGAAGTTTTGAGGAAGCTCAAAAGTTTCTGAGTATGCTTATACTCCTTCGCTCGCTGAGCAGTTTTGACCATCGAAATTTGATGAGTCAGATGACTCAAGAAGTCATCAAGGGCGATTGCACTCCTTTCATAATTAATTGTCTTTTGTCGCCGAATCGACATTTACCTTAGGGTACAGTAGTATATACCTTCGGGTACAGTATATCTATATGCCTTCGGGTACAGTATATCTATATGCCTTCGGGTACAGTATATACCTTCGGGTACAGTATATCTATATGCCTTCGGGTACAGTATATACCTTCGGGTACAATATACCTATATGCCTTCGGGTACAGTATATCTATATGCCTTCGGGTACAATATATGCCTTCGGGTACAATATATACCTTCGGGTACAGCATGCCTTCGGGTAACTCGGGCATTCGATGGGGGATATGATCGACCGTATGGTTAGGATCGACCTGTTGATGTCAGGCATAGCGGAGGGAAAAGTCGACCCACAGGGTTAGGACTGATCCGGCTATGTCAAGGTTGTAAGTGACACTCGAGGGTTATGGTCGACACAAAGCCAGTGTTAGGACCGACTCGATCGTGTCCAGCCTATTCCTTCCGGAACCTTTTGAATTGACGTTGCATTGATATGACATGCACTCTAACTATATTTGTTGAGATCTTGATGACTTGATGTTGATAAACATCGTTATGAGTTTTTGATGATTTGATATTGTGTTACTAGAGATTAGATAACATGCCATGTATATACCTTAGGGTAGGCAATGCAGAACTTATATGTATATATACAACATATATATATACCCCCTTTATCGCATGTTGGTTGTAATATCTATTTTATTCCGTGAGTTGACCCTAGCGCCTTGGCTTTGTTGTATGTTTGTGTTTGGGCGGTCGGCCTGCTGCCAGGCGTCCGTCAGTCGATTCGTGATGACTCGTCACTCGAGGAGGACCAGGAGCGAAATGACTATTACTGAAGCTTTCGACGAGGACCCGGACTTCATGCCTGATCGAGGAAGGGTCGATGATAGTAGTATAGGGTATGGGTGTTTAGAAGCCTACTAAGGTTGGGTGTTAGTGTCATAGCTCTGATTCGTCATTTGTACTTTTGGGACAGGGTAGTTTCCGACAGGTTGCTTTCGGTGTGGTTCTCCGTAAATGGGAATCGCATGGAGTAGTCGGACGTAAGAAGTCTTTTTGGAAGCTGTTTTGGGCTGACTTACTTTTCGGAGGACTGTATTTATAAGACTTATGACTCCATTTATGAGTCTCACTTGTTTGCCGCTGGGCAACACCTTAGTTACTTGATGTTACTTTCCGTCACTTGAGGACACTCGTGACGATGTTTTTAGTTGCAGCGAGGGCTGTGTTTGTATTGTATATTAATCGCTGTTAATCGCGATTGGGGGTTGAGTCTTTATTTCGACAAGTCTTTTTATTTAAAGAAAACGAAAATAAAATACCTGCTTTTCCGCTTTATTTTATTCTTGAGTTACTAAAGTGACGCCACCGAAATCGGGGTGTTACATAAAATATTTAAAAAAATTATGACTTAAATAATATCTTACTCAAATGAACTAAGAAGCCCTAATTTAACAACTTACGATGTCACAATTGCAAATATGTGTTGTTCCCTCTTCCCACATAAAAATATCATGACAAAAAGGAAGAAAATGGAATCTAGGTAAAAAGAATGAGGATCTACTATTAAACTATTAAATTATTATATAAAAAACAAATAAAATAATGTAACGTTTAGATAAATAAACAAAAATATAATTATTATGTTTCTAAAAAACAAAACCAAACACACTCATTACAAAAACTTTCAATTTTTTACTTGTATCTAAAATTAAGTTTATTTTTTTAATTCAAAAACTTTCAGTCAATAAAAGTAACAAAAATAACACAACATTTGAATATGTTCAGACTATAAACGAAAATGATCTCTCATGCAACATATTTGTCACAATAGTTGTGGGTAGTTGCGTCTAGTATTGTATTCTGTGCACGAGGATATTCATTTTTGTTTGTTTGTGATTTTAATATTTTCTTATCTAAATGTTGCCTTACTTAATTTAGTTTTTTATAGAACAATCTAATAGTTTATTCCAAATAGTTGAAGTAATGTAAATCAGGTAATAATAGACATTGCAAGATAAAGTTTGACGACGACCGAAAGATTGCGAGTTCAATTTCGTACAGAGTGACAGCGGCGAGGATACGAAGGAGGGCGGTAGTTCGAGCGATGTAAAATTTAGATTTGCTTGTCCTATTTATGCTAAAGAAACTAGTTTCACATGAAATCCTTTCTTCCTCTCCGAACTCAAATAAAAAACACATATGACTATATTTGAAATATAAAAGACACATAGGAAACTTGGATCTCTCATTCATCGAAAATATATATTCTCATGCCAACATCAATTTCAAATATCTTGAGCTTCAATACCTGGATCAGTGGATCATATCCCCATCGTTTTGCTTTACCCGATTCACTAGAAAATTGTGATGGGTCTCTCTCCCCATCCTCTTCTTGGGAAGCAATTCAAGCTCTATCCAAAGCCAAATCTGCTTCTCCACCTTTCCAAGATTCTCTAATTTTACATTCACAATGAAAGTAAATGCAGTTGTGTTTCAGTTCACGAAATGGAACAGAGCATCACTATCAACGTTCTACGCTTTTATGGGTTGTCGACGGCGTCATAGAATAAAGGCTTAAATGCATTTGGTGCCCCTGATGTATTTCAAAAGTGCAAATGATAACCCTACTCTTTTTTTGTAAACGTTTGTACCCCCTTTGTTTTGAGAAAGTACACCGAATGCCCCTCCGTCAGGTTGACGTTAAAATCCTAACGGAGGAGCTGACATGGATATTATTTTTACTTTTTCCTTTATTTTCTCATGCCACGTGGATTTTATCAACTAAAAACAAAAAAAAAGGAAAAATGACAAAGGCTTCAAGAAATTGGTCTTCTTTCTCAGAACAAAGCTCGCCGGAGAAACGCCAGTGGCGGTGGTGGCGGTCGCCGGAGTGACGGTGGCCGATCGTCAAATTGATTGAGGGGTTTTGAAGCGGATGATGAGGGGAGTTTAGCCATGGTGTTGGTTTCTCCAAAAGGAGAGCGGTTCGCCGGAGATCGGAGGTTGAAGGTGGCGGCTAGGGTTTGGTTTCTCCTCTATTTCTCTGTTGTTTCTCATCATGTTGGTGATGATGGTGCTCGCGGTGGTGCTGGACGTTGGTGGTGTGCTCGTATCTGAACCAGAGGTAAGGAAAAGAGGAAGATGATGGCTTGATGGTGCTGGTTCGTGAGGGAGAAGGTGGTCCTGTACCCCTTTTCTCTCCCAAACCAACCACCTCTCTCTCCATCCCAAACTCCCTCAACCCTTCTCCACCAAACCCTTCTCCCTTCTTTCAGGATTCAGAACAATTTCTCCACCATGAAAATGCAAATGCTTCTTCATCTCGCTTCCCTGATTGGTCCTATACCCAGGACCTAATTCCATTCAATCTGTTCGATTCCAAGCCCAACCTAGCGAAACCCAGATCGAGATTGGGGAAAACACAACACAAACCCCAATCAACCAAACCACTGGCAGTAGCAGCAGCTGCTTCACCATCTCAAATCCTATTCTCATAACCTTAGAAAATTAAAAAACCCTTTCTTACTCCTTCCTACAATTTCCACCACCTTCGATTTCAAAGACTCTCACTTTCCTTTCTTCTGCTGTGATGGGATCTCAGCCTCTGGAGAATGAAAATTGAAAACTGTTCTGGAAAGGGAAAAATGCAGAAATGAAAATTGGATTGATTCTGATGGAAAATCGGTTTCTATATGTGGGTATGAGGAGAATGAAATTGAAAACTGTTCTAGAAAGGGAAAAATTGTTGGATTCAGATGGATTCAGATAAAGAAAGAGGGAAATTGCGGTTAGATTATAGAAAGAGAAAGAGAAACTGGGCTAAGTTTGATTTTTTTTCTTAAAAATGGGGAAAAATCTTGATTGTGAATTGGGAATTGATCTTGGGGAGATAGGAATGAAGTGCCAGAGTTGAATTGGTGCTGGCAACGCCATTGGTGTGGTTAGTGTTGATTCAGAATTAGCACGTGATTATCACGTGCCATCTTTTTTTGTTTTTTTTTGTTTTTTGTTATTATAATCCACGTGGCAATAAGAAAAATGAAAAAGAAAAGCCACGTCAGCTCCTCCGTTAGGATTTTAACGTCAACCTGACGGAGGGGCATTCGGTGTACTTTTTCAAAACAAGGGGGGTACAAACGTTTACAAAAAAAGAGTAGGGTTATCATTTGCACTTTTGAAATACATCAGGGGCACCAAATGCATTTAAGCCTAGAATAAAATTGTGCCTGGTTGGGATGGGTCTATAGTCTATACCTCACCTTTTTCATGGGGTTGTCGTCTCTTAGTTCAATTTCGTCAGATAAGGTGGCTGTGGTGAAATTTCTCCTTCACCCCTTTATTGTCGTTCCACATTTTATTAATAAAAAAAATACAATAGTACTTATATGAGTGTAATTTAATTAAATGGATTAAAATTTTGTTTGTTTTTTGTGTATAAAGACGCAAAGAACTTACTAATTTGACATTGCGAAAAACTTCTTGGTAAACTACATTTGAAGTACTACTATGAGAGTTGTTGCCATCATTATCACAAATGATCATTTGTAGTCATGTACGATTTGTAACTCTAGAGAATGCTACATATAGTTGGCTATGTCAAAATAACATACCAACATATTTCAATGATTATCCTTGACTTTCTTTTATTGTAATAACCAAAGAGAGTATTATATGAACTTGCCTCCTTACCTATCTGATGGAATTAACGATAATTTTGGTGTGAACACTCTATTTCCAACGTTTGATCAGTTTATCACCATTATATGCAATACATATATTTCATTCGAGTAACTATCAGACGTATACCATTACACATTCTGACTATTGATCAATGTTTCTTAAAGCATTACTGAATTTTTTTTTGTCTTAGTTGACGATTAGACAAACCTGTAGAGTTCAATATATGAAAAAAACTCAGGTGTGCGAACATCATTCAGCTTTTCATAATTGGTATCTAAGATACATGTGATATCTAAACTTAGATAAATTTTCTCTTCTAAAAGAAACAATGACGTCATATGTTCATTCAAATTATCAACAATCTCATTAGTAGAGGTTAAAATAGCACAATAGTGAGAAAATTGTGGGTATGTGAAATTAAACAAAAAATAAAAATAAAAACTAAAAAATTCAATATCTCCATCTTCTTCCTTCCATCATATTAATCAACTTCTCTATCATTAAATCAAAAAACCCGGAAAATTAAAATCCAAAAAATCAAAATCATCCTTATCCTTTTTTTTATCTCACAAACATCTTCATCTCCTTCATCTTCACTCTCATATCACACACACTCGAGAAAATGAAAAAAGGTGTACAAATCCATAACCCACCCTTCTCCTTCATTTTCACCCTTGCACCTCCACTTAAGAAGTTGGCTTGAAAGTCTAGTAGGGTACCCATACGCAATCACAAGCTAGTGAGGAACCAAACCCATTAATAGAAAGCAAGATCCCCTTTTGATTTTTTTTTCGGTCTTTCCATAGAGCTCCCTAAAATCTCAGGAAGTACAATTCTTGCACACTCATCACTATGAGGTGCTTCGCATTGTGAGGAGCTTCGTCGTCTCAGAAAGTACAAAATGAAAGATCCCGACGACATTGTGAGAAGCTTCTCCTTTGAGCTCGCTCGCAAGGAGATCAACCTCGTCCTCATGGATCAGAGCCCCGACAAGTTGAAGGAAGCGTCAAATTCGATTGTTGCTAAGTTTGGGAAAACCTAGGTCAGGACCGTTGTTGTTGATTTCACCAGGGATCTTGACGAAGGTGTGAGGAAGATTGGGTAAGCGTTTTTGTTCTCACTCTCTCGGATACATCTCCAAGGACTTGATCAGGTGGATGATCTGTTCTGTATCTCCAGTCTCTTGGAAGAGATATTCCACTTGTTGTCATGACATTGTCGGAAGGAGTTGCATTAGACGGCTGAGGTTGACTGATGTATTGATATGAGTCAGACGATGTAGGATCACCAGACGGTTGAGTCTCATATGTCCTTTCTTCTTCTTTATCCTCAGGAAGCTTTAGGTTTATGCAATCTTTATCAAACTTTCGGAACACCTTGGTGGAATCTTGTCATCAAATCTCATATCAATTGATTCCTCCACTGTAAGAGTTCTTGAGTTGTAGACTATGTACGCCTTTGACCTAAATGAGTAACCCAGGAATATCTGACTTTGAGTCAAACTTTCCAAGGTTGTCCTTGATATTTAGAATGTAGTGGGAACAACCAAAAGGATGAAAATAAGAAAGTGTTGGTTGTCTTCCTTTCCAAAGCTCGGAGGAAGTTTTCTTCAGAATTGGCCTTGTGAAAATTCTATTATGAATGTAGCAGGCTGTGTTGATGGCTTCTGCCCAGAAGTATATTGGAATAGATGTCTCAATGAGCATTGTCCTGGTCATTTCCTGTTGAGATCTATTCTTCCTTGGAGCTGAAAATTGATGTGTGATCTCTTCTTGTTCGCAGAACTCTTCGAATTTTTCATTTACAAATTATCCACCTCTATCGCTCCTGATGGTTGTTATACAGTAGCCTTCTCATTCTGAACTCTTCTGTTGAATTATCAGAACGTCTTGAGAGTATCATATTTGCTTTCCAGGAAATGCACCTAGGTGAACCTAGTGTAGTCATCAACTATGACAAAATAGTATCGTCTTCCCGAGAAGCTGCGAGTTTTGGTGGGACCAAACAAGTCCATATGCATCAGCTCCAAAGGTTTGCTTGTGCTTATCACATTCTTTGCTCTGAAAGATGATCTGAATTGTTTCCCTTGAACGCATGTTGAGCATGTGACATCAGATTTGAAAGAGAGTTTGGGTAGACCACGTACTAGATCATGCTTAACCAATTTAGTAATGGTCCTTAGAGAGGCATGTCCCAACTTTCTATACCATAACCAGGCATCATCTTTTGATGATACCACACAAGTAACATTTTTATTTGCAAGATTTTCTAAGTTAGTTTTGTAAAGGTAATGATCTTTTGCGTGTAATATGTGCTATATGTTTGTTTGATGTGAGTTATATATTTGTTTGATGTGTGCAATATGCCTTTTGTGATCATGTGCTTTGTCTAATTGCATGGTGTAGATGCTTATTAATTATGTTTGATGTTATTGATGAAATATGTGCACTGATAATATGTTAGGATTAATGGCACTCAATTATATTTTCAGTTATCCTATCAAAATCTTTATAGCCTTAATTATATAACTGTTTTCTTCCTTAATTATTTGATTATTACACTGTTGGATATTCAAAGGCTTTTTAAGCTGAAATATACGTTCACATCAGTTTGATTTCTGGTGTTCAATTGTTTATGGCCTCCTTGACTACACACTTATGAGTATTCAATGGAAAAGCAACAGATGGAAGGAAAATGAGAATTCTTATTTTCTATATAAGAAGAGGACGTGAACAATGATTAAAAACAAAAAATAGGAAAAATAAAATATTTCTTCCTCTCCTTTAGTGGTTCTTAGCATTGTTGTAGAGACTCCAGCACTTTTAGGTTCTGAGTGCACAGTACCTTAAGTGTGGTTGTGTTAACCTTGAGGAGCAAACCCAGCACTGGATTGCACCGAGGTCAGCCAGAATTTTGGCTTTTAAGGCAGTGGTTCTTCCACGGTGCAACCTTCATTCTATTTTTCCAACAATTTGAAAGCAAAAATTGAATTCAAGAGTTGCACCAATTCCAAATGGAATTGTTGAACAACAAGAACGCGCTGCCTGATTTTCTCGTCTTGAACCCTTGGATGGCACTAATTTCAAACGATGGTCACAGAAGGTGCTCATTTTCTTCGAACAACTTGAGATCGATTATGTGTTGTTTGAAGATCCTCCACAAGTTCCTATTGGTGATGATGTCGATCCCAAAGCAGTGACTAAGGCTACTAAGAAGTTGGAGCTATATGAAAAATAATATAAATTGGTACGTGGTCATATTCTTGCTCATATGCCTAATAATTTATTCGATCTTTTTTTCCTGGACAAATCTGCTAAGGCAATAGGGGGAAATTGGAGAAAAAATATGGAGCGGATGATGCTGGGAGCAAAAAGTATGTCAGTGGACGGCAAACCAGTCACTGAACAAGTTCACGAATACGAAAACTTGATCCCTAATGTACTAAAGGAAGGGATGGAGATGTGTGAAATTCTTCAAGCCAACGCTCTAATCGAAAAATTCCCTCCATCATGGAGTGATTTTCGGAATCACCTTAAACACAAGAAGAAGGACCTCAGCCTTCAAGAGCTTATCAGTCACATGAGAACCGAAGATGAAAATCGTCTTAAGGATAAGTATCTTTATGAACTTCAAAATTTTTCTAATGCTAACATAGTTGAATCTGCTGTTGATTCTGCTAGAAACAGGTTTAGCCAAGGAAAAAATCCCATGCAAAATAAGTGGCAAGATAAGTGTAATTCAGGTTCCTTGTAGTACGAATGTCCTGCACTATGCTAGGACAATAGGTTCGACAATCACTTAACAGTAAAAACAGAACTTAAACCAGAAACAACAAAACACAAGAATTGTTAACCCAGTTCAGTGAAATACTTTCACCTACGTCTGGAGGGTTTGCACCCAAAGAAAGGAAATCCACTATCTCAAGAATCAGGAATTACAGACACTCATGAACACAACAGTTCATAGTTCACTTCCTAATCTACCCAGTGTATTTCTACTTAGAATCTCAACCTAAGTATGAGAGTCCCTCTCACTTTCTCTCAATCACTGCCACAGTGATTGGTGAATACAACGAACAATCAGAGTTTGAATGTAATCAAACACACAAAACCCTTCTTTGCTTTATAGAATCAGTGAGCAAAGAGGATTCACAACTAACAAAGGACAAAGCACAAACACAAATCCTAAAACACTTGATCTCTCTCTCTTTTAGCTTATGTAGTCTTCATGTTTTAGGTCTTCATCCTTTTATAGACTTCAGCAGCGGTAGCATGGGCTCTAGGGTTAGCATGGGCTGAAGTAACAGATTGCAGCAACAATAAATCAAAACGCAATCTTGATAGATTCGGTTTACTTATTGCACAAGTAAAGATAGAAACCAATCTTTTAACAAAGATTGTTTCAACAAATAACAAGCCATAATTAAAACCCTTATGGAAAAGCTACTTGCTCCTCAAGTAACTCAAAAACATATCTTCAGTAAATCTTCAGAGGGCCCACAACAGAAACTCTAGCTAAGGACTGATGCCCTAGCTTTATGAGGTCAGATGCCACGACATCTGCTTCGACAATCAGTTGTTTTGACAAAATGCAAGGCAACATGTACCAACAATCTCCCCCTTTGTCAAATTTTGTCTAAAACAACACATAACCCAGAGAGGATAAAAAATAGAGAATTAGAGAATCAATTCTCCCCCTTAGTCAGAGCTCCCCCTCAACTGATGCATCTACACAACCAACTACCATACTTCAAAAGGCATAGTTGGAACAAAACACTTAGCAGCACAAACACACAACCAGAAGTACAATCAGGCCTTAGCATATGATGACACCAAAATAGATCAGCTTGAACATCAACGTATCAGAAATACTACTATCAGAAGCTAGCAGCACATAAGCTATCCACTCAACACCAGAAAATGCAACTTGAAACAAACATAGCCATTGTCTTGAACTTGTCTTCAAATTAAACAGACCAAAGCTAACACTAGCAAAACACACATAGGCTGCACAGAAGCAACTTCATAGTAGGATCATAGGTCTTCATAGCAGTATCACAAAATATTACAGACCATAGAGCAGATAGAATCTTCAATCAAACTTCTTCAAACTAGATAGAATCTTCAATCAAACTTCTTCAAACTACTCCCCCTTTTTAGCACAAATTTGCAAATGGTGCACAAATACATCCAAAAACAAAAGAAAATAGCAAAAGAACATAGCAAACTAGTCTTCAGAACTAGACTCCTCCCCAGACCCTTCTGCACTTTCCTCTGCACTCTCTTCAGATCCTTCCTCCTCTTCATTGCTCTCATACTGAGCAGCAGTAGCAGCAGCACTTTGCTCACCACCTTGACGTTCTTCTTCTTGTAGCTTGAGTAGCAAAGCATCAACTTTGAGCTTCCTGGCAGTGCTCACCCTGATTATCTCCTGCAAAGCCTTGGAGACTTCCAGTAATTCAGCAATTATGGCCTTAATGCCAGATTCAGTCACAGGAGGGGCAGATGTTCTGCTGGTTGGCATGGCAATGTCTAGGACATGTGGCTCCATAAACAAACGTTGATCCAAAGTGATTGGAACTCCACGAGACATAGCCACTTCATCAGCCCTAAGAATTTGAGGATGTTGCTTGAGAATGATCTCAGTAAGAAGTGATGGAAATGAAACAGGCAGCTTCACAGCACAAGTATCAGCATGCTTCAATGTCTGCTCAAACACAAACGTTCCAAAATCAAAAGCAATAGACTTGCCAATCCTATAGATCAATTTGGCAAAAGTTGCAGAAACACCAGAGGTATGTTGGGTAGGAACCCAATTCACAGCACCAATCCTGTTAAGGATTGCATACTTCACAGTAAGATTTCCAGTGGACAACAGCTTCTTGTTGGGCCACTTCTTCACATAACCAGCAGTAAGTTCCTTGGCAACATCATCCATAGACACTTCTTCATCAGCAAACTCAATAGCACTCCTTCCAAGTGCTTGATTGATCACAGCAGGTGAGAACACAACACATTCAGCCCTCACAAAAACCTTCCTGAATTCATTACTCTCAGGAAGTCCAACATCCACAAAGAGATTCACCAAGAACTCTCTCACAAGCTTCTCATAGCACCTTCCAACATTCTGAATTGTCTTCATCAGACCAACCTTCTCAATAAGAGCAATAACATCCTTAGATTCAAGAACATCAGAACCAACTTCCCTTTCCTTGGCCATTCTCCTCTTGCAAACAAACTTCCACTTCTGAACATTCTCTTCTAAATGAAAAGACACTCTATCAATGGGAACAGCAGGAACATTTTGAGGAATACGCTTACCAAAAAACTTTTTTTCTCAGAGGGTCGAATGTCCTGGACATCGGCTTCAGCATCTGACTCAGATTCTTCAACATCAACTGGAATCTTTCTTTTCTTCTTCTCACTTGGAGTCTTGACAGCCTTTTACTTTCCCTTATCCTTCACACTCGCTTCTCTAGATTTGTAGGTTACAGGTGATGACTTGGATCTCTTTGGTGGAGTAGGAGTGACTTCTAGAGTAGAGACCCTTCTTTTTCTTTTCATTCTGGCAGCAACGCTATCAGGAATGGACTTAACCAGGGGCTCATTATCAGAATCATCATCAGAGATGTCCTGAACAGGGGCTGGAGCCTGGGTTGGCTCTGCAGAATTGGTATCCTCAGAATTGCCATTCTTTGGATCAACATCCTTTGAAGAGGATGATACAGAGATAGCAGGCTGAGTAGCATCGCCTGAATCTTCATGAGAAGTGGAATCCTTTTCAGGATTTTCTTTGGCAGAAATTTCCTTAGACTCAGATGTCTCAACATCAGGCACAACATCCGGAGGCGATTTCACAGGAGAGTCTTCAGCCTCGATTTCCTCTTCATCAGTAACATCCTCACAAAGAGGAACATTGGTGGATTCTTTGTTTTGAACCTTGGACATGTAGGTCTTTCTTGCTGGGTATCTTGTCTTTGTCTTCCTAGGAGCTTTCTTTGACACAGTAGAAGGTTGGGAAGAGCCACTCTTCAAACCCATGCATTTAACTCCTTTAGCAGTTCTTTCAATCTTTGCCTTGACAGAGTCATTCTTTCCTAAACTTTGAGACATGATGAAATGAAAGCAAACGCAAACAGAGCACAGAACAATGAAAAAGAATTGCAAACGAGAGAGAATAAGTCTTGAAGAAAATAGACGAACAAGCGGTTGAGAGAACACAATTTGCCCGTTGGAGGTAGTTATAGGGCAAGAGAACCATGAAGTAACTTTCTCTCTGCTGATGTCACAACGGCAGTTAATGATGACCAAAAGTAAACTAGCCATTAACACACTAGGGCACGCTAATTGCTATGCATCAAAAAGACAAATCCCTAGATTTCCTCTTAATTTTTCAAAGGTAATTGCATCAAGAGGTTTTGTGAAAATATCAGCTAACTGCTTGTCAGTTGTAACATGCTCCAAATTGACAATTTCATCCTCCACCAAATCTCTAATAAAATGATGTCTAATATCAATATACTTGGTTTTGCTATGCTGTATGGGATTCTTGGAAATATTGATTGCACTGAGATTGTCGCAGTACAATGTCATGACATCCTGTTCAACATCATACTCTTTCAGCATTTGCTTCATCCACATGAGTTGAGTACAACTACTTCCTGCTGCAATATACTCTGCTTCAGCTGTAGACAATGAAACACAATTCTGCTTCTTGCTAAACCATGAAATCAAATTATTCCCCAAGAAGAAACATCCACCAGATGTGCTCTTTCTATCATCTGCACTTCCTGCCCAATCTGCATCACAGAATCCAACTAAAGAAGAATTTGTATCATGAGTATAGAGAATACCATAGTCACTTGTGCCATTGATGTACTTGATAATTCTCTTGACTTGTAGCAGATGACTTGCCTTAGGAGCTGCTTGGTATCTTGCACATACACCAACTGCAAAGGTGATATCTGGTCTGCTAGCAGTAAGATACAACAAGCTTCCAATCATGCTTCTATAGAGACTTTGATCAACATCTTCTCCTTGCTCATCCTTGGATAGTTTGATGTGTGTAGCAGCAGGAGTTCTCTTGTGACCAGCCTTTTCAAGGCCAAACTTTTTGACTAACCCTTTAGCATACTTACTCTATGATATGAACATAGAATCCTCCATTTGCTTGACTTGTAGTCCTAGAAAATAATTCAATTCACCAACTAAGCTCATCTCAAACTCAGATTTCATTTGTCGGACGAAATGCTCCACCATTGAGTTCGACATTCCTCCAAAAACAATGTCATCCACATAAATATGTGCTATCATGAGCTTACCTTTGTCATTCTTCACAAACAGAGTTTTATCAATTCCACCCTTACAGTAACCATTGCTTACAAGGAACTCAGTTAACCTTTCATACCAAGCCCTAGGAGCTTGCTTCAAGCCATACAGGGTTTTCCTCAACTTGTACACATGATCTGGATGATGTGGATATGTAAATCCTTTAGGTTGTTCAACATAAACTTCTTCACTCAAATAGCCATTTAGAAAAGCACTTTTCACATCCATCTGATAAAGTCTGAACTTCAAGAGACAAGCAACACCTAACAAGAGTCTTATAGATTCCAGTCTAGCTACTGGAGCAAAAGTCTCATCAAAATCAACTCCTTCTATCTGAGTATACCCTTGAGCAACTGGCCTTGCTTTATTCCTTGTGACTGTTCCAGTTTCATCTGATTTGTTCTTGAAGATCCACTTGGTGCCTATGATGTTTACTTCTTCAGGCTTAGGCACTAACTCCCACACTTCATTTCTCCTGAACTGCTATAACTCCTCTTGCATAACATTTATCCAGTATTCCTCAGTGAGAGCTTCATTGACATTCTTGGGTTCTATCTTAGAGATGAAACAACTGTGAGCAATTATACTTCTGGATCTGGTAGTCACCTCTTCTTGAAGATTACCAATAATGTTTTCTTGAGGATGATTCTTCTGAACCCTGATTGATGGAGCTTTGTTTGATGGGATCTCTTTGTCTTCCTTTTCATCAGCACTTATTTCTGACTCATTGTCGAGGGCGGTTGCTGGAGCATCGGCTGGAACATCAGCACCATCATCATCTTCATTCAAAACTGCTTCTTCCTTCTTGCTTGGTTCATCATCCACAGTCACATTCACAGATTCCATCATGGTCCTTGAACGAGAATTAAAAACTCTGTAAGCTTTGCTGTTCATAGAATACCCCATGAAAATCCCTTCATCACTTCTTGGATCAAGCTTCCTCCTAGGATCACGATCTGCAAGGATATATAGCATTTACTTCCAAATATATGAAAGTATTTTACAGAAGGCTTTCTACCTTTCCATAGCTCATACTGTGTAGAGGATGTCCCTGCCCTGATGGTGACTCTGTTGTGTATGTAACAGGCAGTACTCATAGCTTCAGCCCAGAACTGGTGTGGAATCTTTTTAGCATGTAACATTACTCTAGCTGATTCCTGGAGAGTTCTATTTTATCTTTCAACAATTCCATTCTGTTGTGGAGTGATGGGGGCAGAAAACTCATGGCTAATACCTTCTGTTCCACAGAACTCCAAGAATTTTGAATTCTCAAACTCTGTTCCATGATCACTTCCGATTCTCACAATCACACAGTCCTTCTCATTCTGAAGTCTCAAACATAGGTTCTTGAATATTTCAAAAGTCTCTGATTTTTCTCTCATAAATCCAACCCATGTATACCTTGAAAAGTCATCTACACAGAAAAACACATACCTTTTTCCTCCCAAGCTTTCAACCTGCATGGGACCCATGAGATCCATGTGAAGCAATTCCAGAACCTTTGTCGTGGTCTGATGCTGGAGCATCTTGTGAGGCACTTTCGTTTGCTTACCAATCTGACATTCTCCACATAGCTTTCCTTCTCCCAAGCTCAAACTGGGCAGTCCTCTTATTGCTCCATCAGCAATAACTTTTTGCATGCTCCTGTAGTTGAGATGTCCCAGTCTTTGGTGCCATACATTCACCTCATCTTCTTTGGTTAACAAACATCTAGAAACATGAGCTTTTTCTTCTGATGTCCACATATAACAGTTGTCTTTTGATATGATTCCTCTCATCACAATTTTGTCCTCATCAGTGGTCACAACACATTCTATTTTATTGAACTTCACATCATACCCTTGGTCACACAGTTGGCTTATGCTGATCAGATTTGCAGTTAAACCATTGACAAGTAATACATTATTCAAGTTAGGAGATTCTGTGCTAACAAGCTTTCCTACTCCCTTGATCTTTCCTTTAGCTCCATCTCCAAAGGTAACATAGTTGGTTGAGTGACTTCTGATGTCTTGTAAAAACTCTTGCTCCCTGTCATATGCTTTGAGCAGCCACTGTCAAAATACCAGTCTTCCTTTGATGATGCTCTGAACGATGTGTAGGCTACCTGACATTTGATTTCACCCTTGGGCTTCCATAGCTGCCTCATCTGAATAGGCTTTGTAGACTTGATATTATTGTGCATCTGAGGATAGCCATATAACTTGAAGCAGTAGGGCTTTATATGACCATTCCTACCACAATAGTGACACTTCCAAGGCACAGTTTTGCCAAATTTAAGCTGAGGGTTCACATGCTGAGGCACACGTCGAGACAATGGGTCTGACAACTGATAATTCCTGGGCTTCTTGAATTCAGTTTGTTTTATAGCAGAAACAAATTTCTTTGATCCTTTCTGATCTTCTTTGTTAGATGTCCTGTAGTCAAAGCCAATTCCCTTCAAACTCCTTCCTTGCTTGCTGGTTTCTTTCAGAATTTCATCAAGCATATCAGAACCATTGTTCAGCATTCTAACAGATTTGTGAGTAGCTTCAAGCTTTCTTGTCAGAGTTGCCACTTCCTCTTGAAGTCCTGCATTAATCAACACTAGATTAGCCTTTTCCATAACATCAGCATTATTAAACTTACTTTGCCATTCCTCCAGATATTCCTTCAGCTTTGTGCTGAGCTCTTTCAGCCTTTCATTCTGAGAGACAAGTTGTTCTATCTCACTTTGCTTTTCTCTCACAAGTTTACATGCTTCTTCCCACTTGATATGTAGCAGCTTGTAAGCCTCAGCCAGTTCCTCATCTGTAATGTCCTCATCATTTGTATCAGACTCATAGATGGTTCCAGAGAAAGCATTGACTTTGTTTGCAGATATCTCCTCCTCATCTCCAGTGTCTTCATCTGACCAAGTTACCATCATACCTTTCTTCTACTTCTTTAGATAGGTGGCACATTCAGACCTGATATGGCCATATCCTTCACATTCATGACACTGCACTCCTTTATTCTGACCACATCTTTCTTCTTCTTTGTCTTCCTCTGTGAATTAGAAAACTTGGGTTTGTTGTCGAACTTCATGTCCTGGAAATTAGGCCTGGTTCTTTTGTCAATCTTTCTCAATGCTCTGTTGAATTTTTTTGCTAGCATAGCCAGAGCCTCAGAAAGATTTTCACCCTCACAGTCTTCATCATCACCTTCATCAGTGTTTGACACAAAAGCAATGTAAGATCAAGTTTTGATCTAGTTGTACAACTCTATGTTTTGATGATTACAAGTTAACCTTTTGATATGAACAATTGTGGTACTCTAACGTGTTTTTCTGAGTGTGCTATTTACAGGCTCTGACCTCAACTCAATCTCACACAAATCAGAAGCACTGTGTTAAAGAGCGACCCAAGCAACGCTTTCGCATTCACCATGTTCAGTATGAACAGTGGAAAAGCTTCAGAAGTTCTGAAGTTATACAAACTCTGATGTGGACTCAGTCACTAGAAGTTCTGAAGATCCAGAAAGTCTGATAACCAAGAAACACTGAAGGCTCAGATATTCTGATGGTGTAGAAGACTCTGAAGATCCAGAAGCTGATTAGTGAAATTCTGATGTCCAGAAGCAAGATACTCTGAAGACCATGTACTTCCCTCTGAGTTCAGAATCAGAAGAAACAATGGTCAGAGGATCTGGGCTTTCCCTCTGACTCTGATCAACCGGCTTCACAAGTTCCAACATGAAGCTTTCTCCTGATCAGAAGTCTCCTAGGTTTAAAGGTCAAGTCGCTATCCAAGTACAAAAGCAACTGTACCTTCCTGACGACCTACCTAACAGTCTCAGACATAGCAGAAGCTGGATTTTCCAGAATTGCCCTCCAACGGTAGCATTTCCCATGCAACGCTCAACCCTAATCCTTGGAGTATATAAAGAGGCTGAAGACTGAAAGAAGCGGCCAGAAGCATTCATATACGCGCAAGACAAATTCAAATTCTTCTAAGCTTTCTTTCATCTGAAATTCATTGAGTTTACTATTAGCTTTTTAGAAGCAAATCTCTTGTAAACAATTCTTTGATAAACAGTTTGTTTAGTTCCTTTAGGAGATCAAGGTTGATCGGATCCTAGAGAAGACTAAGAGAGTGAATCTTAGTGTGAGCTAAGTCAGTGTAATTGTTAGTCACTTGTAGGTTTCAAGTGCAGTTGTAACTCTTACCTGATTAGTGGATTGCCTTCATTCTAAGAAGGAAGAAATCACCTTAACGGGTGGACTGGAGTAGCTTGAGTGATTTATCAAGTGAACCAGGATAAAATCCTTGTGTGCTTTTCTATCTCTTATCTTTAGCACTTAAGTTCTCGAAAGATCTGTCAAAATCTTTAAGGTGGAAGCTTTATCTTGAAAACGTTATTCAAACCCCCCCTTCTACCGTTTTTCATACCTTCAATTGGTATCAGAGCGCAAGTTCTGATTACCACACCTAACAGTGTTCAGTGATCCGGGCCGGTGTGAAAAACAATGGCTGCCACCACCAGTGAAACTCAAAGAGATGGTTACAATGCAAAGCCTCCTATGTTCGACGGTCAAAGGTTCGAATATTGGAAAGATAGACTGGAAAGTTTCTTTCTGGGTTTCGATGCAGATCTCTGGGATATTATTGTGGATGGCTACGAGCGTCCAGTTGATGCAGATGGCAAGAAGATCCCAAGGTCAGAAATGACTGCAGATCAAAAGAAGCTGTACTCACAACATCACAAAGCAAGAGCAATTCTTCTAAGTGCTATTTCCTATGAAGAGTACCAGAAGATTACAGATCGTGAGTTTGCGAAAGGCATTTTCGAATCTCTGAAGATGTCTCATGAAGGAAACAAGAATGTCAAAGAATCAAAGGCATTGTCTTTGATCCAAAAGTATGAATCCTTCATCATGGAGCCAAATGAGTCCATTGAAGAAATGTTCTGCAGATTTCAGTTGCTTGTAGCTGGCATACGACCTCTCAACAAGAGCTACACAACAAAAGATCATGTCATAAGGGTCATCAGGTGTCTTCCTGAAAGTTGGATGCCTTTAGTGACTTCAATAGAGCTCACGAAAGATGTTGAGAATATGAGTTTAGAAGAACTCATCAGCATTTTGAAATGCCATGAGCTGAAGCGATCAGAGATGCAAGATCTGAGGAAAAAGTCCATAGCCTTGAAATCTAAATCTGAAAAGGCTAAGGCTGAGAAGTCAAAAGCTCTTCAAGCTGAAGAAGAGGAATCTGAAGAAGCATCAGAAGATTCTGATGAAGATGAGCTGACTCTGATCTCCAAGAGACTCAATCGCATTTGGAAGCACAGGCAGAGCAAATACAAAGGCTCTGGAAAGGCAAAAGGAAAGTCTGAATCCTCAGGTCAGAAGAAGTCCTCACTTAAGGAAGTCACATGCTTTGAGTGCAAAGAATCAGAGCACTACAAGAGTGACTGTCCAAAGTTGAAAAAGGACAAGAAGCCAAAGAAGCACTTCAAGACAAAGAAGAGTCTGATGGTGCCATTTGATGAATCAGAGTCAGAGGATGTTGACTCTGATGGTGAAGTCCAAGGACTCATGGCTATTGTCAAAGACAAAGAAGCAGAGTCAAAGGGAGTTGTTGACTCTGACTCAGAATCAGAAGGAGATCCTAACTCAGACGATGAAAATGAGGTATTCGCTTCTTTCTCTACCTCTGAACTGAAACATGCATTGTCTGATATCATGGATAAGTATAACTCCTTATTGTCTAAGCATAAGAAGCTGAAAAAGGACTTATCTGCTGTTTCCAAGACTCCTTCTGAACATGAGAAAATTATTTCTGATTTGAAAAATGATAATCATGCTTTGATCAATTCTAACTCTGTGCTTAAGAACCAGATTGCTAAGTTAGAAGAAATTGTTGCTTGTGATGCCTCTGATTGTAGAAATGAGTCTAAGTATGAAAAGTCTTTTCAAAGATTCCTAGCTAAAAGCGTGGATAGAAGCTTAATGGCTTCAATGATCTATGGCGTAAGCAGAAATGGAATGCATGGCATTGGCTATTCTAAACCAATTAGAAATGAGCCCTCTGTGTCTAAAGCTAAATCCTTGTATGAATGCTTTGTTCCCTCTGGTACCATATTGCCTGATCCTTTACCTGCTAAAGTTGCTAAAAATCCTCTTAAAAAGGGATCCTTCTCTATGTCTAAATATCATGCAAATATTCCTTTAAAATATCATGTTGAGACACCCAAGGTGATCAGAACCTCTGGGGTAACTAACAAGAAAGGACCCAGAAAGTGGGTACCTAAGAACAAGATTATCTATGTTGCAGATATCCTTAATAGCTCCACTGAAACACCAATCATGGTATCTGGACAGTGGATGCTCGCGTCACATGACGGGAGAAAGGCGTATGTTCCGAGAGCTGAAACTTAAGCCTGGAGGCGAAGTTGGCTTTGGAGGAAATGAAAAGGGTAAAATTGTTGGTACTGGTACTATTTGTGTAGATAGTAGTCCATGCATTGATAATGTGTTATTGGTAGACGGCTTAACACATAACTTATTGTCTATAAGTCAATTAGCTGACAAGGGTTATGATGTTATATTCAATCAAAAGTCCTGCCGGGCTGTAAGTCAAATCGATGGCTCTGTTCTGTTTAACAGCAAGAGGAAGAACAACATTTATAAGATCAGATTATCTGAGTTGGAGGCTCAGAATGTGAAGTGCCTTCTGTCTGTTAATGAAGAGCAGTGGGTATGGCATAGACGGTTAGGGCATGCCAGTATGAGAAAGATTTCTCAGCTGAGCAAGCTAAACCTTGTCAGGGGCTTACCCAATCTGAAGTTCGCTTCAGACGCTCTTTGTGAAGCATGTCAGAAAGGCAAATTCACAAAAGTCCCTTTCAAGGCAAAGAATGTTGTCTCAACCTCAAGGCCGTTGGAACTTCTGCATATCGACCTTTTTGGACCAGTGAAAACTGAGTCTATATGTGGAAAGAGATATGGGATGGTTATCGTTGATGACTATAGCCGCTGGACATGGGTAAAATTTCTAACCCGCAAGGATGAGTCTCATGCTGTGTTCTCTACCTTCATTGCCCAAGTGCAAAACGAGAAGGCTTGTAGGATTGTGCGTGTCAGAAGTGACCATGGTGGAGAGTTTGAGAATGACAAGTTTGAGAGTCTGTTTGTTTCCTATGGAATTGCACATGATTTCTCTTGTCCCAGAACTCCTCAACAAAATGGTGTTGTTGAGAGGAAGAACAGAACTCTTCAGGAGATGGCTAGAACCATGCTCCAAGAAACTGGCATGGCTAAGCACTTTTGGGCAGAGGCAGTAAATACAGCATGTTACATTCAGAACAGAATCTCTGTGAGATCAATTCTGAATAAGACTCCCTATGAATTGTGGAAGAACATAAAACCCAACATTTCTTATTTTCATCCTTTTGGCTGTGTTTGTTATGTTCTCAATACTAAGGATAGATTGCATAAATTTGATGCTAAGTCTTCTAAGTGTCTATTACTTGGTTATTCTGAGAGATCTAAAGGTTTTAGATTTTATAATACTGATGCTAAGACTATTGAAGAATCTATTCATGTTAGATTTGACGATAAGCTTGACTCTGACCAGTCAAAGCTAGTTGAGAAGTTTGCAGATTTAAGCATTAATGTTTCTGACAAAGGCAAAGCTCCAGAGGAAGCTGAGCCAGAGGAAGATGAACCAGAGGAAGAAGCTGGTCCCTCTAACTCACAAACTCTGAAGAAGAGCAGAATCACTGCAGCTCACCCTAAGGAATTGATTCTGGGCAACAAAGACGAACCAGTCAGAACCAGATCAGCCTTCAGACCCTCTGAAGAGACCTTGCTCAGTCTGAAAGGATTGGTGTCCTTAATTGAACCCAAGTCCATAGATGAAGCTCTTCAGGACAAGGATTGGATTCTGGCTATGGAAGAAGAATTGAATCAATTCTCCAAGAACGATGTTTGGAGCTTAGTGAAGAAGCCTGAGGGTGTCCATGTAATTGGAACAAAATGGGTATTCAGAAACAAGCTGAATGAGAAAGGAGATGTAGTCAGAAACAAGGCAAGGCTAGTTGCTCAAGGCTACAGCCAGCAGGAAGGAATAGACTACACTGAAACATTTGCTCCAGTAGCAAGACTGAAGGCAATCAGACTGTTGATCTCTTTTTCAGTGAATCACAACATAGTTCTACATCAGATGGACGTGAAGAGTGCCTTCCTAAATGGTTATATTTCAGAGGAAGTCTATGTTCATCAACCCCCAGGTTTTGAAGATGAGAAGAAGCCAGACCATGTGTTCAAATTGAAGAAGTCACTCTATGGTCTGAAGCAAGCTCCCAGAGCATGGTATGAGAGACTCAGCTCATTCCTTCTGGAGAATGAGTTTGTAAGGGGTAAAGTAGATACAACTCTCTTTTGCAAGACTTATAAAGATGATATCTTAATTGTGCAAATTTATGTTGATGATATTATATTTGGTTCTGCTAATCAATCTCTATGCAAAGAATTTTCTGAGATGATGCAGGCTGAATTTGAGATGAGTATGATGGGAGAATTAAAGTACTTTCTGGGAATACAAGTTGATCAAACACCAGAAGGAACATATATCCATCAGAGCAAGTACACTAAAGAACTTCTGAAGAAGTTCAATATGCTGGAATCTACAGTGGCCAAGACTCCAATGCATCCTACATGCATTCTGGAGAAAGAAGATAAAAGTGGTAAAGTATGTCAGAAGCTCTATCGTGGCATGATAGGTTCACTTCTATACTTAACTGCATCTAGGCCAGACATACTATTTAGTGTTCATTTATGTGCTCGTTTCCAATCAGATCCAAGGGAAACCCACTTAACTGCTGTTAAAAGGATCCTAAGGTATCTGAAAGGCACCACTAACCTTGGCTTGATGTATAAGAAAACATCAGAGTATAAGCTTTCAGGTTATTGTGATGCTGATTATGCTGGAGATAGAACAGAGAGAAAAAGTACTTCTGGAAATTGTCAATTTCTGGGAAGCAATCTAGTCTCATGGGCAAGCAAGAGGCAATCAACCATTGCACTATCAACTGCAGAGGCAGAATATATCTCAGCAGCAATATGCAGCACTCAGATGCTCTGGATGAAACATCAGCTGGAGGATTATCAGATCCTTGAGAGCAATATCCCAATCTATTGTGATAACACTGCTGCAATCTCATTGAGTAAGAATCCTATCTTGCATTCAAGGGCAAAGCACATTGAGGTAAAGTATCACTTTATTAGAGATTATGTACAGAAGGGCGTACTTCTTCTGAAGTTTGTTGATACTGACCATCAATGGGCAGATATCTTTACAAAGCCCTTAGCAGAGGATAGATTTAATTTTATTCTGAAAAATCTGAACATGGACTTTTGTCCAGAGTAAAGATGGATCAGAACCTCTGACTATGATACTTCTTGATCAGAAGATGTCTAGTCCAGAAGGTAACTCAATCAGAGTGTGTGTACCCATTGGTACTGACTCTGAAGCTGAGACAGCAACACGTGTGTCAGTATTTCTGATACATAGTTCCTTGTGCCCGTGTGACAGTCTGTCATGTTGCGTGTAGATGTGCTTCTCTCCTGTGTGTGATATGTGTATTTTCTGTTACTATCTATCTTTAATTTTCAACCGTTGATTTTAAATTGCCTTTTGAATCAACAACGGTTATTTGTCAAAACCCACTATACACACACGATCTCCTTCACTTTCGGTTTTTACTCTCTCTCTCTCTTGCTATTTCAACACCGCTTACCTCGATTTCTCTCTCGATCTCTCTTCATCTTTCAACCTTCATCTTCTACCTAAACCTTCAACCGCTCCAAAAATGGTGAGTCAAACCAGAAGAGCTACTGCAGATGCAACCCAGTTCCCTCATATGGTAGTTGGTCTAGCAACAGGTCAAAGGGGTCTTGAGAATCCGACTCAAGATCAAGGTCAAGCTCAAGAGCAGATTATTCCGATTGCAGAATGGGGCTGTGCCGTTCACTGCGTATATGCTCCTGAGGAACTTCAAGTACTGGCAGAATGGAGATTCGACCTCGACAACCTTGCTACAAATGGGTATGATCTTCGTCCTGAAGTCCAAGTTCAAGGTTGGGGAAATTACTTCAACAGGCTTGGAGGACCGGTGTATGACAAACTGATCAAGGAATTCTGGAAGCACGCCGACTGCGATGATACTCAGGTGGTATCTCACATTCTTGGAAGAAAGATCATCATTACAGAAAGTCTTTCGTGAACCTGCTGGGTGCAGAAACTGCTCTTGGGTATCGTTTCCAATTCACTGAATCGAAGCTGAAACCCAAGACGAAGGATGAGACCAACAAGGCCCTGTACACCAATTACAAACCGGGCAAGACTGAATTACAAAGTGATGGACCTTCATCCCAAGCTCAGGATCTGGCACAAGATTTTGCTCCACTGCATAAACCAGAGACCAAAGGGCAGTTCCCCAGACTACATCAACTTCAACCAGAAGGCGATGTTGTTCTTCATCCAAGACAAGAAGAAGATCTGCCTTCCCTACTTCCTGTTCTCCTACTTGAAGGAGTGTATCCGGAAGTCTCGTACCACCGCCTCCATCAAGTCAGCAATCAAGTATATTCCCTTGGGAGACTGTTGTCTGATCTTTCATTGAGAGTGGCCTCATTCAAGATCTGGTAAATGCTGGATGCACAGAGGATCTGACCACTATTGTCAGTGATGTCTTCACTGCGAATTCTCTAAAGAAAATGGGCCTAGTCAAGAAGAAGATTGCTCCTGCCCATGAAGACACTTCTTCTGAGATCAGAAGTAGAAGGGTGCCTCTGAATGACTACCCTCTGTGGACACAGGCAGACAATCCTAAAGCCATTAGGTGCTATGTTGAAGACTAAGGGCTCAAGGCTATGAAATTGATCTCGATGAATTCTTCAGCAGACTGCCGCCAGCTCCAGAGTTTCCTTCTCCTATCAAGAAGAAAGTTAGAGGAAGATGATCCTAGAAGAATCTTCTGAGGAATCAGATGTCCCTCTGATCAAAAAGAAGAAGGCTGGTCAATCCAAGAGAAAACATGATGAAACCAGCAAGCCCGATGATGGTGATAATGAGGATGGTCCTCCTAAGAAGAAGAAGAAGCAGGTCAAAATTGTGGTGAAGCCTACTCGGGTGGAACCAGCTGCTGAAGTGATCAGAAGGATTGAAACTCCTGCCAGAGTGACAAGATCATCAGCACATTCAAGTAAGTCTGCAGTTGCTTCTGATGATGATTTGAATTTATTTGATGCACTCCCCATATCAGCCATGCTCAAACACTCTTCAAATCCCCTCACTCCTATTCCTGAGTCCCAACCAGCTGCACAAACCACCTCTCCACCACATTCCCCAAGGTCTTCATTTTTTCAACCTTCTCCTACTGAAGCACCTCTCTGGAATTTGCTCCAGAACCAACCCTCTAGGCCAGAAGAACCAACCTCTCCCATTACCATCCCGTACAACCCATTAACTTCTGAACCCATCATTCATGAGCAACCAGAGCCTAACCAAACAGAACCTGGACCCAGAACCTCTGATCACTCTGTCCCAAGAGCATCAGAACGTCTGGCTCTCAGAACCACGGATACAGACTCTTCCACGGCCCTTACACCCGTATCCTTCCCAACAAATGTTGCTGATTCTTCTCCTTCCAACAACTCTGAATCCCTTCGAAAATTCATGGAAGTTAGAAAAGAAAAGGTGTCTACCTTAGAAGAATATTATCTCACTTGTCCAAGCCCTAGGAGATATCCTGGCCCTAGACCTGAACGTCTAGTTGACCCAGATGAACCTATCTTGGCCAATCCTTTACATGAGGCAGACCCTTTGGCTCAACAAGCTCACCCTGCCCCTGACCAACAAGAGCCTATTCAACCAGAACCTGAACCAGAACAATCTGTGTCTAACCAATCCTCAGTTAGATCACCCCATCCTCTGGTTGAAACTTCAGAACCTCACCTTGGAACTTTGAACCAAATGCGCATATGTTTAACATTGGCTCTCCACAAGGTGCCTCTGAAGCTCACAGCAGCAATCACCTAGCCTCTCCTGAAACCAACCTCTCTATAATTCCTTACACTCACCTCCGACCCACATCTCTCTCTGAGTGCATCAATATTTTCTATCATGAAGCCTCTTTGATGCTACGCAATGTGCAAGGTCAGACTGACCAAAGCGAGAATGCTGAACATGTGGCTGAAGAGTGGAACAATCTGGGCACTTGGCTAGTGGCTCAAGTTCCAGTTATTATGCAGCTCCTGCATGCAGAAGGAAGTCAGAGGATCGAGGCTGCAAAGCAAAGGTTTGCTAGAAGGGTGGCTCTTCATGAACAAGAACAGAGACATAAGCTACTTGAAGCTATTGAAGAGGCTAAGAGAAAGAAAGAACAAGAAGAAGAAGCTGCACGTCAAGTAGCAGCTCAAGCTGAACAAGCCAGATTAGAGGCAGAACGACTTGAAGCTGAGGCTGAAGCCCTTAGATGCCAAGCACTTGTACCAGTAGTGTTTACTCCTGCTGCTTCTGCTTCCATTCCAGCTCCTCAAGCTGCTCAGAATGTTCCTTCCAGTTCTACTCAGTCAAGCTCGTCCAGACTCGACATCATGGAACATCGTCTTGACACTCATGAATCCGTGCTACTTGAAATGAAGCACATGATGATGGAACTTCTGCGTCGATCTGATAAACCCTAGTTTTTAGGATCTCTTCGCTTTTCTTTTTCTTTAACTTTGTTTTATTTTGTTAACTTCTGTTTCTTTTTCTTTATTTATTCTACTTTGTTCGTTTGTGATTATCTATGCATATCTATATATATTTTTGTCACATATGCTTGCAAAAATCTTTTTATTCATAATCTCTTTATGTTTACATCATACATTCTTTTCCTAAAGTCTAGAATGGCGGATCCCTCCTCATTCTTCTGCACTCCTGCCGCTGCTCTGACCTATCCTTCTCCAGACGCTCCAGTGCATACTGGATGTTGTTGAGCCTGTCTTTTAGCTCATCCCTCTCCAGAATCTCTTCTGCAGTCTTGAGCTTCTCTTCAAAAATCTCTTTTTCTTCCAGCAGCTTGAGTTCAAGCTGGCTGAGTTCTTGCACCTCCTCCACGAAGGCAAGAAATTCCCTCAAGTCTCTCTTCAACTCTGGACGCAGGTCCTCCTCCAGCAGTGTCCGTGTTAGCTCCGAGATGGTCTTTGTACCCTCTGGATGCCTGATGTTCAGGAACAAGTCCTCCTCAAAGGCCTTCCTTCTCAGCTCTTCTAGTGCTACGATGTATGATGCCATTCTTTTTTTTTTTCTTACTGAAAATTGCTCGAGTTGTGAAGCTTACCTTTCTCTCCAACGCTTTATATAGGCTTCACTTTCTCTCTGAAAGTTAATGCTCCTACAGTTTCTCGAGGTTAAGTTCTTGGTAACTGACCCTCCTCTTTACTCCCTTGGCCGGTGGTAAACGCTCTTATCTTGCATTAACTCTTCTATTTATTTCGCCTAACTCTGATTCTTGCATCGTTTTCATTTTCTTTAAACTTAGACCTTCTCTAAGGGGGAGTACCTTGTACTTCAAGCTAAGTTTTTCACACCCCAGGCTTTTTGCTTATGACAAAAAGGGGGAGTAAACCCAGTTTTTGATGTGTAAGATGTGTTAGTGTGATTTATTTTTCTTTTGGAGAATTTAAGAGTTTCACCTTTATGACCATAGATGTGTCACTGGGCAAATACAAGGAATACATTTCACTTCTTCCGAAGTGATTCTAATTTGACTCTGATACCCAAGACTCTGATACCTTGTCCGTGACTCTGATTACTTATGCGCTCTGATTACTCTATTTTCATCTATGTCATAAGTTTTTCACTCTGAACTCTTATATCATTTAGCTCAGAATCTAGACTTTACTAATGTTTTCATCAAGTATTAGATTCAGGGGGAGCTAAGCTCAGAATCAAGCAGTGACTTGAATTCAGAATGAGCAAGATAAACTATTCACATCAGGATAAGTCTTATTCTATATCTCTAAACTCTAAGTGAATTTAGTTTAATGTTTAAGAATTGTTCATCAAAAATCTTAGTTTTGTCATCATCAAAAAGGGGGAGATTGTAAGATCAAGTTTTGATCTAGTAGTACAACTCTATGTTTTGATGATTACAAGTTAACCTTTTGATATGAACAATTGTGGTACTCTAACGTGTTTTTCTGAGTGTGCTATTTACAGGCTCTGACCTCAACTTAATCTCACACAAATCAGAAGCACTGTGTTAAAGAGCGACCCAAGCAACGCTTTCGCATTCACCATGTTCAGTATGAACAGTGGAAAAGCTTCAGAAGTTCTGAAGTTATACAAACTCTGATGTGGACTCAGTCACTAGAAGTTCTGAAGATCCAGAAAGTCTGATAACCAAGAAAAACTGAAGGCTCAGATATTCTGATGGTGTAGAAGACTCTGAAGATCCAGAAGCTGATTAGTGAAATTCTGATGTCCAGAAGCAAGATACTCTGAAGACCATGTACTTCCCTCTGAGTTCAGAATCAGAAGAAACAATGGTCAGAGGATCTGGGCTTTCCCTCTGACTCTGATCAACCGGCTTCACAAGTTCCAATATGAAGCATTCCCCTGATCAGAAGTCTCCTAGGTTTAAAGGTCAAGTCGCTATCCAAGTACAAAAGCAACTGTATCTTCCTGACGACCTACCTAACAGTCTCAGACATAGCAGAAGCTGGATTTTCCAGAACTGCCCTCCAACGGTAGCATTTTCCATGCAACGCTCAACCCTAATCCTTGGAGTATATAAAGAGGCTGAAGACTGAAAGAAGCGGCTAGAAGCATTCACATACGCGCAAGATAAATTCAAATTCTTCTAAGCTTTCTTTCATCTGAAATTCATTGAGTTTACTATTAGCTTTTTAGAAGCAAATCTCTTGTAAACAATTCTCTGATAAACAGTTTGTTTAGTTCCTTTAGGAGATCAAGGTTGATCGGATCCTAGAGAAGACTAAGAGAGTGAATCTTAGTGTGAGCTAAGTCAGTGTAACTGTTAGTCACTTGTAGGTTTCAAGTGCAGTTGTAACTCTTACCTGATTAGTGGATTGCCTTCATTCTAAGAAGGAAGAAATCACCTTAACGGGTGGACTGGAGTAGCTTGAGTGATTTATCAAGTGAACCAGGATAAAATCCTTGTGTGCTTTTCTATCTCTTATCTTTAGCACTTAAGTTCTCGAAAGATTTGTCAAAATCTTTAAGGTGGAAGCTTTATACTGAAAACGTTATTCAAACCCCCCCCTTTCTACCGTTTTTCATACCTTCACTCTTAACATCAAGCTGATAAACCATCCAACCTCTAATAGCAGCAATGCTCAAAATGGTTCTGATAGTATCCCACCGAGCCACAGGTGCAAACACCTCTGTGAAATCAGTTCCCTCCTTTTGAGCATACCCCTTGGCAACCAATCTAGCTTTGTACTTCTCTATGTCTCCCTTCTCATTGTACTTGGTCTTATATACCCACTTAACTCCAATGCTTTTGGCCCCTGCAGGAAGACTGACCAGATTCCATGTGTGGTTCTTCTCAATTGCTTCAATCTCAATGTCCATTGCTTTTCTCCATTTGTCACTCTTCACTGCTTCTTGGAAAGTTACAGGATCAGTTGAAATTGAGAGAACTGAAAGGTTATAATCATCATCATCCAAATCAGTACCACTCACATACTCCCTCATCCATTCAGGTTGTTGAACATTTCTCTTCCTTCTTCCACTCATCACTGCATCTGATTCCTCAAGATGAGATGATGGAGCTTGTACAGGAGAAGACCCTACTGGTTCAGAGGGTTGTTGAGATGATGAACTAGTTGATACAACTGACTGCTGCTGCTGATGAGTAGAAGGTGGGACATCACTGTGTTCCACACTACTATTTCCAAGATCCACTAACTCAGCTTCACTCTCCTTTCCCTTATTCCAGTCCCACTTCCCAGATTCATCAAAGACAACATCCCTACTAATGATAATCTTCTTTGTAGCTGGATCAAAAAGTCTATATGCTTTAGACTCTTCACTTGTCCCAAGAAGAATACATGGATTGCTTCTATGATCAAGCTTCATTCTCTAATTTTGCTGGAATGTGCACATAAGCTAAGCATCCCAACACCCTGAAGTAATGAACAGCAGGTTTAACTCCACTCCACCCCTCTTCAGGTGTAACATCCTTTACTGCATGTGTGGGACTCCTATTCTGTACATAGACAGCCCATTTGACTGCTTCTGGCCAAAACTCCTTGGGGACATCTTTTTCTGATAGCATGCTTCTCACAGTGTTCATGATTGTTCTATTCTTCCTCTCGGCCACCCCATTTTGTTGTGGAGTATATGGAGCAGTAAGTTGCCTTTTGATGCCATGATCACTGCAGAACTTTTCAAAATCTTTGGAGGTGAATTCACCTCCCCTATTAGTCCTCAAACCACAAATCATTTCTCCACTCTCCTTTTCAACAGCCATTTTAAACTTCTTAAAAACTTCCAATGCAGAAGATTTCTCAACCAAGAAGTACACCCATGTTTTTCTACAGAAATCATCAATGAAGGTAATGAAATACCTTTTGTTACTATTAGATTCTGGCTTAATGGGTCCACACAAATCAGCATGAATAAGTTCCAATCTCTTTGATGCTCTCCAAGTAGTCTGCTGAGGAAATGAATCCCTATGTTGCTTTCCTTTAGAGCAATCACTACAAATGCTATCAGATTCCCTTAGAACAGGAAGCCCTCTGACCATGGATTGTTGAGAAAGCAATTTAAATCCCCTCCATCCAAGATGACCATATCTCCTATGCCAGAGGATTGTGACATCTTCTTTAGTAATTTTGTAGCATTTGGAAGTCAGGACAGTTGCTAGAATACCATACATCCTATTTGAAGACTTTCTAGTTTGCATGATAAGACCTTTCTGAGGATGAAAAACTCTGCACGAACCTTCTAAAAACATGATATTCAAGCCTTTCTCTTGTAGCTGGCCTATACTCAGTAGATTATTTTTCAATTCTGGTATAAAATATACTTCAGAAATTACTTGTGTAAGCCCTCCAATTTGCAATTAAATACTACCCTTCCCTTTAACAATCATCTTGGAATCATCCCCAAGTCTAACAGAGGTAGTAAAATCATCATCTATCATGTGAAACCAATCTTTCACTCCACACATATGGTTACTACAGCCAGAGTCTAAGTACCATACCTTCTTTTCTATGCCTTCATCCTTGATTTCTGAATGAGCCATAAGGAGAAGTTCCTCATCATCTTCCTGCAACTCAGCATAGTTTGCACTATCATCCCTAGAAGGACATTCATACTGAAAATGCCCCATTTTATGACACTTGTAACATTCAATGCTTTCCTTGTTCACATTTCTTCCTCTTCCTCCTCTTCCTCGCCCATAGCCTCCTCTCCCAGATCGACCTCTGCCCCTTCCTCCATTCTTGTTGGAATTGGTGATCTTGAGAGCTTGTTCTTCCTCTTTGTATCCCTTCATCCTTTGCTTGTGAACAAGAAGACTGCTCTGAAGTGCATCTACAGTGAGTTCAATTACATTGTTTGATTCCTCAATGGAACAAACAACATAATTGAATTTCTCAGACATCGATCTCAGAATCTTCTCAACGATCATGGTTTCTTTCACCTCCTCGCCTTGAATCTTCATCTTGTTTGCAATAACCAGAGTTCTTGCAAAGTAATCATTCACAGATTCACCCTCCTTCATTACCAACACTTCAAATTCACGTCTCCAAGTTTGAAGATGAGCTCGCTTTACCTTGCTCGATCCCTGGAATTTGGATCGCATCGACTCCCAGATATCCTTCGTTGTATTCTTGCATAGAATCGTCTCCATAATACTTCGTTCAATCGATTAGAACAAGTAGTTCTTGGCCTTCAGATCTTTGAGCTTGATCGCATCATTCTCCTTTTTCTGCGCCTTCGTTGCGTTTACAAGAAGCGCTGGAATCCCCATCTCGACCAAGCTCTAGAACTCCTTCGATCGCAGTAGGTTCTCCATCAACATGGCCCAGTGGTCATAGTAGCCGTCAAACTTCGGCACCGTCGGCGGAGCGAAACCGCTCGTGTTCTCCGCCATGAGAATCAACCTTCACCAATTCACTCGTCTTTCTCACGCTTGCTCTGTCTTCACTCTCTTTTTCACTTTTTCTCCTATCAAGAACAATCTCTCACACTTTCTTGGTTCATGCCCCTTTCGGAGCTCTGATACCAAATGTTGAAATCAGAGAAAAGACTCAAGCTTAGAATTGTGAAATTGCACTTCTAATTCTCATTCAACAATACACAATCTATTTATACATCTTACAATAACACCCATTAGTTATAACTAATCTCAGTTAGTTATAACCAACCTAATGACACATCACTATTAATGCTGACTCAGCTCTAACAGAAAATAGGGATAAAACATGTGAAGCTATACTCGATTTTTTAAGGTATAAATTGGCCTACTTCCCAAATTTTAATTTCAGTCTCACATGTTAATTGGTATGATGTGGATAATGTTTTACAATTTGACTGATATTTTGTAAAGTTTCACATAAACTTCAATCTTATTTTGAAAAGAAATATTGAACCTCCCGAGTTATCATCCACAATAATTTGATTAAGCTAAGAGAAGAAATTTGATCTACTGCGTTTCTTCAGATACCACTCAGGATGACTCGACCATATGGAACCGATTAGTTAACCAGCGGAAGCCCAGCTCCAGAAAACATAAAATTACCTCTAGGTAAGTTTTATTCAAATATTTATGTAGGTTAATATATTCATAAGATTTGAATAATACATAAGATTATGTCTAGGTAAGTTTAGTCAAATATTTATGTAGGTTACCATATTTAAATAATTTAATAAGTATATAAAAGTATAATTTAACCTCACTTTGGCCCCTTAATAACAACAATTGCTGATTCAAAATAAAAAAATTACAACAATATAATTGCTCCCCAACCCTCTTTTTTTTAAAGAACAATTGCTCCTCAACTTCTCATCTCCGTCAAGTGGGTGGGTAAGAAAACCAATACAAATAAATGTTCCCCAAAGAACAGGTAAGTTCGGCAACAAGGAGAAATGGGATTGGAGAAAGAGACCAAACAACAAATTGACAAAAAGATGGCCACCAATAAAACTTTATACTAAAGATTACTGTTAAGAAATTTTAGTCTTTGAACCCTATTTTGTCTGCCTATGGGGAAATTAATAATATTTGGTTAGTGTTGAATAGTACGTTATTAATAGTTTTATGTAATGTTAAAAAAAAGCTTTTATGTAACTAATCTTTCTCATGATTTTGAATATATTAAAAAATGCCATTCACTAAACTTTTTAAAAACTAACATCAGGTATGATATGGTTGTTGCTCACATCATCCATTAACTATTAGGTCAACGGCTCAAATTTCACCCATCAATATAAAGCATATTTCGTGACCAATTGTTTACTGCTTAATGTAAATACACACCGTGAAAAGAGTAGTCACTCTTGTGGGTGATGGATACCCGTCACAACCAAAATATGTTGATTCCTAACCTGAAATTATTATTATTATTCTTATAACAATTGGGCAATTCTATGACAGGTTGATGATGAATATATTTTTAAGAACAACAATGATATATACACACCTTATTTTTTAAACACTTCATTTCCACCTATTTTTGTTTCTATTTTTCTCCTCTTATCATCTATCACATCTAAATATGAGTATTTCAATCAAAATATTTATTAATTAATGAACTCTTAAACAATGTGCACAACCTAAAACAACCTATATTTTGGAACATATGGAGTATTAAATATAAGTTTTGGGTACAAAGCATTGATGAATACAGAGGGTAAGAAGGTGACTAGGGTTAGCTCAAGTGGTAAGAGCTGGGAGGCATAAGGGTTGGGGAGGAGAAGGTCTAGGATTCGAATCCTGAAAGAAAATTTTGAATGAATTTTCTAACTTACTAACAACTAACCACTATCATTTGCCTATCAAAAAACAAAAACATCTCATATTTTCTCTCTCTTACTTTTTCTTTTCTTCCTATCTCTCTCCTCATTCCACATCATCCACTTCTTTTTGAGGTGTGTAACTAACATTTTCCTTTTAAGAATTATAGATTAAACTATGTTAAAAATTGATGTGAACATGTTTTCTTAATACATATTATTTATAATATATTTCTTATGTACTAAAAATAATTTAAAAAAAAAACTTTAATTTGCGAACTTATTATTTTCTTGGAAGCACGGTAGATAACTAATGATGTATTTTATTTTCAAGATGCTTGTCAATAAATTGCACTAGCCTCATTCCGAGTCTTTCCCACTCATAAGTAACATTCATAGTCTCTCAACAATACTAATAAGGTTTAACATAATTGGTAGATAATTTGACTTCTTAAGCATTTAGTTCAGAGTTCGATCTCCGAGCGATGCATATGAAGAAAGATTTATTGATAGCTATCCACTTAATGTAATCTTCGAGCCTCGAGGGTTATAGTGGCCACAAAATGAACCAAGTGACTAAAAAACATATTTAACCCTAGTAAATAATATGGTTTTAAAAGTTCGTTTGTATGTTTGGTGCTCAAGTTAAGGAAAGGAGATGAAAGAAAGGCAAAGTCATGTTTTTCTTTTTTTAGTATATTGGAAAGATACACTATTCAGGGATTGATCATTGAACCTTCATTTCCCGACCCATAAGTCATCTAGCTCTAACCATTTAAACTATCATTTAGGGAGAAAGCCACAAAGACAAAGTCATGTTCATAACAAACACTTTCTCCTCACACATCAATTTTCAGTTCAATTGTTCTAGTCCTCAAGAGTTCTACATTTACAGCACATGTTTTAGAACTTTAGAGGGTCAAATTAAACAACTGAATATATATCGATCATGACAATGACAACATTCGTACATAAACTGAATTCTTGAAATAACATGGAAAACGATCGACGACATTTCTATGTAAATTAAAGGATAACATTACATTACTACACTAGCATTCCAACATTTCATAGGCCAAATTAACATCGAAGTCAACATTACAACACTAGCCTCATGCTTTGTAATACTATACATTGAAATTCTGGATTAAAATAAGAATTCCTTAAAATAAATTTGTGTTGTTTTGAAGAATTCAGCAATCACATTATGAATCCTTTAGTTTTCAAGAAACTCAATCATTACATGTTCTCAATATTTTCTTTGTGCTCCTCACGCTTCAATAAGCTTAGCCATCATTGATTTTGCCAATTGCAGAAGGGTCCACTTGTTGGTGGATTTTGAACTGTACTAATTAATAATTACAAACCACGTGCTTAATAATATCTTAGTAAGGCTTAATTAAGTTTTTGGTTTCTGACTTTTTCCATAAATAGAATTTTAGTCTCTCGCCGGCGTAAATGTGGAGATTGGTCCCCAGTTTTTTGACAAATGATTGGATTTGGTCATTCTGACCGATTGGGTCAACGCTGGAGCTCCGTTTTACCTATGTGGCATGGCCACGTCAATTAATGGAACTAAACCCAACCATTTGTCCGAAAATTGGGGACCAATCCCCACATTTACGCTTGCGAGAGACTAAAATCATATTTATGGCAAAGATTATGGACCAACAACTTAATTAAGCCTTTTAATAATTGTTTGATGTCAAAATTATATAGTACAAACAAGCTTATTTGGGATATTAAGGATGGACTTGATCATCCTAAATGATGGAACTGAATCATACTTTGCAGGGGGTATACTTGAGCAAGTTTTTTAGTCAAGCATGGAGTGCGCTAGAATAAGCCTTTGGTTTCTATTTCAACCCCACTTGAGAGAATGAGCATTTTGGTGCATGTTGATGAGATGGTTACCTTGTTTGTGAGGCTTTTGCTTTTGCTTCGGGTTTTTTTGCCTATGTGGCATGGCCACGTCAATTAATGGAACTAAACTTAATCATTTGTCCAAAAACGGGAGATCAATCCCCACATTTACGCTGGCGAGGGACTAAAACCATATTTATGGTAAAGATTAGAGACCAAAAACTTAATTAAGAGAATGAGCAAGGAGCGCTTTGTTGCTTGGTTTCTTTTCATTATTTACCAAAAAAAATAAAATCTTATTGTAATTTGTTATAGATTAATTGTAATTTGCAAGGGCACCTTACGAGATGAAGGGAAAAGATGGATATATAAAAGATTTGTTCGGCCTTCTTCTGATATACACATTAAGAGTAAGAGGAGTACTTAACAAGCACAAATGTTCTTTTCAAAAAAAACAAGCACAAATGTTTACGGTGGTTAGAAATTTAAGCTAATATGCATAAAGAGTGTTGAGTGATTCACATCTTTATATTTCATTACTCAAACATGAATATTACATGTAGTTATAAGAACACATTTCTTGGGAGGGTAGGGTAGTTTAGCAACTGAGCTAAGGGAAATCATGAAGGGATTTGTAGGGTGAAAGACCAAGGTTCAAACCCTGGCGAATGAACTTATTTACTAACAATTAACAACTAACATGGTTGAGCTAAGGGTAATTTTTGAAATTAAGCTAAGGGTAATTGCAGGTGAAGGGTTAGGGTTCGAACCATGAGGAAGGATAATAATTTGTACTAATTTACTAACAACTAAACAACTAACACCTGCCTATAAAAAAAACTAGAACACAATTCTTGAATGCATCTACAATTGCCATTTGACCATACGTGAAGTTTTCTTCTCATTCATACAACAAAAAAGCAAGAACGAATATGGAACACGGACAGCATATCAGAAACGTAATCTTTGTACAATTCATGTTGACCGCTGAAGGATAAAAAAATGATCAAATTGAGCTTACATGAATCATAAATGGATGTAACTATATGTACATTTCTTACAAGTGATGAAGACTGTACAAAATAACTACACCAGAATACATGATACCAAAACCAATGCTAAAGAGAGTTAAGAAAAAAAATTTCTTCTGTATGTTGTAGTAGGCAGTAGCACAACAAGGGAATATGCGTAAAGTCGAAATCTTGGGAGAAATTTCTGTAAGTAATTTCCGGGTTCCAAAATTAATTATGTTGTGAGAGAAACTGATCTAAACATGCTATCATACACGTTCTGTGTTGGACATAAATTGTCCCTCTGAAGATTGATTAATTTGAGGAAAATGTTCTTCATCATGTTCATGTGGTGTTTCTATCCCTTCACCAGTTGACCCTTGCCCAGCATATTGTTGCAGTACCAACACAGAAGCAGTTGCTGCAAAATCAGATGAAGCTAGCAAATCTCCAATTGCTCCAATCTCAGGACACTCACTCCAATCAGTGAGCCCTGCAGTGAGTGGTGAAACCACCGCTTGCCCTCTCCCAACAATGAAAAGGTCATGTTCGTCCATTGTCCTTATCTCCGCAACTGTCTCCTCCCCATTGTTCACAACCTTCTCAATATAATCAACTGAATCATCATCCTCACACCTCATCCTGAACTCATGCAGAAGCCTCTCATCAAGCTGCTTCTGAATGTCCTTATCTGTTTGCACGCTCAGCACACTTTGTTCATTGTTGCTGCTATGTTTCTGTTGTTGTTCCCTCAAACGCTCACCACTCAATTCTTCCCCCGAAACAAATCGCATTATGGTGAGGCTTATCCCTTGATGCTCCAACATTCTCCATCCATAGCACAATGCTTCTCTGTCATCTGGTCCTCCAAAGAACAATATAGCTACATTGTAAGATACTTGATTTGCAGCTAAGAGGTTCGAGCCGCCACTTAACCCTCTATCAACCAGAACACCAACTGAGCAAGGTGCATGTGCTAGCACATTCTTGTTGATGTCTCGAAATGCCATGTTTGTAGCTTCCATTTCACCATCAACTGTTTGTTGTTTATGGAAAGGAATGATTATTAACGAAACACGTTTGTCCTCTGCCACATTGCATATGTCTTCATGCATGCTGGAGTAAGGCGAGATTGCTGTCAAGGGTTGGATCGAGACGAAATTGGCGCGGCGCTCGTAGTTCTCGAAGGGGGTGATGACATGGTCTGTTTGAGCATCGGATTTGTGGAGCGCAGGCTGTTCTGCTTTTGCT
Source organism: Lotus japonicus (assembly GCF_012489685.1). Lineage (NCBI taxonomy): Eukaryota > Viridiplantae > Streptophyta > Magnoliopsida > Fabales > Fabaceae > Lotus > Lotus japonicus. Next base: position 77,082,082 of record NC_080041.1, read on the forward strand.
GTGTTGTGGACAATGAGCATGGCGGATGTCCGGCCACTGAGCTCGACCAAATGGAGCACGTAGACGCAGATTGGGGATTTCTTTGTTGGATTCGAGGCTTCAAGGAGGTTGATCATGGTTGGGACATTTCTAGGGGTGTGTACACAGACTAGGACTCTGAACTCTGCATCTGATTTTGATACCTGAATGGTCCTTCTTTTGTAGTATATGCTTCTCCTTGATGGTTTGTAAATGACTGATACCGCAGGCACAACAATTGCGGTCATTATTACTGTTATCACCACCATGATTGCAAATGATTCGTCATCAAACACCTGCAAAATGTTTTGAATGATCAATGTTAGTAAAATGACTAATTGAGGCAATTAAGAGTTGATTTGCAATTACAAAACAGTTATAACATAAGTCACCAAAGCACAAACACCTCATTTTTCATTGTATCTCTCACTTCTTATCACATCACATCATATATCACATCGATTATTTCTCTCTATTCTCTTCCTTTCTCTCTCAGGGTTTCCAAACACCTTGATTATCTATCAAACATTTTTCCATTGCCAAAATAGCAACAATAGCACTTTAGCATTTGAAAAATGGACATCTCCATAGTGCAGAAACCCGGCATACACCTGAAGTGAGATGTGCTGGATGTGCTATATGATGTGATCTTAGAAGGAGAAGATAAAGAGAAAAATGGAATCTTTGTGGTGTGCCTAAATGTTTGGATGTAATCACTGATTAGTATTAACACTTCTGCTTAATCAAGGGATGATTAGCGATTGCGAAAAATTATGGTTCTCAGACGTTCAAACAGTTAGACACCTCACAAACACTTCATTTTTCTCTTTATCCTTCTCTTCTTATCACAAAACATCATATATCAGATCTATTACTTCTCTTTCTTTGCTTGCTTTCTCAGTATGTCTGGATGTCTGCACTGTGTGAGCGTGCATTAAATCATTTTCTACCAAAAATAATAGTATAGTATTATCACCTTCTGGTCCTTTCCAACATTAAGTACAATCATCTCAATTAGTCCCTTTGTGTTCATGAGTAAGCCAAGTGCAGCACCTTCACTCAGAGGCATTTCGTAAAAGAATCCAATGAGTATAGTTCCAACAATTTTTCCAGTGCAGGCAAGAAAAATGACTAGAATAAGAATGGCCCAGGTGTATGACCCTCTGATGACTCCTATATTTGTTTTCAGCCCACTAACAGCAAAGAAAAGAGGGAGCAAAAGTCCCGAAACAAAGTCCTCAAGCTTCTCCACAAGAGTTACACCAAGGGGTCCAGTTGGGATTGCCAAACCAAACACAAAAGCTCCAAAAACAGAGTGAGTTCCAATAGCATCTGTGGTTAAACCTGAGACCAAAACCCCTGCTAAGATAAGAGAAATGTGGAACTCACTGAAGGCTTCTCCTTCTGGCGTTTTCTTTACTACCCATGCAGCCGCGGGTCGAACAACATAAGCACAAAACGCCACAAATGCTACACTTGACAAAAGAACCCAAAGAGAAGCAAGCGATGCTGTTTTGTTCTCAGCTAAAGTGATCGCCAAAACTAACATAATCCAAGCACAGACATCGGTGATGAGCGCAGCCGAGAGCGCGAGCCTTCCGAGCTCTGTGTTGATGAGTTTGAGCTCTGCGAGGATCCGAGCCAGGACGGGAAATGCGGTGACCGACAGCGCGACGCCGAGGAAGAGGATGTATGTACCTTGGTTCATGTCATTGTTGTACTCTCTGCTCAGAATGAAGGAGAAGGCTGCGCCGACGACGAAAGGCAAGACCATGCCGGCAATTGCTGCAGCCACTGCCCTTTTACCTGCGTTGCGCACCACTGATATGTCCATCTCAACTCCTACCAAGAAGAGGAAATAAAGAAGACCAACATTTGCCATTGTTTCAATCATCATTGCGCTTCTTAGAGGAAACACAGTGTTGGCAAATGCTTTGCTTTGGCCTAGCACTGAAGGACCCAACATTAGTCCACCCTATGCCATGTTACAAAAATAACATCCATCATCAATTGGTTAGAAGCATAGGATAAAACCATTCATATGTCTTTACTCTTTACCCAATAACAAAAAGTTTTTGGGATAGTTAGTTCATGATATAGTATTAGAATCTCAAGGATAAAATGCTCTAAAGTTCGATCATTGTTGCATCTATTATTCTAATAAAAGGTTAAATTTCTGTATATGGTAGGTTGACCTTACATTGTCTACTATAAAACCATTCGTGTCTCTTTAGACACAATCATTATGTCATGATTAGTTTTTAATCTTTCATTCATTTTCCTAACCAAATTCAATGCAAATGCATAGTGATCATTGAATTCGTATTTGAAAATTATTTTCCAAATTGATTCTAAAACTCAAAATCAATTCTTGACAAGGCTGAAAAAGGAGAAATTGATCGCTAATAAAGAAATGAACTAACCATGATTTCAGCGATTACGCGCGGCTGGCGTAATGGCTTAAGAATAAAGACGAATATGCGGGTGGCAGCCACAACCAAAGTTAATTGCAGTATGAAGATAGGGAGGGAATAAGCCAAGGGGTTATCTCCCTGCCATATCCCATTTGTTGTGACCATGGTTGGTGCATAGCAGACTATGTAATCATCCGTGCTGTTTTCGTGATGATGTTCCATTTTTTCCTTGTTATAGACTTCCTTTATTGCTACAAAAACGATTTTCACATCCTCCTATGTGCAACTGAAATCCTAAAGGAGGATTCTTTCATGTGTCAAAGGTACATTACCTGGCTTTTACCAAGCCACTAGCATCATTTAAGAAATACTATGTTGCGTAACAACACCGTTAGTTGATGACCGTTATATGACAAACTGAATTGGAAAGAATATCGTTTTTGGATGAGCTCAGAGTATCCACCGCCAACACCTGTGACTAACTCTCTTGTCGTCGGTGCTCGCACGAAGCGGTAAATAGTTGACTTTGTTTGTTCATGGAGAGGTAAATCAATTGGAAGTGAGAAAAGAATTTGAAGATGGATGAAAAAGGGGGAATAATGTAAGAAGAAGGTGAGCTATATCTTTTGCTTTGTTTGAGGAAAACTAGAAATGAGAGGGAGGTAAAGAGAGAAAAAAGAAAGAAACGAGGTTCGTTTCGTTTTGGTGGTTGTCCACTCCAAGTGGGAACACTAGTTGAATTCTACGGCCTATGTTGTGTAGAGGGGATGAGTCTATTTTGAGAAAGCTCATGGTTTGATGTTGTGTGACTGATTTTTACTTGTACATGTTTGTGGTATTGACATTAATATAATTTTTGATTATTCAAAATGCTATATTTGCGCAGATTATGGTTTGGAAACTCTAAATTAAATGAGAATTTAAACATGCCATTCTTGAGAATTTCTATTTGGTGCCAAAGATTTTCGTATAAGAATGAGTGTGCAAACCAAACATATAGATGGTTTTTTTAGAAAACATGGGTGGTTGATTGGGGGGTCACAGGTCACTTGTATTCATGTGGTACTTTTGGTATTGTCTCTATTCCTTATTAACTGTTCATTTTGAAGAAAATAATTTTGTTCTTATATATCTGTCTACTTAGCATTTTAAGAGAGCATTAAATGATGTTTTTCTAAATAATACCCTTTTGGGAGCAATAAATGAGGAAAAATAAAATATAACCCAGGGTGTAAAATAGGAAAATAAATAATATTTTTATGATAATTAACAACATTAATTGCGTTCTTTAATATGTGTGTTTCTTCTCTTCCTAAACAGTTAAATAGGAACGGATGTAGTATCTATAAGAACAAAATTAAATCAATTCAATGTTTATGTCTTTTGGTTTTCACTTTTCAGGATCATTTACACTTTTTTTAGGCGAAATTAAACTTCATATAGATTTCATTGTTTGACATTATAGAGAACATCTCACTTCCACGTATACAATTAAGCTTAATACTACAATCAAATAACCTACAACACATGCTCACTTGAAATATAAGACGGAATAGTAAAAACACAACAAAAACCTCCCAACCTAATATTAGCTAGCTACCAGTTAAGCACATATTTAGTGCACTACTTGCTTAACTATGTTATGGCCAACGACACGATATTTACATTCTTATCATCAAACCTCGTGGCAGATAAAGTATCACGGCTAGTCAAAATTGCTTGAAAAAAACCATCCACTTCCTTTGCAAGAAGATCCATTCCTTGGGAAAGCTTCTCAGTAGCCCCGCCTAATTCCTCAACAGTCTTCAGAAGCGAGTCTGTCTCCATGGCATCAACACCACCCTGGATAGTAGGATACAATTCCTTCACAACAACATCAACAGTTTCCAACTCACTCATTACAGAAAATTTACCACTAGAAAATCTAACTCTAATCTCCTCATTTACAAGGTTCTACAAACTTATAAAAGCTAGAGCCCATGAATACATGTCAGCCACATCCAAATCTAACAACTTTTTTTTGAAGAGCCAGAGAATGCCACAATAAGCACACTGCAGATAAAAACAGTCTCCACCTTGACATCATACATGGCTTGCATCAAAGCTTAACCTTTGGTCGATCAAGTGATCCACAAGGTCGTCTAAAATGCTGTGATATTCTTCAATTCTAGGGTTCGTAGAATTAACTTGTCGCCTCCAATCATCAAGGAAAGAACAAGCCCGAACAAACAACTTTGAAGAGGCAGAGTTCAAATTGTGCAATGCAAACTTCAGTGGAAGATTATCCTGATTTAGCCTTGATAGCTCGAAACTAAATGCATTGCAAATATCTAGCACCTTTGTACTTATGTCTAAGTATTGATCAATCCACTTGTCATCCCAATTACTAACAGGCAACTCAAGATGATAAGGGTTTGTATGTCATTATGAGTTTCACAAAGTGATTTCATAGCTAAAGTCAACCAAGATAAGCTGAGGATTCCATCCTTGCTTTTGGGATTAGTTTTCTCAGCCTCTCTGCCAGTACTGCAAGAAGTTGTGGAGACTTGTGAGAGCCTTTAGGTGATATCTTGCGAAAAGGATTTCCAAATGGGAAGAAAGATCGGGGTGGTTGAGGATCCTGTGGAGTGTGGACGGCTCATTTACACTTTACTTCCTTTACGTAAAAAGCTAAATTAATGTAAAAAAATCTTTTACATACTAAATAGCTAAGGCCATATATATTTTGTAAAAGGAAAAATAAAAAGAAAAGGAGTTTATTTAACTTTAAACTGGAATTGTTTATTTACAAACTTGAAAAAAAAAAAGTAAACGTTTAATTTTTTTACGATTGTTAATAAAAAAGTAAAGATCATAAAAGCAACAAAAATGTTTCAGTTATATATAGGCAATACAAAATTCGTATAGTTTTCATTATTGGATAACTATTTTAATCTTACTTTTAAAAATATAAGATTTTACATTTTTAATATTTACCATTCATAGTTTGGTATAATGGTCAATATATATTCATTTCACTTTCAAATAAAATATAATCTCATATGTATAGGGTTCACTCTGAAGCGAGTTTATGTCTAGAACTAGAAAGAAACAACGATGATTCTCTCAAAAATTAGAAGGAAAGTAGCATATCATAATCGGTAACATGTGTGTTTTGCTTTCGGCACATGTTTTTCACTCAATAGAGTGCATATCTACTTCATGCACTTGCAATAGCATTCTTCTTTGCATCAAATGCTGCAGGATCCACCATTCTAGGCTTCACAAATTACACTTTAAAGGTGATGACAGTAATTTGCATCGTTCTCACTGCTCATGCTAATTCCTAGACCGTTCTCTATGAGATTTACAAGGAAATTGTGCGTCCAGACTTTGTCACTCCACGCTCCACCGCAATCGTTCGCTGAATCACCACGGCTCCAATTCCTGACGAATGTCGCTGATGCCACCGACCACTTGGTTTGATCTCTCACTCACTACATTACACGCTCTATTCGTTTGAGTTGATGCTTAAATTACCGTATAAATTTTTTCATACATTGGTTAATAGATTTTTTTCCTGCTGTTTAGCTCATCTATTTGATAATCGATTATAGCATACATGGATCTTTATACACTATGGATTTTTCCAGCTGAAATATAATTGTTTATGTTGTGAATTTGATGATTTTTCTTTATGCTTTAATTCTATTAGGAAAAGTGATTATGGATATGTGTGTAATGGTGTGAGAGGGATGGATCAAATGTTGAGTTTAATACTTGAAATTGAACCAATATATATACAATTATGCTAGATTAAAACAAAGTAAATTAAAAGCTAACTTAGAGATAGAACGAATAATAATTTATGCAACTAACAAAATTACTCATATAAAATCAATGGAAATTATTTATAAAATAATTGGAAATTATTTTAAAGAAACTTAATTAAATAATAATAATTTTAATAACTAAAAAATATAAAGTAATATTTTTATATTATTAATTTTACTAAATATATCAATAAAAAATATACATTTCATAAAATATTTTGAATATTCGTATATGCATATAGACACGCACACATACATATATATATATATATATATATATATATATATATATATATATTAAATGTGTATTACATTTTGGTTGTATAAACATGCATTATATGTATGGTATATAAACATGCATTATATGTTTCTTTAATGAAAAGACCTAGACTCTGAGATAATCTAGAAATGTCTAGATATATTTAGGGTTTATATTTATAAATATGATAAATACGTAAAAATAAAAATTACATTTTAGTAATATATTTTTGTAGAATAATTATAAATAAATAGAATTGTGATTAAATAATTTTAATGTTCAATATATTATTTTTCAATTTTTTATTAAGTAGCTATTATTATTTTATTAATTTAAAAAATGACTAAATATGGAAATTGAATTTAAGGTTTTTATTTAAATGATATTATTTAATAATATGGGTAATTTTTATCAAACTATAAATACGTTCTATTATATTATCACGAAGAGCACAATATAATAAAAATTAAATTTTTTTCTGTCGATGACGCATTTTCATTCCTAGTAATGAATTGTTTTTGTTCAAATTGGCATATTACAGTATGTGTCGCTAGTAACTTAACAACAATTGAGGTCGTTAGTAGCTTTCCAACGGTTATGATCGTCACTAAGTTACTGATGGCTTTTGAAAATTGTTAGTAAATATTACCGAGGAGCTTAATAACGATGGATATTTGACCGTCAATGATTTATCTTCACTCACGACTTTTAGGGCTTACCGACGATTTTTGTTTGTCGGTAATTCCAGCTTTTCTTGTAATGAATGTCATATGTGTAACTTATAGTATAACTTTATATATTAATGTGACTCCAAATGTGTGCAAATCTTCTATATATATCTATATATATATATGTAAAGCACACTTGAGTTTTAGCATTAAATACATAAGCAAAACTCAAGTGTTGCATTGTATTAAAGGCATCCAAGCAAAAAAAAAAACTTTCTAATAAATATATTCAACAATAATAAAATCAAAATTTAAAAAAATTATACTGTCAAAAAACATTCATAAAATTAAAATTTACTTGAGTTTTGTATTTCACAAATATTAAAATTAAATTCAATAAGAAAATAATAGTTTTTAACAAATAATTTAGATAAAATAGTTTTAGATTTTTAAAATTTCAATCTTCTATATATATATATATATATATATATATATATATATATATATATATATATATAGGGAGCATATCAAGTGAGAGGAGTGGTTTACGGTGAGAGATGAGAGGGGTTAATAATAGCCGTTTGATATTTATGAACGAATAGGATTCAATCTGGTTTTAAAAAAATAACCTCACCCTTATTAATTGTGTATCTGGCAACCCACTCCTCTTCTCGCGCGTGATAACCATTCACCCACCTCATTCTGATTTTCCTTCTCTCTCATGAGACTTCTTTTTCTTTCAATCTGGTTTCTCCTTGCCCCTGCTTTGGCCAACCGTCTTCTATTTTGCAATCGTGAGTTGCATTTTATTGATTTTTACAATTTCTGGTTTTCAATGTTTGGTTTGCAGATCCAATTTTTAATTTGCAAGGCCACCTATCCATTCTCAATAACCCTTTGATTCTTTGAGAGAGCAAGAGTGTGTTGAGTGACGCAAATGAGATTCTTAAAATCAAAATTGATTGCTTTGATTGCTTTGCTGAAAATGAAAAATTCGTTTAGGTTTTTGTTTGAATGTCGACGAATTGGAGAAATCCAACCTGATTGATAGAACTAGCTGATGATCCTCGACCCATAAGAGCCTCGAAATAGTTTCGTCTACGAAAGTGATGTTAATCCCCATGGTTTGATGATAAATCTTCACTGCTGTAGAGTTCAGAGTCAAACGCACAAGAGAAGGGGAATGAGGTGATGACAGACGCGCGTGGTACTGGGGTATTAGAATAAAACAGATATATTAATGTGAGATTGCATCATGGCCGTATATGTTAATCTGATGGTTTATATTAACCTCTCTCATCTCTCACCATAAACCACTCCTCTCACCTGATATGCTCCCTATATATATATATATATATATATATATATATATATATATATATATATATATATAGGGAGCATATCAGGTGAGAGGAGTGTGCTATTGTGAGAGGTGAGAGGATTCAATAATAACCATCTGATTAAAATCAACGTTTAGGATTCAATCTAACTTTACAGATGTCATGTTCTTCTCTCTCATGGTAACATTTTAATCCCACGCGCGTGTTCTTCTTCCTTATCGAGTATCGACTCCCCTTCTTCCACGATTCCATTGCCAATTTTCCACCTTTGCCTTTCTCATCGACCTTGTTCTTGCTGTCACCGTGACACCGTCGCAACTCTCTGTCACCGACGCAACTCGCGACCACCGCGAGGTGGCTGCGCCGCGCTCCGCCGTGTCCGGAGTTCCATCACGCACCGGCTTTGTCGCCACTGCCCTTCGCCGCTGCTCCTCCCTCGATCTCGTTCTCTGCTACTGCCAAGCCAGCCAAGGTTCCCCTCTGCCTATCTCAGGTCCTCTCTTCCATGTAGGCTAGGGTTCAATTCGTGCTCAAGTTTGAATCTGGGCTTTCATGCTGGGTAATTGTTGAATGCGCAAGTCAAAACAGAGGAGAAGAAGAAATTTGAACGTCGTTTGAGAACCTCATAATTTCTCAAATCCCTTAGTTACAGTTCTTCATCTATCTTAATTGAAATTGCAACTTGATACACAAAATTGAAAGTGGGGCTTCATGGATTCGTTGCTGATTGGGGATCTTTGATTTCTAAGCATAATATCATCATGATTTTGAGTATACTGTTTGATGAATTGCAACCCACATGGTGGGAACTGGGAAGGGGAAGCTGCAGTGTAAAAAAGAAAGGGAACGGGAGAAAAAGGAGATGCGCGTGGGTTAGCAAAATTAGAATCAGTAATGTGACGTGGAGTACATTAAATTTGATTAAATCTGAACCATTAATTATAATCTAACGGTTGTTATTGATTACTCTCATCTCTCACCATAAACAACTCTTCTCACCTGATATGCTCCCTATATATATATATATATATATATATATATATATATATAAAGGAGACTTGAGTTTGGTTGCACTCCTTTACATTAAATGCATTAAATGATAAAACCTTTCATTTGTATTAATAATTTAAATAATAATTTTTTTTTGTGAAATGAACTTAAATAATAAAATTAAAAACTAAATAAAATTTCCTAAATCATAATATTAAAATTGAATAGAATTGCCTAAGTTATGAGCTATTCAACTACATACTAAAATGTAAAATACGATTTAAATTTTGTTATAAATACATACAAAAAATCTTTATGTTATATACATTAAACTAAAAACTGATCAATAAAATTTTCAAATCAATATTTATTCAACTACCACCTAATTTTCATGTTTGTTGTGTAGAACAAAATATGACAATATGCTCCAGGACATAACACTTAGTTTTCTGAAAAAAAGTAAAACAAGACACTCTAATAAAAAAAAATTACACTGATGTTTATCAACAAAAAGTTACACTGATAAAAGTACACATAATTTACATGTGAAATTTTTTAATTATATAATAATAAAAAATATTATAAATAATTTATGTAAATAAATATCTTAATAAAAGAAAGATTTAAAATATATTTGTGGATGTTTTATTTCCCTTAATCAATGCTTCGGGTTCGAATCATGTACATATATGAAAATGAGACTTGAACCATAACATTAAATACAATAGTAGAAATGAAGACCTATTATTCACCTGCTTGAAAAAAAAAATTAAACTCATGACTTTTCATTTTTCATAATACTTACTCACTATCTTTCATGGTAAAACACCAAATTTGCCTACATAAATAAATTAACATCAAGAACCAAAATTAAATAATAATAAAATATCAATTATTAATAAATAATTTAGACAACATAGTTTTAAATTTAAATTTTCGCAATAAGGTATTTGTGTAAAAAAAAATTAAATATATTTTGTATCTATTAAATATTAGTGAAAATGACTTGAAATGACATAACAGAGGAAGCTAATTAAAAAAACTAAATAATTTTAAATTTAGTCAATAATGTTATACGCTATTTAAGTTTTGTTTTTGAAAGAGCTATTAAATTTATAATTTATTATAATTTTAAAATTTAAAATTACTTTTTTATTGATAAAAACACACAAATTATGTTATTATTATAACTTATTTGATGATATTAAAAATTTATTATTTAATATAAAATCCTTCAAACTTGAATAACTTTTTCATATAAACAAATAAATGAATTATTAAATTATTAAAACTAATTTAATGCTAATGTTAGAATAAATTAATAAATTTAAATATGTATTTTTTCACACAAAGAAAACTCTAAGTTGTCTCAAGATAATTATTTTTAATTTGATAATACTTAGGTAATGCTAATGAACAAGACAAATCTTATCCATGACCAACACGACCAAACATGATTGGTTAGTAATTCTGATTTTTCAAAACAATATATTGTTATTTTTATCAAATTTATTTTATTATTATCTTCCATTTGTAACAAAAAAAAACTTGATTTATTATTAGTCTTTAAAATAAATTGTCGTGAAGATCGTGCAGTGGTTTAGTCGTGTAAAATAGCAATCCTCCTTTCTATTAAAAATTATTTTAATATTCATTTAAAGTATAATAATTTTTATATAATACTAAAAAATATTAGGAATAAACCCGTGCAACGCACGGGTGTTATATCTAGTATATATGTAAATCTCACTTGACCTATAAGTATTAAATGCGTTAAACAATAAAGTTAAAAAAATTAAATTTCTATTCAACTTTCAATATAATGTAACTTTTGAAACATCTCAATCTTTTTGGTTTTTGACTTTACACATGTCAATATGATGTAACCTTTGAATTAAATTATAATTTTTTTTATTAAATACATTAAATATAAAGATTGAAAACTGAAAGAAATTAACTAAAGACTATTTAGCTACCTATACTAAATAATACAAATATTTCTTTATTTCAGGAAAAAAATATCAAGTATAAAAAAAATACATTAAATCACATGGCAGTACTATATATTAAATAGTAAAAATAGAAAATACATTAAATAATAAAAAACTCATGTTTGTGTTAATTGTATTATCGATTAATTATAAATTTCAGTTACTTATAAGAAAATAGTTTATCCAATATTAATTAAAAAAAATTAGAATATTAATTATCAATCATAAATTGAAGGGGAGAAAATTAATATAAAACTAAGTAATATTTTGATATACAAAAAATATTGAGAGTTAAAATTAATTATAATAAAATAATATTTATTAAAAATAATTAAGAAAAAGTAGTCTTTAAATAAAAAGTGGCACTCTATCGGTATTTACCATCAACTATAATGTGTGTGTATTCGTTGAAAAAATTCTTAAAATATAATTTTTGATTTATTTGTCAACAGCAACACTGGCGGTTCTAGTTAATGGCTCGCCTACGGAGTTCTTCCAAATACAAAAGGGCTGGAGACCCACTGTCTCCTTTGTTGTTCAATTTATGTGTGAATGCCATGTCCTGCTTGCTGAACCAGTTATTGGTGGGAGAGATTACGTGCGGTGTTCATGTGGGGGGTGATTTTATCATCAATCATCTACAGTTTGCAGATGATGCATTACTGTTTTGTGAAGGTGAAATAGAGCAGGTGAGGAGAATTGCAATGATTATGGAGGTTTTCCTACATGTATCCGGACTGAAAGTGAATTTTCAAAAATCTTCCCTGATTGGCATAAATGTACCAAATGACCTGGAAATTATGGCTGCAAATGTGTTGGGTTTCAATAGAGACCATCTACCTACTGTTTACCTAGGACTACCGTTAGGGGGGAGACCTCGGAGGGTTAATTTTTGGAAGCCCGTTATTGATACTATGGCAGCGAGATTGGCTTCTTGGAATTCAAAATTTCTATCCTTGAGTGGTCGTATTGTGATGCTTAGAGCAGTGATAAGTGCAATCCCACTGTATTACATTTCAGTTTTTAAAGCCCCAATTGGTGTTGTAAAGGAAATGGAGGTGATGATGAGACGGTTTCTATGGGGTAGTTCAGGTGATGCGAGGAGGATACCATGGGTGGGATGGGAGGTGATATGCAAAAGTATGAGGTTTGGGGGGCTGGGCATTGGATTCCTGGGTTGGAAAAACAAGGCTTTACTGCTCAAATGGTTGTGGAGATTTGGTCGAGAGAACAATGCGTTATGGAGGAAAATAATTTGCATGAAGTACAATTTGAAATTGCAATGTATAATGCCTCGGTTGGAGGGGGTGAGGACAGCTTCTGGATCGTGCATAATTAAAGATTTGTTGGTCTTATGGAGAGAACAAAGCCCGGCGGTCAATGAATTCACTAATGGGTTGGCATGCAGGGTTGGAGATGGAGAAGGGGTTATTTTTTGGACTGATATCTGGTGTGGGGAGATGCCATTGCAGGTTGCTTACCCGAGGGTCTTTGCGCTGTCATTAAATAAACAAGCTCTGGTTGTAGAGGTGGGGCGCAAAGAGGGAGGGTTTTGGGTGTGGGAACTTGATTTCAGAAGAGCTTTTTTTGACTGGGAACTGGAACAATATCATAGCTTCTGGAACTCTATCCAATCGACAGTGGCAAAATCCGGTCATGATACAATTTACTGGAAAGGTGATGCAATGGGAGAATATTCTGTAAAGGGTCTTTGTAGCTTGCTGGAAGAAAGGCTGTTTAGTGAGGCAGAATGGGAGGTGCCAAGGCTGCTGCGAAAATTGGTTCCTGCAAAAGTAACTACTTTTCTGTGGCAGCTAGAGAAGGACAGGGTGGCTTCAAAGGCAAATCTTATGGCGCGTGGAATTTTCCTGCTAGATGAGGGGATATGCGGTGTGTGTTGCTCAAATATTGAATCCTCATCACATCTCTTCCTTCATTGTCCTGTAATATGGGGTTTGTGGAGCAAAGTGATAGGGAGGGAAGGAGTAACCTGGGCTGTACCTCAAACTGTGAAGGATATGCTACTGCAGTGGTCTGAATTAAGAGCTACAGCTGATAGGGTTATGTGGGACATGATCCCATATGCTCTATGTTGGTCTATCTGGGTGGAAAGGAATGGAATGATCTTTAATAACAAGGGCTTTAGTGCTGAAAATGTGTGGGATATGCATACTACTCGAATAGCTTGGTGGGTGAAATCTTGGTGGTGGAAATGTCCTTATAGTGTCGCTCAGTTTGTAGCGGGATTCCAGCACATTGCGCTTCCAAAGAAAGAAAATATACGGGGAGAACAACAATGGCAACCGCCGGTGGACCCAACTTTAAAGTTCAATGTTGATGGATCTTCTTTGGGGAGTCCGGGAAAGAGTGGTGTTGGGGGTGTCTTGAGGAACTCCCGTGGGGATTTTTTGCTTTGGAGGTGGGGATTATGTGGCCTTACGAAGCAGAGGTTCATGCTATTTACCATGCCTTGACATTCTGCAAGCAATTCAATTTTTCCTCAATAGTATTGGAAAGTGACTCACAAATTGCAGTGGGGTGGGTTCAGAATACAGGAAAGAGACCATGGAGGTTGTTTCATGTGCTGGACAGAATTGATTTAATGTATTCTGAGGTGAACTGTGTGGAAATTAGGCATGTTTTGCGTGAGGGGAATGATGTGGCGGACTTCCTAGCAAAGAGTGGGAGGGATGGAGTCGTGGTACTGTGGCAGGTTTGTGATTAAATGAGGGTATGGCCTTGATTATGCAAAGCTGTCTTCTGAATAATTTCAGCAGGGATACGGTGTGAAGGTGTTGGGGGATATGTGGTGTGAGGCTCAGTTAGGACACTTTTGGCTTGGCTATATGGTAATTGTGGAATGGTGTAGAGGATATAGAAATGTGACGTGGTAGCCTCCAGGAAAGGAAAATGTGGATCACTGTGATATTGACAGTACATGTTTCTTTGCATTATGATATATGGGGTTGGCCTTATCTATGGTCTGGAGGTATGATGTTGCTGGATCATTCACTGGTTTTATGCAGGATCAGGGGATTGAATTTTCATTCTGAGTTATGTTTGGTATTGGGATTTGTAGTATAACTTTTTGTTTTTAATTTTTGGGAAGGTTCTAAGAATTTAGGATGGTGTGTTGGAACTTCATCAATTGGGGCACTCTTTTTCCTCCTTAGGTTTTTATCCCATTTGGGTTTTTCCTTGGGAGGTTTTAATGAGGCCCAACGCTTTGATGTCGTTTCGCACTTTGGTGGGTGTTTGGAGATAACTTTTACATGAGAGAGTTGTTCTCATGGTTCACTTATTATTAATAATATTCACTTTTGATGTCAAAAAAAAAAATATTTGATTTATTATATATTAGTTGAAATGTCTTGAGAAAGAATAACATAGTAAAATAACTATGACTAAAGTTGAATAAATTTAAGTCTAATAAATAATTCTTTACACTAAAAAATCATTTTTTATTATAAAAAATTAAAATTACTTTATTGTGGATATAAAGTGTAAAAAATATGTCATTATAACTTATTTATGATCTTAAAAACTTATTACTTGAATATATTTCAAATTCACATAATGAATTTATTTATTTTTAAATGAATAAAATATTAAGACTACTTCAATACTAATTATTTAATATCAATATCAATTACTAGAGTCTAGAGAGAAATGCACGCGTGTTTAATAACAAAGTTATTTCTCTTGAACATATATGAGACTATTGCTTGGTTTGTGTGTTTTGGTGGGTCAAGGGGAAGTGAAATGATTGTCGATATGATTTGGAACAGTTTGCTAGAGGCTTTGAGCGTATTGAATGACCATGAAAACAAAAGATGCCACGAACAATGTATTGGGAGTCACCGTCAGCCACTGTTTTGAAGTTTAATGTGGATGGGGCGTCGAAAGGGAACCCAATGGTGAGTGGTATTGGCATGGTTTTGAGGGATCAAGAAGGGGAGGTTTCAGGTTACTTTGCAAAATGAACTAAAATGTTGTGGGCTTTTGACGAAGGTTCAAGTAGTGTTACATGCTTTGTTATTTTTCCAGCAATTTAAATTTTCAAATGTGGTGGTTGAGAGTGATTCCTCCTTAGGGTTGGATGAGTGTCTAGGGGAGATAGGAGGTCAAGGAAATTGGAATATGTATTTAATCATATAGATCATTAGATGTCTATAATTCAGTGTGTTGGTGTGGTGCATGTATTGCGTCACTCTAACAAACTTTTTGGCAAATCAAGGGTGTGGTAGAGAACAACAGATATGAGTATGTTGTGATCAAATGCAATTATCTAAATGAGAAGGTTGTTCTCATTTTTATTGTGTTTCAATAAAGTTTTCTTTTTTTAAAAATATCAATTATTAAATTTGAGTAAACTCGAATTCTATTCAATGAAATGTCTCACCTCCATCAATATCAATATCAATATCAATATCAATATATATTAGAAAAGAAGAACTCTCATCAGACTGATTTAGTGACGTGTCATTCACACGTTAATTCTTGGTGACGTGTCGTTCTCACGTTAATTCTCATAAAAAAAAACTCACGTGTCATTCTCAGGTTAATTCTCATAAAAAAATAAATTTTTAAATTTTAGATTTGATTAGGATTTAGGTTGTTTATTTCTTAATTTTATCTTAATTTATTTTTAGAGTATTAATTAATTTTTATGGTATTTTTATTGAATTTTCAGATTTTTAATTAATTCAAGATTTTATGAGCTTTTATTGTGATTTGCTATATTTTGATAGTTTTTATCTATATTTATTTAATACCTTTTTTAAATTTTAGATTTGATTAGGATTTAGGTTGTTTATTTCATGATTTTATCTTAATTTATCTTATTATTTATTTTTAGAGTATTAATTAATTTTTATGGTATTTTTATTGAATTTTCAGATTTTTAATTAATCCAAAATTTTATGAGTTTTTATTGTGATTTGCTAGATTTTTATCAATCTTGACCTATTTTGATTTCAAACCAAATCATCCAAAAAATTTATTATATTTTTTTATCTCACGTGGCCTGATAATATCATTAAGAGTTGATGTTTATAATAAAATAAATAATCTTTGAAAGATAGAATACCAGACACATGAAAATCACGTTGGGTCATAATAACCTTATAATTGGATGTTTATAATAAAATAAACAAGAAGAAAAAAATTGATACATATTGGTGGGAAACATTAATAATTATAAAAATAGAAAATTGAAAAGGAGCTACCAAATAAAACGTCAAATTTTTTTTGAAACCAAACAAAACGTCATATTGTTAAATTAGATTTGTTAAATTATTATATTAGATTAAATTAGAGCATATAATGTACCTAAAATTTATTTCCATAACAAATCTTGAAACCGATTTTTTAAAGGTAATTTTAAATCTAAGAAACTTTTTCATAAAATATTAAAATTACCCTAATTATATAATATTTATGTAGATTAAATAAAAAAACTAAAAATTCAATAAAAATAATATAAAAATTAATTAATAAAACTACCAAATCACAATAAAAACTTATAAAATCCTTAATTAAATAAAAATCTGAAAATTCAATAAAAATCACATAAAATTTAATTTAATTAATACTCTAAAAATAAATTTTTTCTACACCTAAAATTTATTTCCATAACACATCTTGAAACTGATTTTTCAAAGGTAACTTTAAATCTGAGAAACTTTTTCATAAAATATTAAAATTTTAAAAGATTTGTCTTAATTATCTAAGATTTATGTAGATTAAATAAAAAACTAAAAATTCAATAAAAATACTATAAAAATTAATTAATAAAAACTACCAAATCACAATAAAAACTTATAAAATCCTTAATTAAATAAAAATCCGAAAATTTAATAAAAATAACATAAAGTTTAATTTAATTAATACTCTAAAAATAAACTTTTTCTACACCTAAAATTTATTTCCATAACACATCTTGAAACCAATTTTTCAAAGGTAATTTTAAATCTGATAAATTTTTTCATAAAATATTAAAATTTTAAAAGATTTGTCTTAATTATCTAAGATTTACCTAGATTACTCCTTACTAATACTGCATTAGCCATCTCGTCCCCTATATGTCTCTACTGTGAACCGGTTGGCATGGAGGAAAAATGAGGAAGATTACTCAAGTATGCAACTTGCTTCATGTGGTGTTGATAATTGTATAAGTTGATAATTGTGTAAGTGTTTGCCATAAATGTTGTTGAGTAATTAGATTATTTTCCTCATCCTCTTTTGATATATTTGTTAGAATGATTTTCATCATCCAAGTCTATTTTATTCTCTAAATCTGATTCTTATATGCTCTTTTGTTTTCTCTTTTGTAGGTCTCAAGTCGCCCAAGGTTCTCCATGCTTCTATGATGAATTATGGTTATACTATTTAAACGTGATAGCACAAATTATGGTTCCTTTTTTTTTTTGTTAATTTTATGTTTCTATTAAATGTTGAGTCAATAATTTATGTATTGAAACTTTCATTTGATCAATATTTCAAGCCCTAATAAAGCTTATACTATTTGAATGTCCGATTCAACAACTAAGCTAAATAGTACCCATGACGAGTAGTATTTGATGGATTTTTGAAGAGGGTCGACTTTTAAAGCTGGAGATATTGTTTTAATCATGTGAGTCTCCTTTCTGTGAATCTACTTTATTTAATTTTATGTGAAATTTAAATTTTTATTTGATTTATGTACTCTATGTTTCTCACTTGAGTTGCCTGTTATTGAGATTTTTGGATTTGATGAGGGATAAGAAAACTTCCTCATCTATAAGTGATTTTGTAGTTTATTTTCTTATTAGGTTTGAATTACTTCAGTGAATTTTTCATCATGTATTTTTTTTTTTGAGTTGGACCCCAATTAATTGGATTCATCTTACATCTTGAGATCAGGTATTTTTAGCCATGTCCATGATACTATTGTTGCAACTGCCCTAATATGTACTTCCCATGAACTATTCTCGCAACAATATTCTATTCTGAGAGCTTCAATTACAGTTTGTGAGTATGTAGGCAAGGTAAGTCTTTATACTTATTATTTAAAGCAAATGTTTTGATTCTTTATTTGTATGTAAAGATACCAATTTTCCATGCCAACCTGAAAATATTTGAGGATGAATTATCATTGTTAGTAATGATGTAATATCAGTTTCAGATTATGCACTACATGTTACCCCGGTTCTCTACAAATGTTACTTGGTGGATCTGTCACAACTTGACTTTCTTCACATTTCTGATTGAATGGTGATTTGTCTCTCTCTTGATTGCAGAGCATTGATTTCTTATCTCTTTTCTACAGGAAAAAAATATGGACATTCGTTGTGACATTGTGTGACAAGTGTTCGTTATGATGGTGTTACATTTGGTCACCCAATTTTTTTGAATCTGCTAATGAATTTTGCTCATGATGGTGATAGTCACACACTTGAGCCTTGAAGTATCGATTTTTGAGCTGAATGAAGATTTTCATGTGGCTGATGCATCTCCAAACGAAGTAAGTCCCCCTATGCTCTAACTGCCGCTAAGAGAATATTTGAATCTGTCCCAAGAAGCACAGTTGGAAGTTGCAGTCCAAAAGTTTTGAAGTTTGTGAAAATTTTCATTTATATTGTTAGCAATCTATCAAAAAAATTCAACTTCAACTATCATTGATAGTAATCTACCACATTAACTTGGTTGACATAGCTTTAATCGATCTAAAAACCAACTAACCATAAGTAGGATCTCATTTTGATAGGTACATTTAAATTTTCATGGCAATTATGAAAGTTTTTCCTTAGGCAGAATTAGCTGTCCTCGAAAACATTCCAATTCAACTGGAAATATCAAAATAGTGCATCATTTCAAAAAACTTTTTAACTTATTTCTATATCAGCATGTTAGAATCTCCATGCTTACCATTATTGGTTCTGTTGTATACAGGTTGTTGTGAATGAGATACATGGCAGGGAAATGTTATGAGGTTTCCTTCACACAGAATGCTCTCAAAGATTTTTAAAATTGTAGGAACAATACTAGCAATGTATAGATGCTTCCATTAGATTCCTTTGTACCAATAATCTAATAGTCGGTGCTTCCATTTTGGATTTTGTTTGAGAATGAATTTAGTTAATTTTAAATATATGCTTATATTTGGTGCTTACTAGACAGAGATTGCCAATATAAGATGAAGCATAAATTTAGAAGGTTATAAGAACCAACAGATTTTCTATAAAGATAAATATTTCTTAATAATTTTCTAAATGGAATTTAAATTCATAAATCAATATAAACTCTATAGTCTACATTCATTTTTGTTCAAATTACTCGGTAAAAAAATACCCATGGGGAGTTATAGTTTTATTCAATTGTATGAATCATCTGTCGTAGTTAGTTGTTGTGGAAAAAAAATTATTGGATGTATTCGATCTGAGTGTGAATATTTTATTCAAGCTTTGATTGAGATTTAAGGTTTTGTTTTATAACAACTTTTGAGAAATAGTTTATTTGAGGCCATGGCCTGTGAAAAGTGATATTTCAGTTTTTTCAAATATCAGACTCTAGGTTTGCTTTTGGGTGATATTTAAGCTTAACTAACCACCTTATTTCAAACTCTAGGAGGTATGACTCAATCTTTGAAGCATTGGGGAAAATTGGTCCGGTCAATAAGAATTTGGTGGATTCTTCACCAAAGAGGAAACTTTGCCATTTTTCAACATTGACCAATGGAGTTGCTTTTATTTTAAAGGGACTTGAAGGTCCCCTCCTTGAGCCACCAAGAGAGGCTCTTGACAATTCAAACAAGAACTTGAAGATCAAATACATATGTACTATAAATTTATGACCTAAATTTATTAGTGCTAACATATTAGAGTTACGAGATGTCACGGGAAGGAACATTTTACATGAAAAATGAAAATTTGTACGAGTTAAAAAAAATATAATTTAATTTTCCTATAACTTAAGTGTAATTTTAATAATTTAAACAATAATTATATATTTATGTATAGTTTTTTTTTTGAAAACAGAACAAGTAATCTATTAAATGAGAGAAAAGATCATGGGAACAAGACTCTCCCATGTAAGTCAACTGATAAAACAAAAAAGAAAACAGATAAAAACCATGGAGACGAGCCAAACCTAAAACAAACCAAAAAAAGCCCTAACGCTAAAACATCAAGAACACAAATCAGGGGAAAAAGCATAGGAGCCAAAAGCTAAAAATCTCCGGGACTGTACAACACAAAAACACAACCCGAGAGGCCAACAAATGGAGCAAAAAAAAAAAACAGAAGCATGAAGCATCAAAACCCCTTAGAATTGAAAGAAAGCTCCAGGGACAAAAATCACGCCACCTGCATTAAAATGTCGATCCCTCACGAAACTTTATGAGACGCAATATGTTTAATTAACCCTTGGAGAACCACCTCATATGAACACTGAAACACAACACCCACTTTTTTACTCACGATTAGAGCCCTTTTTGCTCTTGTGAGCACGCCATCAGAATCCTCCGCCTCCGGTAAAATCAAAGAATTATCACTGAATGAAGAAGGGATCTCAGACTCCCCCGACAAAGAAGAAACACTTGAGACTAAACCACAAAAACAACACCCTATATGTCAAGTATACATCTTCGCAAACAAAATTCAGTTATACCTCACATATGCAAAACTTAAAGATTTTGGAATATTAACTCCTGTGTTTTTCAAAATTTTTATATTAGTTAATTCAATGTATGCTTACAAAACACTAGAATTGAGTGTCTAAATTTATGCTCTTTAAATATCTGCATCTTTATTATGATTGTTCTTACATTCTTAGTATCTTAAAATTATTATAGTTTAAAATATTGATCGATGTATCAAATACAATAGACAAATTCCCCGTGCAACGCGCGGGTAAAAAGCACTAGTTATTATTTAATTAATTATATTTTATGATTACACATATTTTAATATTTATATATTTATTAAAACAATAATAATCATATATAATTTTTAAAAAATTATAAATAAACCCGTGCAACGCACGGGTATAATTTCTAGTGTATTTTAAAGAGAGGTTAGATGAAAGGTTAACTATATTCATTTGGTCATATTTCAAACTTTTTTCTTATTTGAGGCTCATGTACTGGATGTTGGTGGAGTTAAAAATGTTACTGAAAATGATCATTTGAAAGTTGAAAAATAAATAAGGAAGAATGCTCAAACTGTTTAAAATTGCTTATGTGACATGAAATAAGAGCAGATTTGTTTAGTTTGGCAGCTCCACATCTCAACTTCAAATTTAATATATTATTAAAATAAAACATGCGCAATGTCTGAGCATATAATTACTATGTAAGATGGTTGAGAGATTAGAAAATATAATATTAAACATATAAAAATAATAAAATAATAATACTTTTTTAATTATTTTCAAAAGTCATAATCAATTAGATAATGCACTATTGTATTGCTAATAAGAAATTAAATTACTATAATAGATTTATATGTACTTTCTAATTGTATTTAATTATAATGGAAATTACATTTAGAATAGTGGATGATGAAATATCTCTAGTCTCTATGAGGTGACAATTAAACTAAATATGTGATGTAGCTGAAGTAAACAACACGTGGTAACGCTACATTTCGCGCTTCAGAATTTATATATTATAATAGATAAAAGATGTATTCATACTGTGTTCCTTGGTTTTCCTTGAGAGCAAAGGGTGCTAACTCAAACTGAGACCCTGGTGACAACTAAGCTAAATATGTGATGTAGCTGAAGTAAATGATATGTGACAACGCTACATTTTGCGCTTCAGAATTTATATATTATAATAGATAAGTAATTTATATATTATAATAGATAAGTAAGACTATGTACCAAAAAGTACCAAAAAGTCATAACACAGTTGGTAGACTTCTCCTTAAGCATTTAAATGAGAGTTCGATTTTTTATGATGAGGATGGAGAATGATTTATTGGGAGAGATCTTCCCACTTAATGTGGTATCCGAGCTTTGAGAGAATTAGACTCATAACTGTCGACTGCGGGGATACCTTAGTAATACCAAAAAAAAGTAAGGTTATATTTATCGTTTATCTAATTGTTGACACATAAAAATATGCAGCCGAAAAGACATGTCAGCCGCTAGAGCAGTATTAACTGTTAGAGAAACATTCGAAGGCTCAGAGTTTGCCATTCACACGACAAGGTGAAATGGCAAGGCAAAAGAAATCATTTATGAGGACAAGATTTGAGGGAAGATACAAAAGCTTGGACACGAAGCTAGAAATATCTTAAAGCTTCTAGAATACCTTTAGGTGCGGAAGTCACCAACAGGTTCAACCCTGTGAAAATAGGGAAGGTGGTTTCAACCATCTATGAGTCCTTATAAGGATTGGGAATGTCGGTTAGTAGCAGGTGATTATCAACTGCTGTAAGTTAGGCAAATTTGGCCCCTACAAAAAGGGGAAGAGTCATTTGCACAGACACAACTCAACAAACAATCAAAATCTACAAATTTCTTGCATTCCTTTTAACCTTCAGTATTTTACCTTTCAACACTTTACTTTGTTTACGATCTTTCAACCATTTACCATTCTTTCACTTTATTTATTCTGCTTTCAGATGTTTATTTCTAGTTGTTTGAGTCTTTTATTCATCCATTTTAGTCATTTTTTTAGTTCGTTAGCCTTATTTCGTTCACATTTTTTCAATAGTGATCACTTAAAGCTTTTAAGAGTGTCTTAGAAACCTGTATTGAGGAACTGAATCACTTCCTCGTGTAGTCACTTGGATAAGAAATCATTATGTTGGTTTTTCAATCGACTCACACGGGCTACGTAGTCTACAAACTATTTGTAAACCAACACTAATTTAAATCATAACCTATAAAATTTAAATGGTAGGATGGCAACGGGTCCGTCTATGAATAAACGGGTACCCGTTTAACGGGTCTTAAATGGGTCCGGGTACCCGCGGGTCCCTATATCTTTTTTTTGTTTTATTTTTTTTTATTTATTCCATACAATATTTTCTGCTCCTTTACTTTAAGAAATTCATTAAGATATACAATAAATCCTTCATGCTAGAATTTTCACATATCACAAAAATAGTCATAAATATGCATGTATTTTGTTTTGGGAAATTTGTTCATTGGAATTATTTTATTCAAAGTCTAACAGATGTATAAAAAGTAAAATCATGAAACATAGGTTTGTGTGTCAATTTTCTGGAGCATAGATCTTGGGGGAAAATGTTTTTGTTATTGTTGTTGATTGTGATGAGTAGAAAATATATCAGAACTTTGAGATACCACTAGAGATAGTTTTCATGCGTGTTTTAAAATCATGAATAATACTTGTTGAGTTTATTCACGTAGCAGAAAGTGCTCTTTCTTGTAGACTTTTTTTTTAAAGGTCTTTCTTGTAGAACCAAATGGAATAAAAATATCTATGCTACTGAATAATAGTCACCCGAAATAATTTTTTTAATCATAAATGGGTACCCACGGGTACCCGGAGCCGCCCGTTTCTAAATGGGTAGTAAAAATACCTGCTTCATCTTCCTGCAGGTCCAATTACCCAAGCGGGTATTTACCCGTGGGTCCGGTTATTTTTGCCATCCCTAAATAGATAGATACCCTTTTATTCGTTTCCATGTACTCGTTGTGTTCTACTAAGACTTTAGTATGTTTTTTTTTTCAAAAAAAAAAAGACTTTAGTATGTGGTTGAATACCAATTGAGTTAGCGTGAAAATTAGGGGGCATTAGGGTTGTGGTTGACTCGATTAATCTGGTTGACCCAACCCGATCCGTAAAAATTGGGTGGTTCTGGTTCACAGGTTAGTTCGAGCAATTTTTCATTCAATCCGACCTTATTTGTTCACATCTTGGGCTCGGAGAATTAGAACCCAAACAAACCTGGAACCCCCTACAATATGCTCACATTTTATTCTTTTTGGGCCTGACTCTTTCCTCTTTTTTTGGGCCTGACTCTTTCCTAATCTGTGTGAGATTTTTTCATCGTGTGTGTGTCTCATTTCCAATTGCCACTCTCTTCAAACCCTAAGAAATTTTTCTTCCTTCTCTCGGCACTCTCTTCCTTGGTTCGTATGTCCTCGCCCAAAACCCGATCCAAATAGGCCTGTGTGCACCCCTAGTGAAAATACTTTCATCCCAATTTACAAGAAGAGTTTTCATTCACCTTTTACCTCGAAGTGGGTGATAACATCGGTTGGCACTGGAGCATCGGGTATCCAAACATAGCCTTAGTCTCCTTAGGTAGCGTAGTCTTCAACGGCCAGAAAGTAGTTTCTGTATCACAGGTAAAGAATTTATCACCTCTAATGTCAATTGCCTTTCTATGCTACTGATTAACATATCATTAAAGTACCCGATCGAAGTGCAAAATCAGGAGTCAGGACAGAAGTTGCATATACAATTTTCATACACTAATACAATATTCATACACTAACACAAAGAAGAATCCAAGTTTGAAGATAATTTTTTATTAAAAGAAACAACGTATCTTTATATTGGTGAAGCTTTTAAGACTACACAGAAATATTTGCTGGGTACTCTTTTGGATGATTTTTTACAGTCTCCTTCAGCCATTGCTCCTGCTCACGGAGATTGGATGGAGGGACATCATAAACATCACTAAAAATGTCCCCAAGCGGAGGTTTTTCTACACTCTCCGCTACCTGAATTGTATGCAGAAGCTGTAGCAGGAAATTCCTGAGTTAGAACTATTGAATAATGATTTTAAGAATCCACCTAAATTAAATTCAAAAATAATAATAACGTGATTGTGATAATGATCATAAATTTGCAAGACTCTTGGTAAATTTAAATCCAAAACTAAGTCATAACATTGTCCACACAACTCATTATTCCAGTAACATTACAGGTCTATTTAAGTGGGAGTAATTTACACACTACTTTTAGTTTTCAGTTTTGCTAGGTCGTTCAACATATTTTCTTATCAACATCAGTATAGCATTAAAATTTTAAGCAGCCGAATATTTAAATCCAAGAAAGTTAAATAATCTGCCTAAGGTTAACGATAAACAATAGTGTTATAGAGAAATGATACATGTTGAACTTATGAGGAAAGCATAACTACTATATGTTACGAAGGGAAAATGCAAGAAATGCTGATGAGGCAAAACTAGTATTATTTGACGGAAATCATGGAGGGGTGGTGAGTTTAACTTCCACTTCTAGTGTTTCGTATCATAACATTTAGCATCTTCCTAAGAAAAATTAAGGGTATCATGAGAAGATAATTAAGAGCTATACCTAGCTATTATGAGAACAGTTAGTTACAAATTAATAAAGTTGTTAATGGGGAATGCTGCACTACTTGATACAGTAGTATGGCATGTAGTACAAGCCAAAGGATTTATAGAGATGGATGTTTTACCTGCTGTCTCAAACTGTTTCTAAGCTCTGACTCAGCCACAGCATTCCACCAACCATTCCTTTCTATCCACTTTCTAAATTTAGCCACAGGATCGCGTGCCTGTCTCCACCATTCAATCTCACTGGCTGGACGATACTTGGTTGAATCATCCGATGTGGAGTGGTGTCCAACTCTATAAGTAAGAGCCTGTGAAAGCAAAAGTCAGACAAAATTGCTCTGCCATTAACATGATTTAATATGAGACCACAGCACTAAGGTTTGGCTTCAAGAAGTTATATCACATTACTTCTATTAGAACTGGTCTCTCTTCACTAATTGCCATTTGACGAGCAGCTTGAACAGCGCTATAAATGGCCAAGGCATCATTGCCATCTACGCGGATGCTACGAACTCCATACGCTTGTCCTTTCACGACAATACCATCACCTATGTTTAAACATAAAACACTATATGCCTTTAGACAATGCTAGAGACCTGACCAAAATGAAGATGCTGAAATAGAGAGAAAGGAAAATTACTTCGAAATTGATCTGACGTTGGGGTGCTAATAGCCCATCCATTATTCCGGCATAAAAAAATAACCGGGGCCTCCATAACAGCTGCAAAA
Source organism: Lotus japonicus (assembly GCF_012489685.1). Taxonomy (NCBI): domain Eukaryota; kingdom Viridiplantae; phylum Streptophyta; class Magnoliopsida; order Fabales; family Fabaceae; genus Lotus; species Lotus japonicus. Next base: position 77,108,589 of record NC_080041.1, read on the forward strand.
TTTAACCCAGCATGGAAATCTCCCTGTCAAGGCACTATATTAGAAAAGAAAAAGTGAAAACAAATCTCTTAACTTGCTGAGGATCCTTGACAATGATTGCCAATGAAAACAAAAAGCACTCTGGTTTTAACCAAGATATCCCCAGAACTGGTAGCCGTGAGACTAATCTTTTGCCCCACTGTCAGAAAAGCGGTAGGAGGCTGACTAATAAAGTTGTTCCATTCACAAGAGTTGAAAACAAAACGCACTCTATTGTACTCATTTACTGCAATGAGGTAAATGAATTTTTTTTACATAGGCAGCACTTTATAACCAGAAAGATATTGAGAGCTGAAAAGTGTTAGCCCAAAGAGATACTGCATTGCCTTAATGCCTTAGAAAAAATTCAAAAACAAAGTTTTAGTTACAAACTTTGTTTTTATCCCTTTTCAGTAAGGGGAGTAATGAGTCTGTTATTGTAATGCAGTTGAGTAATCTACCTCACTTGAGCCACCATCTCCAAAGTAAGTGACAGCGCATGCATTCTTTTTGTCCATCTTTAAGGAATATGCAGCTCCAACAGCATGGGGAATTTGAGAGCTATAGATCAAGTCAAATTTTGTAATTTGCAAATGTCATAGTCATGGTGCAAAGAAGGGGAAGCTTTCAGTACTTACGCAACTGTTGATGCCACAGTAATGTAATTGTGCTTGTTGGACCCATAATGGGCTGGCATCTGCCTTCCTTTCCCATTATCATATTTATTGGAGAAACACTGGTTTGCAAATTCTTGCAGAGTAAAACCGCGCCATAACAAAACTCCTTGTTCCCTGTACTGCAAGCAATCGCATTTCTTGTTGTTAGATCACACTTAAGATCATGATGAAGCAAGCGAATTATGATAAATCATGAGGACTAATCCCTGACGAGAATACAAAATTCATACTAGGAGAATTCTTGCATAGATTTCTGTATAAATTGCTCTCACATAACATTCAAGTGAAATGAAGATTATAAGTACACACATCATTTTCTTAGGGTCTTGTGGTTGTAACCTGAGGGAAAATAACATCATCCATGGTAAGAGCTGCAGCTGATGCAATATTGATAGCCTCTTCTCCAACGGTTGTTACATAAAATGATATTCTACCTTGCCTTTGTGCTTCATAAAATATAGTGTCCATAGTTTGGAGTGTCACCATGTCATTATACATCTTGACAGCAACTTCCTTGCTGACCTAATATTTTTTATAGTTCACTTTAATGTATTTTCCTGAAGTACATGCAAGAAAAATGAAATGGTTGGTCAAGTATGTAAAAACCTGTGCAAAATTAGTTCCCGAAATTGGCTGCCCATTGTCATCAAGGACGCGGTAGCAGGGTGTTCTCTCAAGAGTTGATTCAGGTATAAACCTCATTTCAGGGGTGAATTTCACCGTTCCACCAGGAAAATCTATGGCCTGCCATATGCAGTCAGTATGCAATTATTCATAGAGAAAGAAGGACGTCATTCAAGCCCACCATCCATGTATACATTATGGATCAACAGTTTAATGATTTTAAAATGAGTGACATCCAATCACAGTATGATAGGTAGGAGAATCTGTTACATTTTTTAAAATTTTAACTAAAATTAAAATATATTTCTGATTTAGCGGAATTTAATTAGATGTCTGTGTAAATAAATTTTACGTGCATACTCCTTTAATTCTTTTTAAATAATAAAAGTTGATTTTTATTTATTCATTTCAGATTTTCTAAGTTTAGAGTTTAGACACAAAGGGTCAAGATTTTTTATTCTTAGCATTATTAATATTAAGTATTAACTTTTTATATAGCTATGTTTAAAAAAAAAACTTTTTATATTGCTTTTTTCCCTTTTTTCCTCTAAAAATGGAAAAAAAAAAATTAGAGTTTAATGGTTATACACTGTAAATGTTTTACCCAAATGTTCAGCCGAGTACCACGTATTCAAAAGCATTTTTATTCATTTTTATTTTAATTAAATTAAAAGTTTATTTTCTGATTTGGCAACTCATAATTAGATGCATGTTTAAAAAATGTTTACGCTTACGGTGCCTTACCATTAAATTCAAAAAATTAAGTCATTGGAGAGTAAGAAATCTAGCAATCGTAGATGAAAATGATAAAATAATTGAAGAAAGTAGACAAAAAGAGTAAATCTGAAATGTCAAAAATAGTGAGATAGAAAGTACCTGATTCTGATTGGAATCATCAACCATGGGATTTTGCGCAGTAGTGGAGGCAAAACGGCGTGAAGGGAGAAGGGTCAACAACGCATTGCGATTTGGGTCAGGTTGATTCGGAGAACTGAAGAAGCGTGGAGGAAGAGAAGGAGAGTAGTTTATCTTTGATTTGAAACGGGCGAGGAAGGTGGTGGTGGATTTCCTCATCATGGCAACTTCAAATTCAGAAACAAATAACAGAGGAGATGATAATTGATTATTGAAGTGAAGTGATTATTGGGTGGGAGAAACAGAAACAGAGTATTTTGCAATTTACATATAAAATTGGTCTTGGTTCTTGTTTTTCAGTGTTGTAGGTTGCGGATTGATAAGGTCTAGTGTAGGATGTTACTGCCACGTAAGTCCATGTTGGTGTCGTCATTCGTCAACATTCACCAATGCAAATAATAATTATAAAAAAACGAGTCATTGTATCAAACTCCCAATCTATAATTCAAGGAATAATGATTCATAGACATCTAAATAGTAGAAACACCTCAAACACCCCTTTTTTCTGCGGATTTGGCCAAATAATACACTGAACTAACCACTTAAATACACATGACTAACCATAAAGCACAGAACCGTGTAAAGTTGAAATTCCTAAATTAGGAATTTGGCTAAATAATACACTGAACTAACCACCTAAATACACATGACTAACCATAAAGCACAGAACCGTGTAAAATTGAATTTATGAATTTCAACTGAGTTTACACGGTTATGTGCTTTATGGTTAGTCATGTGTATTTAGGTGGTTAGTTCAGTGTATTATTTGGCCAAATCCGCAGGAAAAATGGGTGTTTGAGGTGTTTCTACTATTTAGATGTCTATGAATCATTATTCATAATTCAAGTGTATGTGTATGATTCTCTTTAAATTAAGATCTCAATTTTGAGTCTTATATATGAATACAAGATGTTAGGGGTGTACAAGAAACGGGTTGGGACGGGTTTCGGTTAACCCTAACCCGGCCCTAAATGTTGATCGGGTCATTTCATAGACCCTAACTCGTCCCTAGACCCGAAGCAACTCGACATTATGCGGGTCCAATTTAGGACGGGTCTATGTAGGACGGGACCGGGTTGGCCCGAGGGACAATAAGTTTAACACTATTTGATACTAATTGTAAAATTTAAAGATAATAACATACTAAAAGAGTTATAAGTTGGAACTACTTTTTAGAAGAAATAACTTGAAAGGATCAAATTCTTTCATAATCTATTGCACTTGAGATGTTTACATTTTGTTTGATCATTTCTTCACTTGTCTCACATATGCATAATACACACACATGATTTTCTCTTGTTAGAGCATGAAAGTGTCCATAGTTTGACCAACGTTTATTTAATTCATAAGGTAGATGTTAAACATTTTAATCTCATTTATATGGTAAGATAAATTTGAGTACCATGTATCACATTTTAATCATTATAACAAATTAAAATTTTATAAAATATATATGTGGGACGGGCCGGGTGACCCGAGTGTCAACCCGAACCCGACCCTACCCGAAGTCGGGTAACTCGAAGATCAACCCGAACCCGGTCTCTTTTAATGATTGGGCCGGGTTAGGACGGGTTGGCGAGTAGGGTCGGGTCTTGTACACCCCTACAAGATGTGATCTAGACGTTAACTAGTCAAATTGTCTTATTATACACGAGCGGTTCTCAATCAAATAAACACATTTATGATTATTCAATTGTTGTTTTTGTTATTTATTAGAATTTGAGTTGTCGGAGTTCTAACTTAACTTATAAATTAATTTAAGAGTTAATGATCATCTTCTAATATATAAAGGTTATATTACTCATATCTCTGGTTAATGTAAAATTTCTAAAGATTCTGCCTATAAGGCTTAAATTGTCGTCACCAACTTTTCTTTGCAAGATCTAGGAATCACATTTGAGTATTTGACAATCATTTTTGCATCTTCGTTTTATTTTCATATCTGATTGCATTTGCTTGGAAGCGCAAATATCAAATTGTCAATTATCGCATTTCTGTCTCTTTACTTACTATTGGTGATCCAATTAGTTTCAAGGAACAAATTGATATAATCATGGAAGGTCGTCCTTGTGCAACAATGGCTATGTTTGGCACGTCTAGCTGAAAAACTAGTTGAAAGCTAAAAAGCTAGTTGATAGCTGAAAAACTAGTTCAAAGCTGAAAAACTAGTTGATAGCTGAAAAGCTAGATCATAGCTGAAAAGCTACATAATTTTAACAAAAGTGTTTGGTAAACTAGTTGTTGAACAAGCTGAAATTTAAAAAATTACATAAAAGGACATACTTGTATAATTTTTTTTATATTTAACATTACTTTATTTTCACATTAATACCTATATGATATTAATATTAAGATTATTATAAATATTTTAATTTCACTCAAGTTATTTATCAAATATAATATTAATTTTTCTTTATTTAATTTTCTATGTTTTTATTAAATTAAATAGAATAAAACAAATTATTTTTATTCCAATTATTTGTGTGCGGAAACCGTGTGCATATGATGCTATAACTGATAAGTAAATAGGTTTAGTAAAAAACATATAAGGCTAAAGGTGGAATTTTAATAGTATAATAATGATAAAAATGAGAATATATTTCATAAGCTATAAGCTTTAAGCTACCTGAGATAACTTATAGCTTAAAGCTTTAAGCTACTGAAATAAGCTCATTCACCAGACACTTTTATAGAGTTTTTAAGCTAGTCAAATAAGATTTAAGCTAGTCAAATAAGCTATAAACTAGCTGAAATTGCATGCCAAACATAGTCAATATATATACACACCTCATTTTTTAAACATTACATTTCCACCTATTTTTGACTCTATCTCTCTCCTCTTATCATCTATCACATCACATACTTTCTCTCTCATACTTTTTCTTTTCTTTCTATCTCTCTCCTCATTCCACCTCTTTCACCTCAAAAAGAAGTGTGTATTGTGTAAGTAACCTTATTGTGTCCTTGTGAGTATGAATCTTTAGTGAACCTGCTGAATATGAGTGGAAAATTTCAGTCACTAAACATTGATGAGATAGAGGCTCTTCTTCTTACTCAACAGTTAAGATTGAGAAGAATAAGAAAGCTCATTAACTAGAATTTTTTAGTTAATTTGGCTCAATCTTCTATACTTATATTATTCCTCAATCATAGCAAGTTAATACCAGTGTTTTTAATGGCGGATAGCGTCGCGTAGTGACGAGTCCAAAATCCGCAATAGCGCTATAGCGTGTCGCGCTATGGCCGCTACTGTTGTTACTTTTTGTTGTCTGCATTTTGTCAAAAACAACCTGATGTCGAAGCAGATGCCTTGACATCTAATTTCGTGCAGCTAGGACATTAGTCCTTTGCTTGGAACGTGTTTGTGGGCCCTTGAAGATTTTATGAAGATATGTTTTGTAGTTACTTGAGGATCAAGTAGCTGTACCAGAAGGGTTTTTATTTGTGGGTTGTTATTTGTTGAATTAAAAGATTTGTTTCTATCTTTACTTTTGAAAAACGCAACAATATCTTGGAGATTCAGTTTTGATTTGTTTTGTTGTTGCAATCTGTTACTTCAGCCCAAGCAAACCCTAGTGCCTATACTACTACTGGTGAAGTATATAAAAGGATGAAGACCTCAAACAAGGAGACTACGAAAGCTAATAGAGAAAGATCAAGTGTTTTAGGGTTGTTCATTGTTCTTTATCCTTGTTTCTTGTGAACAAACTTTGCTCCCTGATTCTATAAAGCAAAGTTGTGTTCTGTGTTCTTTGATTCTTAAAACTCTTATTGTTGATTGTTTGTTACCAATCACTGTGGCAGTGATTGAGAGAAAGTGAGAGAGACTCTCATACTTAGATTGAGATACTAAGTAGAAATACACTGGGTAGATTAGGAAGTGAACAATGAACTGTTGTGTTCATGAGTGTCTGTAATTCCTGAATCTTGAGATAGTGGATTTCCTTTCTTTGGGTGCATACCCTCCAAACGTAGGTGAAGTTTCACCGAACTGGGTTACCGATCATCTGTGTTCTTCTTTATTATTTTGCTGGTTTTGTTACTGTTAGTCAATTGTCGAACCGGTTGTCCCAGCATCGCGTTCGACATCTGTCCTGTGCGAGAACCAGAATTTCAATTGGCATCAGAGCAGGCACCCTATTCTGTTGGGTGAGCTCCAGGGAATATAATCTGTTCTCAAGGACAACATTATGGATGGAAGAAGATCAATCTATATGCCACCAATTTTGGATGGTACCAATTATGACTACTGGAAGGCTCGAATGATTGTGTTTCTCAAATCTATGGACAGTATAACATGGAAGGCAGTCAAGGGGTGGAAACATCCTGTGATAGCATCCACAACTGAATTGAAGCCTGAAGAAAAGTGGACAAAGAAAGAAGATGACGAAGCTCTTGTTAACTCCAAAGCCTTGAATGTTATTTTTAATGGAGTTGACAAAAATATGTTCAGGCTAATCAACACATGTACTGTGGCTAAAGAAGCATGGGAGATTCTCAAGACTGCCCATGAAGGAACATCAAGAGTTCGTATGTCAAAGCTTCAGCTTCTTACAACTCAGTTTGAGACTATGAAGATAAATGAGGATGAATCCATATATGAGTTTCACATGTGTATAAGGGATCTAGTCAACTCTTCTTTTGCCCTAGGGGAACCCATGTCTGAAGAAAAGTTAGCAAGAAAGATTCTCAGGTCTCTCCCCAAGAGGTTTGATATGAAGGTAACTGCCAATGAAGAAGCCCAAGACATCAGTAACATCAAGGTTGATGAACTCATTGGTTCCTTGCAAACCTTTGAGATGACTCTAAATGGTAGATCTGAGAAGAAGGCGAAGAGTATAACTTTTGTGTCCAACATTGAAGAAGATGGAGATCATATGGAGAAGGATACTGATGCAAACATTGCAGAAACTATATCATTACTTAACAAAGCGTTGAAGAGTTTGGGCAGAATGTCAAATACACATGTCCTGGACAATGAGTCGGACAATGTGAAGAATACTGAATTTCAACTCAAAGGCAAACATGAGAATGATACAACCAAGGCTATTCATGTAAAGGCTCTCATTGGGAAGTGTTATTCTGATGCTGAGTCAAGTGATGGTGATGAGGAAGAACTAGTTGAAACCTACAAATTGTTGCTGGCTAAGTGGGAGAAATCATGTGCGTATGGTGAGAAAATGAGAAAAGAAGTCAAGGATTTGATTGCTGAGAAGAAGCAACTTCAGAGTAATAACTCCAGTTTTCAGGAAGAAGTAAAGACCATCAGCAAGTTGCGTGAGGAGAATGAGGAACTTCATATCACTAATGCAAAGCTGCAGGAGGAGGTAACATTACTGAACTCAAAGCTTGAAGGTATGAAAAAGTCTATTCGTATGATGAATAAAAATACTAATGTGTTAGAGGGGATTCTAGAAGTTGGGAAAACAGTTAGAGATATGGAGGGGATAGGCTTCAGCTACAAGAGTGCAAATAAGTCTGCTTCATCCGAAAAGCAAACTAAGCAACCAATGTCAGACCCAATGTCGCATCATTCTGTACGACATGTGTACCCTCAGTTCAGAAAATCCAAGAAATCTACTTGGAGATGTCATCACTGTGGAAAACTTGGCCATATAAGGCCCTACTGTTACAAGCTATATGGATATCCTCAATCTCATGATCAACCAAGGACTAATCCACAAGTAGCTCCAGCAAGGAAAGAGTGGAAACCTAAAGAAGGAGTTAGAGTCAAGTTCTTCGGCGAGGAAGAGATGTCTCCACAGCCATCTAGGGTGAATAGATCATATTCAAATGATGTTGCTCTTCTTAAATCTCAGAGTTCTGGTGTAGATGTTATGAAGGAGTGGAGGAAGAAATTTGTTGCTGCAAGTTCTCTTGAAGTCTCAAATGCACTAGCAACTGTTCATACAAGCATAGGTGAATCTGTAAGTGCAGATGCTAATGCTATTGTGCCTAATGTGATTCATGAGATATCAGTTGAATCCGTTTTTGTTCCCAATGTTGAACCCCATGTCGAGACATTAGTTGAGACTATTTCAGATGTGAATATGGAACTCTCTGCTGGAAATCCAAACCCCATTGTTGACACATCTGAACTTGATCTCCAAATCCATCAATCTACCTTGGATTCTAAACCATCTACCGGTTATAAGAAGTCAGTTATTGAAAATGTTCATGAATTGTTGTCATTCTGGTCTTAGAAGTGATGGTTTGTTTATGTTGTGCACCCTTTGTCAAATTTGTGTTAAAAAGGGGGAGTAGTTTGTGGTGAAGAATCTGTGTTGTTTCTATTGCATGTTTGTTTTCTGTTGGTAGCTTTGGTCTGTAATAAGTTGAAGACTCTTTCAAGACAAGGCAAGTAACTGGTTGTGTAGTACTCCAAGCTGCTACTGTTTTATGTTTAAGTTGCTACTGGTTTACTAGTTTGCATTTGTTGGTTAGTTAGTGTGTTTTTGCTGCTATGTTCTTTGTTCCAATTATGCCTTTTGGAGTATGATTGTTGTTGGTATGGATGCATCATTTGAGGGGGAGTTCTGCTACTAAGGGGGAGCTTTGGTTCTCTTTGTTTACCCTCTTTGATTCTCAAGTTGTTTTAGACAAAATTCGACAAAGGGGGAGATTGTTGTTACTTTTTGTTGTCTGCATTTTGTCAAAAACAACCCGATGTCGAAGCAGATGCCTTGACATCTGATTTCGTGAAGCTAGGACATCAGTCCTTTGCTTGGAACGTGTTTGTGGGCCCTTGAAGATTTTATGAAGATATGTTTTGTAGTTACTTGAGGATCAAGTAGCTGTACCATAAGGGTTTTTATTTGTGGGTTGTTATTTGTTGAAACAATCTTTGTTAAAAGATTTGTTTCTATCTTTACTTTTGAAAAACGCAACAATATCTTGGAGATTCAGTTTTGATTTGTTTTGTTGTTGCAATCTGTTACTTCAGCCCAAGCAAACCCTAGTGCCTATGCTACTGCTGCTGAAGTATATAAAAGGATGAAGACCTCAAACAAGGAGACTACGAAAGCTAATAGAGAAAGATCAAGTGTTTAAGGGTTGTTCATTGTTCTTTGTCCTTGTTACTTGTGAACAAACTTTGCTCCCTGATTCTATAAAGCAAAGTTGTGTTCTGTGTTCTTTGATTCTTAAAACTCTTATTGTTGATTGTTTGTTACCAATCACTGTGGCAGTGATTGAGAGAAAGGGAGAGAGACTCTCATACTTAGATTGAGATACTAAGTAGAAATACATTGGGTAGATTAGGAAGTGAACTATGAACTGTTGTGTTCATGAGTGTCTGTAATTCCTGAATCTTGAGATAGTGGATTTCCTTTCTTTGGGTGCATACCCTCCAGACGTAGGTGAAGTTTCACCGAACTGGGTTACCAATCCTCTGTGTTCTTCTTTATTATTTTGCTGGTTTTGTTACTGTTAGTCAATTGTCGAACCGGTTGTCCCAGCATCGCGTTCGACATCTGTCCTGTGCGAGAACCAAAATTTCAACTACGCTGTAGGAGGAGGAGGAAGAAGGACAGAGCAAATCTCAGTTTTCATCGTGAAAAACAGAGGAGAACGCAGAGACAAATTTGAAGAAGGTTCAAAACGTAGCATTCCAATTAAAAATGGGAAAGCCCCATAATGCCCTTAAAAAGTTTGAAATAATGTTTTAAATCTAGGGGCATTTTGGGGATTTTGCCCTAAATAGAAGGGTTTTTATCCCTCACTTGAAACGTTGCATTTCATTAAAGAAAGGAAAACCCCAAAACGTCCTTAAATAGTTTAACCTAATGTTTAAATTTAGGGGCATTTTGGAGTTTTCGCGCCTGAATCTTAGGGTTTTTCTCTCTCTTTCTTCCTTGCGCCGCTATTGCGCCATTTCAGCGATTTGCTCCGCCACGCTCCACTGCTATTGCGCCGGAATAGCCCGTTGTTGACAACCCTAGTTAATACTATCTCCTAATTTTGGCTATCAAATTCAACAATGTTTGCAGTTATAGTTCTTGAGTCTGTGGTCGTGGTAGAGGCAAATTTGGTATTTTAAGATATATTAAATTTATATAATAACTTTACAGAGTGTGCCAACTTAAGGAAATAAACATTTTTGGTGGGCATACAATTGCCAATCCTGCACACAAAGAAGTCCTAATTATATCGTTCAAAGGCCCATAACTGAGACATTGTCACTAAAGTGCAAGCCCAGAAATATATCTATATCTAGCGTTACATACATATTATATACACGGAGTCTAATTTAATTTGTCATGCTAATTATTTCTTCCGGATCCTCATCCAACGAAAGATAAACTTCATCAAGCCATGAAAGCTCGGATCCACTGTCATCGTCATCGCTGCAGCTGCAGTTTACACATTGTTTAGACCTCTTCTTTTCATACACTCTGCATAAAACCCACTTGCTCCAATTCATGTCCTGTCACACACCATAATTGATTATTAACAAGGATATGTCTAGCATACATAGAAAATGGTACACGGTTTATAATTACAACATCAATCAAACTGGTGTATGCTAGAATTTTTAAATTAGTAGAAGGGTCATATATCAATTTAAAAAAACTACTAAACTCACTCACAGGTTTCCTTCTTCCCCAAGCACTTGGATATGGTGATGAGTCCAACCCAGAGGAGCAAATATGATATTCTTGCATCATCCAACTGGTTTCAGTGCCTTGTGGAGGTTCGCCAATGTAGAACACGAGGTACTTCTTAATTCCCACTTTCTCATCAACTGCTGACAAAATAGGTTCTGTGACACCTATTTCCTTCCAATACCCAATTTCTGTGGATCTGTTTCCATTTACTTTGCTGAAGAAATAGTATTGATTTCCACTTGAGAACGCCTTACCTGTACATATATGTTCAACATATATGAAGTTCATTAGGTGCATGCATTCAGCATATCTAACTTACCCTTCAATAATGCTATGGCTTTGTCTATTAATGATCAAGAAAAGTCTGATTTTAGCACATCAAAAACACATTGCAAATAAGATATAGGAAATGAATTTGTCTATTGTGACTCAAGAAAAATGTACAAGTTAAAATAGTTTCTCTATAAATTAATTTTAGCATATAAGAAGCATATTGTAAATAACATGTATTAAATATTGGAAGTAAAACACATGGTTCATGTATGGACCAATTTTTAACATAGTCCATCATAAAACTGTCCAATAAATTTTATCTTTTATAACAGTAAATATATGATTCGTAGGTGAACCAATTTTTAAACGGGCTGCATACCATAGAATTATCCATTATTTTATTTGTAACAAATTAAGTAACTAAATAGGTGTAATTTCAATTAACTTATCTTAAATAGTATTATATTAATCCACCTAAAATGAGTTTATGTAAAGGAGATAGATTTCAGAGATGGAGAAAGATAGGAAAATTAAGAAAATCTAAACAATTATAGTGACAAAACTTAAGCATACCATTTAATTCCCAAGGATCAAGCAGAGAGTGATGAAGTTCAGGGATGATGTTTGGATGGCAGGGTAGAAAAGAAGCCTTGCAATGGAGAAAATGAAGGACAAGTTCTTCATCTGTTGGGGAGAAGAGAAACCCAGGAGGAAGATTGATGCTAATTCCATCTGCCATATCTTCTATAGTGTTGAATTTGTTTTCGGTGGACTTTGGCAATGCATGAGATTATATAATTTTGTCAGTATATATAATAGCTAGATAGAGTAGAACACTTGAGAGAGATTTCATGGATAATTAATTTATTATTAAAAAAAAGGACTTGAGTAGTTGTTGGAAGAAAGACGGCGGTACGTGTAATACCATCATAAAAAGGCAGGTCCCAGAAGAAGAAAGGTGCCGGCCCAAGGTAACTAACAAAACAAGTGATTATAGCTATATTAATAATTTAACATTAAATTATTGCATATATAATTATCAGCAATGAAGGATAATTAGTATTGAGACACTTTGATACCCACCTTTATATGTGCATAATACATCTTTTCTCCATGTTTGTTTAATTATCATTTCATATAGTTGGTTCATGTGGTATATAGATATGATTTCTCTACAATAATGTCTCATGTTCGAGTTATATAAATAAAAAATGTTCTTGCTTAAAGAGTATATAACCCCATAATGTGGATGATTTAGACGATTTTCCCGCTCAAACAAGATTGATCACAATATGGTGAGGAAAAGAATATGTTAATGTGTTACCTTAATTTGTATGCAAATTTACGAGAGGAACAGGTGTCTTATTTAAATAATCTTGTATAAAAGGGGTTTTGTTCACTTTAATTTGATTGAAGTACAGAAAAAATTGCAGTCATATAAAAGCATCGTTGTTATTGACAGCTGCCCTCGGATGTGGCCAAAACAATGGTACAAGTGTGTGGCGAAATCTAAAAGATGTGCTCTGAAGTGAGAAAAGATGGCACTCAATGTTAATAAATTTGTTTGCATCTAACTAAGAACTTTACCATTGGAGGGGCTGACATGAAGCTTAATTCTTAAAAATAAGAACTCAGTTCTTATATGAGAAGTTTTGCTTTTGAGTTCTTAGCTTAAAATATTAATTATTTCTCTCTCATTCAAATTACTTTATTACTTTATGAGTTTTGTTTTTTACTTTATGAAAATAAAAAGTATAAATAATGTGGTTGGTGTGACCAAATGAATAGTGGTAAGAACTAATAACTCATGATTGGAGCAAAATTACTTGAGAGTTGTTTAAGCACATGTGATAATACGGGCTAACATAAATAGTGCTAAGAACTAAAAAATAATAACTAGGATTGAAGTATTGGAGATGCTCTTTTAAAAAAGAAAGGTACTAAGATTAGAAATAAAGGTGTAACGCGTCAAGTTAGGTGTTTATGTTGCCATGTGTTCACTTAACTCAATGGCACACTATTCATCATAGGACAAATGTTTGTTTGATTTGCTTTTTACTAGTAGTAATAGTGAATGATACTATATATAATCAAGTTACTTCTGTGTCCTGAGCTAAATTGGACAAATTAATATAAGAATTTATCAATCAAAGGTGGGAACTTTGATGTATTACGTAAACAACAAACCAATGAAAAGATAAACTTTATATATGGCTTGATGTGTGATCATCCACGCTTCAATAAAAAGATGATGTGCCCCCTAGTCATGAAGTAGTTGGCATGTCACATTATCCGGCACTGAGTTGATCTATAGACAAGTGTTTTAACTCTGTTGTGCTTGCTTTTCATCATTTTGATATTGGATTTGAACCTTATCCCATTCCCATGGCCCTTCAAGCCAAAGCTAGCCAAGAAAGAAAAATCATCAAATAATGGGGAGTTAGCTAGTGGCAGAGTTTTGTTTGATAGTATGAAAGAACTTAGAGTTGTTAAAACGGGTTAGTCGTTCGGCACAGACAAGCTAACTCGTCAGGGTTGGAAAAAATGGGTTTGGATAGCTCGACTCACATTTAAACGAGCTAGCAATTGTGGAACTCAGTTTGACCTGCCGGTTTTGTTTTAAGGGAAAAAAAGGAATTTTTTTTGAAAAATTTATAAAAAATTACTTATGACAAATTTAGAATGGCTGAAAATGTCAAAACATAGTTCAAATGTACAAAATGCAAACCAAATATTTAAGTCCAACATAATTTAATAACAATACTGAACCCGCGAGTTAAATGAGTTGGATTTGACTGGTTCGAGGTATGTCCGAGTCATATTTTAACCAACCCAACCGCCTACGAGCCGAGTTTGACAACAGGTTGGAACCTAATTTGACAACTCTAAAGGAACCTTTTCAATCACATTTACAATAACCTTCTACTACAATATCGATTTTTGGAATGTTTTCCTTTCCCTCTTCCACTAAAAGGATAGATTTATAAGACTCTTCACTAATTGGCCAACATCGAGAACTAGTGGCGGCGGCGGAAACTTAAGACTAGAGGAGGCAAAGATCAAAGAATATGACATGCTTACAATAATTTATACAACTCACATACATATTTACCACATGTAGAAAAAAAAAATTGAAAAGCTGGGAGTCACGGGTACTAGTCATGGCAGTACCATATGTAATATGTTTCTAAAACTATTCCTAAAATAACTACATGTAGCTCAGCATATGTTCCTAAAACTACACAAATAATTAAGTCTATATTTTCCTTGAACCAAACGCTACAAAATTCTGCTTGTTTTATTGCCACTGTAAATAGCTTGATGTATTACTGCTTGTAAATAATCATAGTTACTATAGTTAGTTTTTTTTTTAACAAACTCAGTTACTAACTAAGTAAAACTAACTATGGTAACTATGGTTATTTACAAGCAGTAATACATCAAGCTATTTACCGTGGTAATATGTTTTACTATTTGTGAAATCACTATAGTAAGTAAGGAATATATATGATCGGATGCAGCACATCATACATTGGTAGAAGGAATAACTGTCTCACCAAAAAGACAAAAGAACTGGCCACACATAGCATCTTATTAGGGACACGTGTAACCTCAATTCATTCTTTTTCTAAGAAAAGGAAAACAGACTAACAGAGACAAAAGTCTAAAGTGGTGATTTGGCCCACCAATTTTTACTAAAAAAGCTTGCTTGTCTAATCAAATAACACACATTCAATTTCAATATCTAAATTACTTTAGGTTCATGGGCAAGTATAATGTTTTGTTCTTCTTAATCTCCATGCCAGTATGAATACTATTATGTCATAATAAGCTGTTCATAACAGATTAACAGAAAGGGTTCACGAGTTTTTCTCTATGAGACAGAATCACATATGGCTATTTTTCCTCTTAATATTGTATAGATTCCTTATTGGACTAGCTGGACTATATTTTGTTGGGAATCACTTTGGTTTCCATTTATTTAAGTCAATTCTAGATGATAATCTTGCAGCAAAAATCTCATCTGCTAATGAAATTTACCTAAGGAAGACTTTCCCGATTCGTAGGTGAAATCTCAAAGATTATTTATCTAACAAATAAGACATCGTTACATTTAAGAATCTCACTTTTCAATTCAAGAGCTTAATGACTTGGTCACATTGCAAACAAACGAAGAGTTTCTTTGGTTTGAAGCATTTTGAGTTGAAACTTGAAAATGACTTTCTAACTTTGTTTGTAAGAGGGATCAGTAATCATATTTTATGACAAGTTTTCATCAAAGATAACTGTATTCTACAAATCGTCGGACTTTAAGACAGAAAAAATTGGTGTTCTTGTCAAATAACAAAAATTAAGATAATCTGTTTGGTGTTTCTAGCATTATGAAATTTCATCCACAAATTCCCAAAGGGACCACTTGGTAAATGTTCAATTTATTGTGTTCTTACATTTAACTAAAACTCCTATGGGTATGAACTTATTGGTTATTCTACAATTACATCATTAGCCTTTAAGCCTTTAATCTCATTAGTAATCATGTTCATGAAATTCACAAATAAAAAAATTCTGTACTTGTAAGCTAAAGCTAGTAAACTAAGCAGAAACTGTCCCTCTTAGCAAGACTAAATATTACATTCTCTTAGTTCTAATTTTGCATTGTTAAATGACTTATCCAGTGTGTGTAATGTATAGCCGTCCATTTTAACAAAGAGAAACTGAGAATATACACTTGAACATTATTATTTGATTTTGAACAAATCTAGTTACTATGTCAATTTGGTAGAGGAACAACATGAACAAATATGCACATGAACCATGTATACAACCAAAAACTGCTTAGTGTAGAAGATGTTCAGGAACCAGGAGATGAAACAAAAGCTGAACAAAGATCGTGCAGAGAACAGAGACGAAACCAGAAAAAAATTGGTAAGAGGACCGGAAATTTAATACATAAAGTAAAATCAATAGACTAATTGAATGAGGCAATATTAAATATTATAGGGGAGACAGAAATATAACATTTGAATACTATTATATTAAGAAAAAATATCTCTTAGGGGCGATCACCCCATTTTGCTCTAACCTCGGTACATCCCTGGCAGTGGAGTTAGGCATGTCCTCAAGGATGTGTATAGCATGGCCAAGCTGTGGAAAATTCTGGCGATTGTTGGGCCAAATGGAGCTGGAAAATCATCCCTGCTTGAGATTCTAGCTGGTAGAGGTAGTGCAAAAAGTGGGTCTATCTTGGACCACGGTGAACCAGGAGCATGTAGATAAAGCTCAGTTCAGGAAGATTTCAGGGTATGTTATACAAAAGATACCTTGTTTCCTGTACTTACTGTTGAAGAAACCATGATGTTTAGAGCAAAGCTAAGGCAAAATCTTGCTCATTAACAACTATGTTCCAGGGACAAGTCAATGATTCAGCATAAACAAACTAAGTTTTTTTGGAGGAACCCTTACCTCAAATATCTAGCCTCCACTGGATTCTAAGAAAAGAAAGTTTGATATCAGATCTTTCAACTTTCTTTGTAGGATACCCAAAGCTATTAGCCAAAAGAATTTTATTTTATCCAACTGCAGCATCTACAGCCATTTCCCTTTCACAATGCAAGCTAAGTTCAGAGTCGCTTTCCTCCTCCTCACAAATCTCATCATCCTCAACTCCCGGCACATAGCCAGCTCGCTTCATCTGTTCTGTGAGAATTTTCAAAATTGAATAGATATCTTTCTTAAGAGGATGCCTTTTATCTTTCACCATGAAAACATGCACATGACTCTGAACTTCAATCCAACTACAACCAGGTTGCTTAATCACTCCCAGTTGCCTCATTTGTTTTCGGACTATAGCCACATCTTTCCATCTACCAAGCTCAGCATACATATTTGAAAGAAGAACATAAGGTCCTGAGTTTGATGGATCAATCTCTAAGAGCTTTTCCGCCACATACTGCCCTAATGTAATGTTCCCATGAACCTTACAAGCAGCAAGTAAAGATCCCCAGACAACAGCATCAGGCTCCATTGGCATTGCCTGTATCAAACTGTTTGCTTCGTCAAGGCAACCCGCACGACCAAGTAAATCAACCATGCAGCTATAGTGGTCCTTCATTGGTACTAAACCATGATCAACACTCATTGAATGGAAGTAATGTCGTCCTTCTTCAACGAGTCCGGCATGGTTACACGCAGATAGAACTTCGATCATAGTAACACGGTCTGGCTTTTCTCCAGATACCAGCATTTTCTTGAAAATTTCAATGGCCTCTGTACCATAACCATTTTGTGCATATCCCATTATCATGGCATTCCATGAGACATTATCCCTCTCTACCATGTGCTCAAAAACCAAGCATCCTTCTTCAACCATTCCACACTTCATGTACATGTTAATGAGAGAATTCCCCACAAAAATATCTGATTCTTCTCCAGACTTGAACCAAAACCCGTGCTTCAAAATGTGAGCATGAGCCTGTTTACCGAGCTTCAGATGAGCGAGATTTGCGCATACGGTGAGGAGATTGCCAAAGGTGTAATGGGTTGGCCAGACAGATTCCCTTTTTAGGAGGAGGAAAAGCCTAACTGCCTCTTCATTCTCCCCATGATGTATATAACCTGCGATAAGCGCATTCCATGACACCACATTCCTCTCCATCATATTTGAAAACATCAATCTCGCATCTTTCACACTTGCAGCCCTTGCATATCCGCTAACCATGGAGGTTTCAGACACCACATCCCTAATTGGCATCCTATCAAAAACCAATCTAGCTTCATTAACTCTACTGCATTTTGCATACATATCAACCAAAGCATTTCCTAACACAAGGTCCTTCCGAAATTTATCCCATTTCATAACATGAGCATGAATTTGTGTACCTTCCCTAATTGCTGACAAGCTTGCGCAAGCACTGACCACACTGGCAAGAGTAACCTCATCAGGTTCAACCCCGCTATTCATCATCCTCACAAAAACCTCTAGAGCTTCTCCTGCAGGACCATTTTGCTCATAGCACGTAATCAAACTGTTCCAAGAAACTCTGTTCCTCACTCCCATGCCATCAAAAGCCCTTTGAGCAGAAGCCACCGCCCCACACTTGGAGTACATATCAACAAGAGCAGAACCGATGTGAACATCAGACAAGTAACGAGACTTTGATGTCAAAGCATGGACTTGAACTCCCATATTCAAATCTGTCAACCCTGCACAAGCACTAAGAGCACTGCCAAACGAATACTCATTGAGCATAAAACCCTCACGGTGCATACCAGCAAAAAATTTCAAAGCTTCCGCAAAGCGATCATTTTGGGCAAAACCTGACACCATAGCATTCCACGAGCACTGGTCAGGCTCAGGCATACACTTAAAGACGTCCAGAGCCTCATCAAGGTCCCCACACTTCACCAACACGCCTAATATCGCGTTCCAACTGAAAGTGTTCCTCTGCGGCATACGATCAAACAGCTTGCGTGCATCCTCCAAACAACCACATTTCCCATAAACATCAACAAGCCTGTTCTGAATAAAGACTTCAGATGAAAACTGAGTCTTAATAATTCGAGCATGGACGCGACGAACCTCAAAACCAGACCTGTACCTAACGCACGAGTCTAACATCTTCGCGAAGAGTGACGAGTCCATGAAGGAAAGGTCACCCACAACTCTTCGAACCAACCCATGTCTATCCATTCCATATATTTCAAGTGTGGGAACTGTTTAGTCTTCGTTAATAGGCGCTCCTTTGACCCAGAGAAAGCTACAAGGCCATGCTTCCCAATGATATCGGTTTCTTCATTGAGAAATACTCATCTCTGATTTCTAAGTGTGTCACGGTGAAGAGCTTAAAGCTTGGCAACGCCGTGCACTCTCACCTTATCAAAACCGCGCTTTTCTTCGACCTCTTCCTCGCCAACGGGCTCATCGACGCGTACTCGAAATGCGGCTGCGTAGAAAGTGCCCACAAAACCTTCGATGACCTTCCGAACAAGAACACACGCTCGTGGAACACGCTGCTCACGTTTTACTCGAAAACGGGTCTCTTCGAAAAGGCTTATAACCTGTTCGATAAAATGCCGCAACGAAACCTCGTTAGCTATAACTCGCTCATCTCAGGTTTCGCGCGCCACGGCTTCCATGAAGATTCGGTTCATCTCTTCAGGGCAATGCAAAATGGTCGTGACGGTTTAATGTTAGACGAGTACACGCTTGTTAGTGTTGTTGGAAGCTGTGCTAGTTTGGGTAACGTTAAATGGTTACGTCAGGTGCATGCAGTGGGTGTTATAGCTGGCGTGGAGTGGAATGTTATTCTTAATAATGCTTTGATTGATGCTTATGGAAAATGTGGAGACCCCGATGTGTCGTGTTCTGTGTTTTGTTGGATGCCAGAGAGAAATGTTGTGTCTTGGACATCAATGGTTGTGGCTTACACTCAGGCATCTAGATTGGATGAGGCGTGCAGGGTATTTAACGACATGCCGGATAAGAATGCAGTTTCTTGGACCGCTTTGATCACGGGTTTTGCGAGAAATGGGCGTTGTTGTGAAGCTTTAGATGTTTTTCAACAAATGTTGGAAGAGGGGGTAAGGGCTAGTGCTCCAACTTTTGTTAGTGTCCTAGACGCTTGTGCAAGTGAGGCTCTTATAGGAAGAGGTAAACAAGTCCATTGTCAAATTTTCAGATGTAGCAACTTGTTGTTGAATGTGTATGTTTGTAATGCTTTGATTGACATGTATGGTAAGTGTGGAGATATGAAATCAGCTGAAAATTTGTTTGAGATGAGTCCTGTGCGGGATGTTGTGTCTTGGAATACATTGATAACTGGATTTGCACAGAATGGTCAAGGGCATGACTCACTTGCTGTTTTCAGAAGGATGATAGAAGCCAACATAGAGCCCAATCATGTCACATTTCTTGGGGTGCTATCTGCTTGTAGCCATGCTGGTTTAGATAATGAAGGGCTAGAGTTGCTTGATTTGATGGAAAGGAAATATGGAGTGAAAGCTAAAGCTGATCACTATGCTTTGTTAATTGATTTGCTTGGGAGGAAAAACAGACTCAAGGAAGCAATGTGGTTAATTGAGAAAGTGCCTAATGGAGTTAAGAATCACGTCGCGGTCTGGGGGGCGGTGTTGGGTGCTTGTCGCGTTCACGGGAATTTGGACCTTGCTGGCAAGGCTGCAGAAGCTTTGTTTGAGTTAGAACCAGAAAACACAGCTAGATATGTCATGCTAGCAAACATTTATGCTGCATCTGGCAGATGGGGTGATGCTAATAGAGTTAGAGCAGTAATGAAGGAGAGGTGTTTGATGAAAGAACCAGCTCGTAGTTGGATTGAGTTAAGGAATGGGAAACATGAGTTTGTGGCCAAGGACAGGTTCCATCCACAGATTGAAGAGATACATGAAGTGAACAGTAAATTAGTTCTTCATTTGAAGGATGCCGGATATCAACCTTATATCGATTACCCTTTTCTTCCTGATGAGGATGATGGTTTTCTACTTTAATTTGATCAGCCTTTAAGGCCTCGTTGATGAGAAGTCTCCATCAGAATGTGATATGCCGTTTGCACTCGTATTAACGAGTATTCAAACATAGCCTAAGTTGTTACAAGGTACGACCCATATTCAATGAAGCATTTGTTATCTGTCAAAACTAGTAATCCAGAAAGCAAGAAAATGTTCAATGAATTTTTTGTTACATTCAGTCTCCTTATTGGCCCTCACAGTTAATTGCCGGCTAATTTGTAAAATGGTATCATAAATAATATTATCTGTTTTCAGTCCTGCGTTGACTCTTGTAAGTTTAAACTGATGAAAGTCAAGGTTTCTAGATAGAGTGACAAGTTTATCTTGGAAACTAAAGTACTTTGAAACTCTTACGGCCAAGTACTTTGAAACTCTTACGGCCCTGGATCAATTTTCTTTGAAACTTCCTGTTGTAATTCTAGAAGCCTTCCAGGATCAGCTTATTTTTGATAAAATCATTCTTGATACCCATAAGCTACTTACAGCAGCTTCTTGCTAGAATTGATATTGTCTTTATAATGAACTTAAGAAGGATTTCCAAACATGCACTTCATATCAATGTAAGCTTTGGTGCTTATCAAAAAAAAAATGTAAGCTTTGGTAGAACTCTGAAAATGTAGAGTACCCAGCTATCTATTTCTATTTCAAAGCTACTCACAGAAGCTTCCCACCAGAATTAATTTCGACTTTAGAATCAATTATGGAAGGACTTCCAAACCTGCACGAAGTGCTTCTTGAAGATGACTTCACTAACGTGAAAAATATGTCATCCCAGTTTTTCTGGAAAAGTATTTGAAAGATATGGATGTGGAAAATGAGTATTTTGACTTGACCATTTACTTTTACTCCCATAGTAGACGGCAAAGACCATCAAGAAATAAAGGCATTGACTTGATTTTCCTATCATAATGTGGACCTCTCTTCCGTTTCTATCTACTCAAAATCACCATTACCTTTCTCCTTTCACTCATCTCTCTCAAACCATGAGCTCAACCAAGCAAGCACACACTCGTCATGAGAGTGAAGAAGACAAAGAATTCAGTTTCTGGGGTTCATCAAATACCATAGCTTCTGAAAATGATTGTGATAGCAAATTTAAATTTGAGCACTCACCTTTTCTCCCTGGTAGTTCAGACCCTTCGCGGAGCAAAGCGATCGCTGAAGGAAGGAGGGAGCTAATGGAGTTGATGCAAGACATGTCCGAGTCCAGCTACGAACTCTCTTTGCAGGACATGGTGGTTGAGCAGCAACCACAACCTGATCAAAATGAAAAGTCTGTGGACAACACACTCATGCAAAGTAGTGGCAATAAAGCTCTGAAGAAGAAAAAGAAGAAGAAAAGCAAAAGCAAAAGCAATAAGCCCGATCGGATAATGCGGATTGAAAGCATGGAGAGTGAAACCTTCCTCCTGAAGATGTTCTTTCCAAGTTCTCTTGATTGGATGAAGAAGGCTAAAGTACAGCAGAATGTCTCCAACTCCAAGGTTTCTCAAAGACCATCATCGAAGGAATCCATAAAACAAGTAGATAAAGAATGGAGAATCAAAAGATTTTTCCTTGCAGGAGACAACAAAGGGGACACTGAAGATGGACTAAGTCAAAACAAAAGCAGGTACATAAGGATTTTTCCTCAGAAAATCTTTGTTAGAATGTGATAATGATCATGAAGTAATTGAATGCATAAAAAATTTCAATTGCGGTTCAATTTATAGCATATTTGGATCAGTTTCTCTTTTATGAGAATCAATTCTGGCATTCCCCATAATTGGTTTTGACTTCAGAATCAACTGCAGAAGGATTTCCAAACATGCATTTAGTTGAGAAATTTGCAATAGCATATAACATCTAATGGATTTTTGCATTTTGCTTCCCCAGGTATGTTGATCGCAGCTTCTCATTCTCACATGGTTGCTGGCCATTCTTTCATTATATGAAAGGCAAAGCAAAGAAACTGGGAGGATTAATTGATTAAAAATATGAACACTTTTGTTCATTTGTAGCAATGGCTTTCATTTTGCCTATTTGATCATTGAAATTTCTCCTCTCATGTGTGGGAAAGATGATGGAGAAACTGTGTAGGGCGTGTAGTTGAAGCCACATGAATCTGCTTCTTTCACTGTATGTCTGTATGTATCAGCTAAATATTGGTTAGTTAAAAATCCATTAGCTCATTATAATGAGTCAAGGAATTAGGACACTTGCCCAATCATGATTTATCTTTCTTTACATAATACGTTGTATCCGGGAATGCTACTTTATAAATTTATTACACTATGACCTCAATCAATGTCTCATCATATTCATAGGGATAGGCAAGAACCAGCAAGTCAGCAACTAGAAGATGAGATATTGTATTACAGAAAAGACTCTAAATGAAAACTACTGGGAAATTACCGTTGGAAAACTGGTATGAGACCACAAGTACCATTTTTCTAGTGGAAGAAATAGTCAAACAGATAAAAGCCTAAAAATGATGTCAAGAACCCCAGAAATAAAAAAGAAAGAAAAACGTGACACGCAAATACTATGTTAGTGCACACAAAAGAAATAGTCATCATACTTAAGACCACTATTAGGATGACAATTTTCACCCGATGGGAGATTCTCGTGGGGATTGCCCTGTTTAGAGTTCTGATTTTGGGAAATTTTTCCTTGTGGGGATGGTGATAAGGACGAAAATCTCTCTTATAAGAATTTGGGGACGGTGATAGAGATTACTCTCCCTACCCTGCGTAGTCACCACCCTGTATATATAAGTTAAAATACAATAACACACTTATAAATATTGAACTACTTACGATACAATTTATCCCCTCAAGTGGTAAGAGTTAGGGGACATAAGGGTTTGGTGGGATGAAGGGTAAGAGTCAAGGGTTCGAACCCTTGAGGATGGACTAATTTACTAATATTACTAACAACTAACATTTGCCTATAAAAATTAAACTTACAATACGACTTCACTTTTTGGATGAGTTAAATGCTCGATAGAATATTTTGGGTGTTAGACTTCAAATATTTTATGAGTTGAATGTGGTACTTTACATTTCAAATTATTTATTTTATTGACTTCATATATGATGAATTTTGTTTAATCTTATTTAAACTTTATCATATATTTATATGAATTTGATGTAGTTGCATTGTCACCTATGGTCTATAACTTTATTGCATAAACTTGTGCTTTATGTACTTAATTTAAAATTTTAATGACATGTTAGGGATCCTTTGGGGAGATGGAAAACATGGATGAAGTGAAAATTCACTCCACAGCGGGGAATGGGGATGGGGAGGGGGACAGAAAAGAGGTGTAGGGACGGGGAGCGGGAAGACATTTCCCAAATATCTTTATTTTTCACTTTATTTCTTTCTCTTCTTGTCACATCACGTCATATATCACATCAATTACTCATCTCTCTTTTCTTCATATTTTACTCTAAATATACATATATACCCCAAGACAAATCATTTTTGCTTGGATATATGGTGGCAATATCTCTTTGCACTTGTGTAAACGAATGTCAGTAGTATGCATTTTCACTCAATTGTTTTCCAAACACATCTTTAGAACATGTTTGAAAAGTCATTTTCTGCTAGAGGTGTTAGGATCAACAAGTTAGCCTTAGGACTCGTTCAGTACACCGTATTAGGCATGATAGTATAAGCTTATACAATACATTATGAGCTTATCCATTGTTTGATACTCACATTGTATTGTATAAGCTTATACATCAATCTCCTCTTATACATCAAAATGATGGATTATATAATCCACCCTATAGATGATGGATAAGACATGATAATAGTGTAATGTATAAACTACTTCAATATATTTAATCGACCGTCACCACAATCACCACCGCCTCCACCACCACCACTGCCACAGCCGCCACCACTGTCGCTGGTACCACCACCACTGTCACTGGCACCACCACCACCACCACTGTCGTTGTCACCACAACCACCATCCACCACCACCACCACCACCACCGCCTCCCCCACTACTGCCGCCACCGTCGCCGCCACCACAACCACCATCCACCACCACCGCTTCCACCACTACCACCGCCACCACCACCACGCTCTAATCATCGTTATCGCCACTACCACCACCCTCCACCATCATCGCCGCCATTACTGCCACCACTACCACCACCGTTGTCGTGACCACCACCACTGTCGTCGCCGACACCACTGCCACCATCGTTGAAACCTCCATACCACCACTGTCGCCTCCACCACCACCGCCGCCACTAACACCACCATCCACCACCACTGTCACTATCACTACCGCCGCTGCTACCACTATCTACCACCACTACCACCACCATCACCTTCCAATACCACGACTACCACGCCACTAGTGTTGCGATCAAACTATACAATGTATGACCAAACGTTGTATTATATTAAAATTTTATCAAGCCTTATTCTATCAGGCCTAATACAATCATGTCTTATACTATCAAGTCTTATATTATACAACGTGCTAAATTGTTTTTTTTCTTCTTTACTTGTATTGGATTGAATTACCCCTTGTACTTCTCTTCAATACAAGTTCATTGTTTATCAAAAAAAAAAAAATACAACGTACTAAACAACCCTTAATATCCGATCAAAAATATAGATTGACCAACAAGTTAGCCTTATTGTTTAGATTTGCATTAGTTCGATCCGAAATTTGATTGGTCTGGCACTCTGGCCCAATTCATTTTCACTTTCTTTTTCAACAAGCAAAATCGATTTTTTAAAAATATAAAGTGAGAAATTCTCACGTATCAGTTTTAACTGAAAAAAATGTGTGAAATAAAATATTATTCCCTCCATTCCTATTTAACTGTCTAGGAAGAGAAGAAACACATATTGTTCCGGGAATGGACATTCAAGAGAGGTATAGTACCCAGAGGTAGAGGGATTGTGCTAAGAGAGAATCAGAATGAGAGAGAGAGTGTGCTGAATTTCAAGTGTTATTTCATCAAATGAGCCAAAAGTCCTATACACCTGATAACTACCTCCTATTTATAGAGCTTGGGTACTACCTATTGGGCCAATTGGGCCTCCGAGGTCAAGGCCCATCTGAAGGCCAGGGCCCCGCCTCAGGGCGGGATACATGCTGGGCGTTGCCCCTCTAGGGGCTCGCCCAGTCCACTAGTCCACAAGACACCGAGCTCGAGGTACGAGAGCTAAGGGTGTCTTTTAAATGCTTTTACATATGTCTTACAGTACACCAGAATCTGCACTGCCAACATGGCTTGAGCAAAAGGAAACTTGCATTTTCAGTTACCCAGTCCACTGACTTGACGAGCAACCCGAGCTGGCAAGTCCACTAGTCCACAAGCGGCGAGAACGACTACTTTGTATTGGTGATAAGTTGGAGCAGGTGCATGATCGCTCGCCGGCGGGAAAGGTGGCAGGCATGGGTCATGTGCCGATCATTCAATCATTGACTGGCGGTGACCCCGGCGAGCGACTGAACCTCGTTGTTGGTGTCAATCGTCAGGCGATGGCGTTTGATCCTTATAGTGGCGAGGCTTTTCGCGCTTTCCCTTATTTTAAAACCCTTTCAAATTTCTATCTGCCTCACGTGGCTGCCCCACGTGATGTGTTGGTTACATCAATTTCCCTCTTTCTCCGGAACCGTCACTTCACCTTTCATAACCGTCTCATCGTGCGCAGTAACTCCCCTTTGCACGCGACCCACCTCCCCAAAACCATCATGACTTCCAACCTTCCACACGCGTCTAACACGCGTCACCCTTCCAGCTTCTCCCCTTCTCCTATAAAAACCCTTCTTCCCCACTGTCATCCCTTTCCGAGACCCCTCTTCACTTCCCTAATCGCTACCAAACTCCCTCTGCCCACTTCCGCTCCGGAGCCGTCGCTTATCACCCTTTCCGCTACCCACTCTTCACATCCTACTCCGGTGAGTCCCACTGTCCTTATCTTTACATCGCACACATACTGATCTTTTCCTTTCTTTCACCTCACTGTCTTCTAAAAATGGCTTCAAACCCTACCTCCCCTAATCACTCTTCTTCCTCCTCCGAAAGCGACCCTGACTCCACCGCTGCCGGCGGCCTCCGTTTAGAGGTTCCGGAGATCCCAGCTCACCGACTAAAAACTTACGCCACTCTGCCCCTTCCAGTCCAAGCAGCCCCCAAACACGAGGCTATAGATCAACCTTCCATCTTCCAAGATAGCGATCCCATTGTGCAATTCGTGAACTCCCTGGGTGGCTTGTCCAATGACGATGAGTTTAACGCCAAACTCAGGATCTGGGTTTGCAGTCCCGGGGATCGCCCCTGGCTTCACAAGCCAGACGGCGACGTAAAGAGATCCCATTTTTTCTTTGCGTACGAATACATGTTTAGCGAGCTTGGAATCAGGCTTCCTTTCTCGCCCTTTGTCCAAACCGTCCTCCGCGACATCAACGCGGCTCCCTGTCAACTCCACCCTAACGCCTGGGCCTTCATTCGATGCTTTGAAATCCTAAGCGCCGCTGTCGGCATCGCCCCATCCCCCACCAGTTTCTTCTACCTTTACGACGTCGACCCCAAGTCCATCAAAAACAAAGGATGGATTTCCTTGAAGGCCCGAGCCGGCCGGAAGTGTTTGCATCCCCACAAAAGTAACGCGAAGTCCTCCTTCGCACGAAAGTACTTCCGTGTGGCGGTTCATCCCGCCTACCCAGAGGCATTCACCCTCAGAGACGGGACCGCCCTCTTTCCTCTTTACTGGACAGAGAAGCCCAACGGGATCACCGATCCTTCAGAGGATTCCTTGTCCGCCAACGATAAAGCCTTTCTTAATCTCCTTGCCCCACTTCCCATCCTTGACTGCACAACAGTCCTTGAGGGCGCTGACCTCTCAAGAACTCCCAAATACTTAGGTTGCCCATAGCTCACTTTTATTATTGACATTTCCTTTCTCGACTCCTATGTTATCACTGATCGTTTTTTTTTTTATTGTTACAGAAGATATGAATTTCACGAACGCCGAGCTCCTGAAGGCCCGCGAGAGGAGAATGGCTCGCTTTTCCCCAAAATTCAACACTGAGGGCGACGCGAAAAAACAGGGCGGTGCTGAGAACCAAGCCGAGAGCACCAAAGCTCCCAAGAGGAAAAGATTGACCAAAGCCTCCTCCAATGCCGACACATCCAACCCTGGCGCTCAGCCCACCACTGCTGCTGCGCCCAAAGGCAAAAATGTCGCTGAAGCCTCTGTCGCCGCAGCTACCGAGCCAACCGCCGTACCAGCTTCTTCTCCTGCCTCCGCCGGTGCGACCGCTGCTGTTGCCGCAGAGTCCTCTATTGGCGTCACAGCCGCCTCCGCCGGCGTTAACGCCACAAAAGCTGCTGCGTCTTCCGACACTCCTATTGGAGATAAGGAAAAAGAAAATGAAACCCCAAAGTCTCCCCCTCGCCAAGATGCGCCTCCTAGCCCGCCCTCAACACATGATGCAGGCTCCATGCCCTCCCCGCCTCATCAAGGGGAAAAATCCTGTCCTGGCGCTGCCACTACCTCTGAAGCAGCTCAAATTGAACAAGCCCCTGCTCCCGAGGTCGGTTCTTCCAGCTATTATAATATGCTCCCCAACGCCATTGAACCCTCAGAATTCTTTCTTGCTGGTCTCAACCGTGACGTTATAGAAAAAGAAGTTTTGAGTCGGGGCCTGAATGATACTAAGGAGGAGACCCTTGCTTGCCTCCTACGCGCTGGGTGCATCTTTGCCCACACGTTTGAGAAGTTCAATGCCGCCAACGTTGAAGCTGAGCGGTTGAAGGTCGAAAGTGCTAAGCATCAAGAAGCCGCCGCTGCTTGGGAAAAGCGTTTCGACAAACTAGCGACGCAGGCAGGAAAAGACAAAGTCTATGCCGACAAGATGATTGGCACGGCGGGGATTAAAATCGGCGAGCTGGAGGATCAGCTGGCGCTGATGAAGGAAGAAGCAGATGAGCTTGATGCAAGCCTTCAAGCTTGCAAGAAGGAAAAAGAGCAAGCTGAGAAGGACTTGATCGCCCGAGGCGAGGCGCTGATTGCAAAGGAGTCAGAGCTTGCCGTACTGTGCGCTGAGCTGGAGTTAGTGAAAAAAGCGTTGGCGGAGCAAGAGAAAAAGTCTGCGGAGTCCTTGGCCTTGGCGAAATCTGACATGGAGGCGGTGATGCAGGCTACGTCCGAGGAGATCAAGAAAGCGACCGAAACTCATGCCGAGGCCCTCGCCACGAAAGATGCTGAGATTGCTTCCCAACTCGCAAAGATCATAAGTCTAGAGGACGAGCTGGCGACGGAGAAGGCCAAAGCCATTGAGGCGAGGGAACAAGCCGCTGACATCGCCCTTGACAACCGCGAGCGCGGTTTCTACCTCGCCAAAGATCAGGCCCAACATTTGTACCCGAACTTTGACTTTAGCGCCATGGGAGTAATGAAAGAGATAACCGCCGCAGGACTGGTTGGTCCCGACGATCCTCCCCTGATTGACCAAAACTTCTGGACAGCGACTGAAGAAGAAGAGGAAGAAGAAGAACAGGAGAAAGAAAACAATGAATAATGTAATTTTAACATTACTTTAGCTTTTACTGTCACCTTGTAGTGTACTTTTCCACCATTCGTCTATGTTTAAGCAACCCTTCGCCATAGCTTTTTATATCGCCGTTGGATATTTTGTAAATCATGTTGGAATGCTTCCGCCGTACATTTTTTAGTCGCCGCCGCATCGTCATCACCATCTTGCTTTAGCCTTATAAGAAATTAGTTTGACTTGCTCGCCACTCTCAGCGTAAGGCCGCCACCATTTTGCGGTAGGTCGCTACCCTCATTTTTGGCGGTAGGTCGCAACCCTCTTGCGGTAGGTCGCGACCCTCTTGCGGTAGGTCGCCACCATTTTGCGGTAGGTCGCTACCCTCATTTTTGGCGATAGGTCGCGACCCTTTAGCGGTAGGTCGCCATCCTCTTGCGGTAGGTCGCGACCCTCTTGCGGTAGGTCGCCACCCTTAGCGTGAGGTCGCCACCCTTTTGGCGACTTTTGTGTGTCTAAACTGAGTCTTACAGGTCGCCACCCATAGCGTTTGGTCGCCACCCTTTGGCATGAGGTCACCACCCTAGCGGTAGGTCGCCACCCTTGGTGTGATCGTCCCATTTTGGGACTCAAAGTGCTTTGGGTTCCAATGGCCAGTTGGATTACCAAAGCGGTGCTCAGTAGAATGGGCAATTTGTACCCCACACATCGCCAATGAATCCGGTGGTTACGTGGGCTTTTCCGGGGCTAATTTAGTTCATCGTGAAACTTGTTTCACTTTGTAACTAAATCGCGCCATCAGGAGCTTGTCCCACCCAATAACAAACCGCTTATGGAAGAGTCTTCCAAGTTTCATAAAACTTTAATGGTGTGCCTCAATTCACCCACTCCTTCTCTTTGATCCGATTTGCTCCTCTCTGTCTGAATCAAAACCAGTGAAGACAATATAACTTCTAATATCAACTTCAAAATAAGAAAATTAGGAAATACAACAACTGAGAAGGGAATCAAATGAAAGATGGAGGAAAAGTTTGAAGGAATTGGAAAATTTGTTGCCAGCGATCTTAACCATAGCAACGCTTTACTCGCCAAACTTCCACGGCCAAAACAAAACGTGCCCGCCAGAATTCCGCCGCCAGAATAAAACGTGCTTGCCAGATTCCAACGCCAGCGACGTTCTCCCGCCGCCGAACTCCATCGCCAACAACACTTGCTCGCCGCCTAACCTCAAAACGTGCTCGCCAAAGCCAACGCGTGCTCGCCAAAGCAAACGTGCTCGCCAAAGCAAACGCGATCGCTAAAAAAAACGTCTCGGGATTGGCTCTGCTCTTCATGTATTGTGCTCTGGACAGTTTCCTCGCCTTCGTTCTTTTCTTCGTCATTACCAATCTGCTCTCCCTCGCCTACATGCTTCCTCGATCTGAAGCATCACCTCTGTTGACGCTCTTCATGGTCGGTCTGAACCGTGTTGCTCTGATCTGCCATCGCTGGATGCGCCTTGAAGAATCTCGATCTGTCATTCTCTCGTGAACGCACCTTGTTCTTTCCCCTCCGCCTTGCCACCGATCTGAAACTCCTCCCTCCGCCTTGCCACCGATCTGAAACTCCTCCTTTTATCACTGCTTGGGCGACGTGTCGCCCTTTTCCAACTTCGCGCGCTTTCTTTTGAAAGCGTCGTCCTCCTCATCAAGAATATAAGTGCTGGCGCGAGCACGCATCTCCTCCATCGAACGCGCCGGCTTACGTGTCAATTTGCTGTTCAACCCTCCCGGTAGCAAACCGTTTTTAAATGCTAAAGCACAAGCTCGAGGCTCCTCGTCCTCAACCTTGACCGCCGCTGCGCTGTACCTTGCCATGTACCCTTTCAGTGATTCTCCTTCTTGCTGGCGAATATTATATAGGTCGTTGATCGTCACCGGCTGATTCTTATTCGCCGAGAATTGCACTAGAAACTTGGATGAGAAGTCTCTGAAATTTGAAATCGATCCGCGCGGCAAAGTTGTGAACCACGCCATCGCCGTCGATTTGAACGTCGATGGAAACATCCTGCACTTCACCGCATCTGACGCCGCACTTATCACCATCTTCGTATTAAAATACAGAAGATGATCCTTCGGATCGGAATCTCCGCTGTAAGAATCCAGAACTAACGTTTTCATGTTATCCAGAATCGCCACACTCTCGACATCTTCCGAGAACGGACGGAACTCAGCCACGGAATCTGCTTCTCTGCTTCCATCACCTCGCTGCTCGCGGCGGTAGAAATCTAACTGAGCCTGTAGATGCTCATTCCGCTGCTGGATGTTGTCAATGCTGCGCATCAAATGGCGCCATTGCTCCTGCGTCACCGCCGGTTGTTGTTCCGGAGCAGGCGAATTCTCTGGTGAGCGCTCCAGAGATCCCACCTGTGAAGGTGATGGAGGAGGAGAAGGCGATTGTACTCCTGTCGTTCGTACCGGAGAATCCAGGACCACACGATGAGGCCGCCGAGGCGGCGAAATCCGCTGTCGCATTGGTGAATGATGTTGCCTCCTGCGTCGAGTCTCCATCCAAACCAGAAACGATGCAAACTCGATCGGAAAACCAATCACTAATCACAGAATCAAAATCAGAAAACCAGAGAATTGCCTAATCACAATCAGAGGTAACTTCATGCACAATCAATCCACGTGAATGGGAGTAGAGAATTTACGATCCCCACAGACGGCGCCAAAATGTTCCGGGAATGGACATTCAAGAGAGGTATAGTACCCAGAGGTAGAGGGATTGTGCTAAGAGAGAATCAGAATGAGAGAGAGTGTGCTGAATTTCAAGTGTTATTTCATCAAATGAGCCAAAAGTCCTATACACCTGATAACTACCTCCTATTTATAGAGCTTGGGTACTACCTATTGGGCCAATTGGGCCTCCGAGGTCAAGGCCCATCTGAAGGCCAGGGCCCCGCCTCAGGGCGGGATACATGCTGGGCGTTGCCCCTCTAGGGGCTCGCCCAGTCCACATATATTAAGGAGTGCAATTAATTTTGTTACTTTCCATAAAAATATTATTTGATTTCCTATTTCACCCTTTAAAGTATATATTATCTTTCTCATTTATTGTTCCTGCAAGGGCATTTATTGGAAAAACATTATTTAATGTCCTCTTGAAACACTAAATAGACAGATATATAGGAACAAATTTGTTTCTTCAAAGTGGACAATTAATAAGGAACAGAGAGACTACATTGGTTAACATTTGTAACAAAAAAACATTGGTTAACATTTTCTCTTGCTATTACAGCTAGATATTGAATAGTGTGATATTCTAGATCTCACGCGCTTCCTTCAAATAGAAATGGATAGCTGCCAAATTCACATGTCTCATGTCTCATCTCTCATCTCTCATCTCTCATCTCTCATCTCTCATGTCTGGTCAGTACTATATATTATTTCCTGTATGAAGCATGCGAAGAATTGGTAACAATCCACCAAAATCTAAAACATGATAGCTATTCCAGTAGCATATATTATCATATGATACATTCAAATTTATCATAAATTCTACAAATATTCAAACCCTCGTCCATGTCGGTGGTGGTGTGCACTCTCCAAACCAAAATTTAGCTGCACTCTCCAAATGGACAAAATTGACATAAAATTATTTTCCATTTTTTCTAAGAAACAAGTACAAATTGAAAAAAAAAAAAAGAAGGTATGGCTGTCACGTTCTTGATCCCAGTCTTGAGGTTCCATTCCCGATATATTGTGAGCTGATTATCAAGCTGAATCTGATCGTAGTTTCAGGCTGAAGCGAAAATCCAATACTATTTGCCACTTGCCAAATGATAAATTAAATTGTTTTAAAAATAATTTAACTAATTATGTTTGAGAATGTACGCTTTCAGTGGAAAAGTTCCCGCTAACATTGTCGGTTGTTTGTTGATTCTGCTCCGTAGGCCTTTGGTCAAAAGCACAGAGTCAACTTCTTTAGGCTGTTTGGATTTTTTTTTGAATGAATTGGCCTATTGTAGAGTGAGGAGATGAGGATTGGCTTAAGGTAAGGAAAATCATGGGACTCAAAGTATTTAAAGATGAATGTGTTGTGCTACAATCATTAATGACGGTTATTGATACAATGAAGTTACTTTTATTTGCATTTTTATGAGCTCTTCATTATTTGAGATTGAAAAGGCTTAAATAAGTTTGTAAAATACATTATTTTTTTCGTCCTTATAATTTTTTTTTAAATTCTCTCAAAATTATACGCTTTTTTTAGTTATTGTTGTCACGTTTTTCATCCAACCTAAACAAAATTACATGTGGCATGAGTTAAATGGTTATTATTTTAAATGGTTATTGTATTTATTCATTTATATTCTTCCATTAATTGTATTTATTATGTTTAGGTTGGATAGGAAATATGACGGTGAAGGCTAAAAATAAAACTTGTAATTTTAGGAGGATGTTAAGTTAAAAAATGATTTTATCTAAGGTTGAAAAAACAAAAATGATACATGTATTTTGCACGACGAAAAACTTATTTAAGCTTTTTTTATATATTTATTCACATTTCCTATCACATCACTATCATATTATTCCTTTCTTTTTCTTCTCTTCTTATCTCACACTTAGTATCCCCTCCTTGTAAAAAAATATATAAGTAAAATTAAAGTACGAATGAAATATGATTTATTTCGAAAGATAAAAATAGTAATTTTTTATAGAAAAAAGTAATTATAAATTGATAAAATATCCTCTTTAAATAGGGTCTATGGAAGGCAATCTAATTTTATTTACACTCCAATTTCATTTATATTTCGATTTTTCCCCAATTAATTAAGAGGGTTAATAAAGCCAGAAGGAACAGAAAAAAAACAAATTACAAGCCTCTATGATAAATGATCGAGGCAACATCTAACAATAATTGAATTGAACAAAAATTAGGAAGGACTTCAAAAAACAGTGAGAGACACCAACAAATCTACCATGCTTAGCTAGAACACCTACAACATAATTTGCTTCCTTGAATATGTTACCCCAAGTGACGTAAGAGAAATTAGTCATATCAAGACAAATTAAACCCATCAACTGCGCTTAAGGATGTGAGTCTGCACACCTAAATCTCAAAAGACTGACGCTAAAGGAAGAGTCTAACTCAATAATAACCTTTTGGAATCTCCTTTCAACAACAACCTTAACTCCAATAAAGTCAAATTTCAATTCATACATTACATACCTCATTTTTTATCCACCTCAATTTCACTAACTTTTATTTCTATATCTTTTATCCATTTTCAATCACATTTCAGGCTTTCTTATTTTTTTTCCTCTTATTTTTTTTTTTTCATTCTATCTCTTTATTACCACTTGATAACAAGTGTGATTGAAATTTGAAACAGTAATCACAAAGTCCCTGCATCAAAAGCTCATAAGGATCGGAACCTAGCTTCTATGTGAAAGCAAAAAGGAATGCACCTACATTTGGATAGAAATAAGATGTGATATTATAATTAATTCAAAAAAAAAAAGATGTGATATTATAATAATATAAAAAAATAGACATAGACATAAATTTAATGGAATGTGGGTGAATAAATGGAGATCTCATGGAAAAGCATCACCAAGTTGCATGTGGCTTCGTTTTCGTTTAGCTGGCTACGCAGTGTGTTTAATTCTTTCCTCCTCAGTCCTAGATTCCGCTTCCGTATGTCACACTCTCCACCCTCCGGCCATAACGATCATTTTTTATTTAATCTCTTTGGTTAATTACTCGAATATAATTATTTTTTAATTTCCGTCGGTTCGGCAAATCTGAAAGATATTTAATTTAATTTAAAATTAGGTAATTCATTGTGACTTTGGCAGCAGAGCAACTAGCTAGCAACTAGCAAGCAGCAACTAAATTCTCTCCTTTTTCCTCGACTCTCTCTTTCTGTATTTAAACACCTTCCCCTTTCTCACACTCTCAACCAACACCTTCCATTTCACACCTCTCCCTCTGCGCAAGCACCATGGAGAGATAACACCACCTCTTCCAACAACCACAGGTACGTACCCGCCATTTTTACTCTTCAGATCGCATTCCTTCTTTCAACTTGTGCATTTCGATTCGAACCTTATCGTTTTACTCTATTAAGCTTCGAATCTTGTCCAGTGTTAGCGTCAGATTTTCAGTTTTTGTTCCTCACAATCTAGATCCATGTGGTTTGATTGTTGTTGATTTCAACTTCTAAATTTGTCATGATCTATTCTCGCTTTGTTGATTTTATTCTGTGTTGATGTTGAATCTTGCTGGTTATCATGCAAAATATTTAGTTTCAACTTTGAACTGTGTAAACATTCTGATCTGCTTGTTATATGCTGTGGTTTTATGATCTCACTTGTATCTGATACATGTGCCATGTCCTCCAGGTTTTGTTAGGTGAGCATTAGGTTCCTTTAGCTTTTTAGGTGTTTGGATTTATTAACTAGCTATTGCGCCGAGCAATTTGGTTCGCGATAGTTAGTTCGTATCGTTATATTTTTACTAGATATGGTAGTAATGTGGAAGGGAAATTGCTTTATGGTTGCTTTGTCTATATAAGGAAATTATGAAAATCAGTTCATGGTTTCCTAACAATGTGAGTGGTGTTCAATTATTGTTTGGTTTGTGATCAGGTATAAGTTGTCTGTGAATTCCCTCGACGACATGGCGATAGGGAAATATTCTAGAGTGGATGGCAGAAGATCATCAGGTTACTGTTCGACGGTGACTGTTGTCGCGTTTGTGGCTCTATGTTTGGTGGGAGTCTGGATGATGACATCGTCTTCTGTAGTTCCTGAGAAAAGCGGGGATGTGTCTCAGGAGAGTAATAACGAGGTGAAAGAACAGACTGAGGTTAAAGAACAAGTTAGCGAGACTGATAATAGCAGCAGTAGGCAGTTTGAAGATAATCCTGGTGATTTGCCTGAGGATGCAACCAAGGAGGACAGCAATGTCTCCTCGGAAGATAGCTCTAACTTGCCAGAAAAGCAAGAAGAGAAATTGCAGGAAAACTCTGTAGATAATTCTTCTGAAGATGCAAATACAGAAGAAGCAGATAAGAAAAAAGAGGATGAAGGTTCCAAGACAGAGAATCTTGAATCAAACGCAGATACTACAGATAGTAACAAAGAAGATAGTGGTGATACTTCCAGTAAGGAGTCTGATTCTGATGAGAGTGAAAAGAAAAATGAATCAGATGATGACAAGAAGTCTGATTCAGATGAAAATGAAAAGAAAACTGATAACTCTGATGAAACAACAGATACTAGGATAGAGGAGAAGGTGGAACAAAGTGATAACAAGGAATCTGATGGAAGCTCTAGCGAGAAGAGTACAAATGAGGTATACCCTTCCGGGGCTCAGTCAGAGCTTCTTAGTGAAAGTACAACACAAACTGGGTCTTTTTCAACTCAGGCTGCAGAGTCAAAGCATGAAAAGGAGGCTCACGAATCCTCCAAGCAGTACAAGTGGAAACTTTGCAATGTCACCGCTGGCCCTGACTTTATCCCATGCCTTGACAACTGGAAAGCGGTTAGGAGTCTTCGGAGTACTAAACACTATGAACATCGAGAAAGGCACTGTCCTGAAGAACCCCCTACCTGCCTTGTCAGTCTTCCTGAAGGATATAAACGCCCAGTTGAATGGCCGAAGAGCAGAGATAAGGTAGAAATTAACTCAAACCTTATGAATTATCATTCTCTGTTCGACTGTTTTCTCATTCTTAAAATAATAAGTTGTTCTCATGCAGATATGGTATTACAATGTTCCTCACACTAAGCTTGCTGAAGTTAAGGGACACCAAAACTGGGTTAAAGTTACGGGGGAGTACCTTACTTTTCCTGGTGGCGGAACCCAATTCAAGCATGGTGCACTTCATTACATTGACTTTATACAAGAGGTAGAATGTATATATATTTTGTGTCAATTGACTTATATTTATTTCTGTTGTTGTCAATGTGTCCACAAATGTCCATATAGTTTGTTTGTGCTTAAGTATTTATGACGCATTCAGGGTTTCAGACTTTATGACCAATATATATAGACAACTTAATTACTAACTTGTCATGGACCTTGAAGGAAACATCATTCACAATTATTGCATCTTAAAAAGCTGTGTTATGATCCAAGTATAACAAAAAGAAAGTGATGGCAACTCAACCCTGCAGACAACTTAATTCCTAAGTAGGATGTTCTACCACCAAAACTCAATACCAATAAAACTATCATTAGATGTTCTACAATGCGCTTCTTTATCATTAGAAGATGTGCTGCATAGTATAACATGTTGAGAAATCTTTATGCTTTCATCCTAGAACTATTCTAAACTATTGTAATATGTTTACTTGATGTGGGTGACCATTTTACCTAATAGATCTTTGATGATGCAGTCTGTACCTGACATTGCTTGGGGAAAGCGCACACGTGTTATATTAGATGTTGGATGTGGTGTTGCTAGCTTTGGAGGTTTTCTCTTTGAAAGAGACGTACTTGCAATGTCACTCGCACCAAAGGATGAACATGAAGCTCAGGTTCAATTTGCTCTTGAAAGGGGTATTCCTGCTATATCTGCTGTGATGGGCACAAAGAGGCTTCCCTTCCCTGGGAGAGTATTTGATGCAGTCCATTGTGCAAGATGTAGAGTTCCATGGCATGTAGAAGGTAAGCTTGCATAGCAGCATGCATAGCTTTTATTTTGGTGAATTGATGAATTCATTGTATAGCATTTTCAAAATCAAATTCATTTAGGCATTTCACCTTCAAGATAACATATAAATTGAAGTGACATAAAATACATGTAAATGCAACTACCTTTTCATCTTTAACAGTTACTATTTTACTACTGCAGGTGGTAAATTACTTCTGGAGCTGAATAGAGTATTGCGACCTGGGGGTTTTTTTGTGTGGTCTGCCACTCCTGTTTATCAGAAGCTTCCTGAAGATGTTGAAATATGGAATGGTAGATTATTACTAGACTTATGTCTGCTCTTTTATGCATCTTCATATTGGTTTGTAAATCTTGATATTTTATGAATTCATTCACAGCCATGAAAGCACTAACAAAAGCGTTATGCTGGGAACTTGTGTCGATCAACAAGGATCAACTTAATGGAGTTGGTGTAGCTGTATACAAGAAGCCACTTTCTAATGAGTGTTATGAGAAACGATCAAAGAATGAGCCTCCGCTCTGTGGGGACTCTGATGATCCTGATGCTGCATGGTATTCTTCTTTAACCTTGTTTAAAATCCAAAACTGAAGATAGAAGGTGATTTTACTGAGTTAATCGGCGAATTCACCTTTGACTACATTGTGAGAATAAACTTCAAGAACAAGCTGATATCTATTTCCCTCTCCCTCCTGTTTTGTTGAAACAAAGGAACATTTTTTAAACCAATATTTATAAAAATGAAACACTGAAACAGGACTTTGGATACAGTTAGAAAAACCTAGATGTTTCTGCTTCGAATGAACAATTTTTGTAGTTGCAGATTTATCAGCCAAAGATTCTAAAACAATAGTGTTACAACGTCTTGTGTGACAGGAATGTTAAATTGCAAGCTTGTATGCACAAAGTGCCAAGCAGTTCAAGCGAAAGGGGCTCAAAATTGCCAGGGCAGTGGCCGGCCAGACTGACCAAAGTGCCATACTGGTTGTCGAGTTCCCAAGTTGGAGTTTATGGAAAGCCTGCCCCTGAAGATTTCACTGACGATTATGAACACTGGAAACGTGTAGTGTCCAAGTCTTACCTAAACGGCATCGGAATTCAGTGGTCAAATGTGCGGAATGTCATGGATATGAAATCTGTCTATGGAGGGTGAGCAAAAGTCACTTACAAATGTTACTCTGAATTATATTTACTTGCTAATATGTCCATTGTGTTTGACATCTTCCACTCATTGTTGTGGCTTCCAGATTTGCTGCAGCTTTGAGAGATTTGAATATCTGGGTAATGAATGTAGTTTCAATAGACTCCCCAGATACCCTTCCCATTATTTATGAACGAGGTCTTTTTGGTATATATCATGATTGGTGCGAATCATTTAGCACCTATCCTAGGTCGTATGATCTCCTCCATGCAGATCATCTGTTCTCGAAGGTTAAGAAAAGGTACAAATAACTATTTCAGCATTCATAACCAGCAAACTCTTGGTTACTTGTTTAGTTTAAAAGTTTATGCTACTCAGGATTTGCTAATAATGCTTATTGGTCACACAGGTGCAGTTTAGCTTCTCTAGTCGCTGAAGTTGATCGGATTCTCAGGCCTGAAGGTAAGCTTATTGTCCGTGACACAGTTGAGATCATCGACGAGCTTGAGAGCATGGTAAAGTCTATGAAGTGGGAGGTTCGCATGACTTACTCCAAGGATAACGAGGGCATGCTATGTGTCCAGAAGTCCAAGTGGCGCCCTAAGGAGGTGGAAACACTCAAGTATGCTATTCTTTAAGCATGGATGAGAAGCCAAAATTCTTGGGTTTTGGGTGCTCAAAATTCCTGTATAACAGTGTACTTCCACTATTAGTCATGTATCATGTTAGTTAGGAATCTGTATTAGTTTTTTCCTGAGTATTAATTTTGATATCCCCTATTTATATTTAGAGATTAGTGGCTTTTACCTTGTAACATGGTGCCATAGTGTGAAGGAAATTTGATCATGTTCTTGCAAATGTAGAGAACATTGATTTATATGCACAATAGCTATTATTTAATGTCTACCAATCCAGTAATGGTAGCACGTATTGCTTATCTAGTTGAGGCGGTCTAGCTGTTAAACTCCAAATATTTCTGATCAGTGATTACGCTCGATGAGCAGAATCACTGTAGTTGGAGACGTTTAATTTGCTGTCCTACCATAATGGTTTACTCAGGGCACTGTAGAGCTAACTACATAGAAAATAATATGATCGATATTGGCCAAAAGAGCTCTCCTTGAGTAATCTACATATATACAGTTGGACAAACGTATTGATATATGGTGGAAAAACCACTGAGACTCTGAGAGTCACAATTGATGTGAATAAAAACATTTTTTCTTAACTCTTGTGTCTGTTTACCACAATTTTGACTTCATTATGGTTTTTTAATGTGTATTCAAACATGCATGTAACTAGTTGACATGTTAGCTGCTAATATTGAAATGGCAATATGAACATGATCATCGAAACTTGCTACCTGCTATTTTTCTGTGCCAAATTGTGAAATAGGCATCTAGGAACATGCAGCCTGGTCAAACGGCAGTGATTTAGCGGGGTGGCATCAGCTTCTTTAAGTCCAAGAAGTTCAGACTTATAAATTGGCGGAGACTGCGGAGTAAAGAGCAAATAAACAAATGGGTAGTTTGGTTTAGAGTAATAGGAAGAAGGTTCATCTATATTTAAACGGTAATTCGGTTCATTTCCCCCGAGGGTTAGCTCAAGTGGTAAGAGTTAGGGGACATAAGGGTGGGGAGGGGAAGGTCCAGGGTTCGAATCCTGGAAGGGAACTTTGAAGGGAATTTCTGACTTACTAACAACTAACCACTAACATTTGCCTATAAAAAAAATTCGGTTCATTTCATTAAATGCGTTTTTAACTTATAAAATGCATACTAATTATCCTTAATATTATATTGTGATAAATACATTTTCTTGAATGCACTTTATTTTTGTTTTTTAAGAGCAATGCTACATAGCACGACCCTTTACCATGCACGATAGCGGAATGCTAGACTTTTCATAGTCTTACGGCTCATGAGGGGGTTGGAAGTTTACCATCCACACATTGATTTAAGAGACTAAGAGCATAAGTGGTCAATGACATCATCCACATACATTCACCACAAAACCTTAAAGCAATGGAGTTCTTATCAGTTGGGCTCCCGAAAAGAAGTTGCAACTTGTTGTCATGAGTAGTACCAATCAAATCTTTTATGCCCTCCTCAAATGTATAGTCCATCCCTACACAGTCTCGGAATACCTCTTGTTCGGGTGTGAGATCGGCTCATTCCTGTGACCCTCCGCCTAGAAGCCTGCGATGAGTCGCTCCTTGTTCGTGCCTCACTGCACCGACGATCACTCCCCGCCCTCGTCAGCCCCGGGTGTCACAGGCCCACCAACTTCTGCTTGGTTCGTCCTCGAACCACACCGTACTGGGAGAGGTTGGCTCTGATACCACTTGTAACGCCCCGATTCCTTGAGTGTCACACAGTAAACCAAACGTCACCATTTTCGTAAAGAATTTTCGTCGTTCAATTATTAATCTTGAATTTATGACAAAAGTTCATTAATTACGAAACTCTTGGAACTTTACGAAATAAATTTGCGGAATAAATAAGAAATGCATAACTGAATAAAATAACTCGTAAATAAAAGAAACCATAATTCCAGTACATAAATTAAACCCTGGGCTAAAGCCCTACATCAAATGAAATCCCTGAAAATAAAGACTGATAAAAGATAGTTCAACACTACGAAACACTCAACCTCCAGCATGGCAACATCAGTCACTCGTCGAGCCAACCGCATTGTCTCTGGCGCTTCTTCACAGGGGCCCTGACCTCTGGTGCATCTCCATGCCCCTCCGTCTCGACATCCCTAGGTGCATCAGCTACTGCAGCGTACCGTGGAGCAAAGTCCTCCATAGGCTCAGCAGGGACTGGAAGGGACTCTAGAGGCGGAGCTGGAAAGTTGTCAATGCGTGCCCACCAATCTGGAGCCCCGAACGCCCGTGAAGAAACCTCCCCTCCTGCAACCCTCTTTGGAGAGTTTGAGCAAGAACCCTCATCTCCTGGATGCAAGAAGCGACAAGGTACAAAGGGCATCTTGACCTTGCCCCACTCCATGATCTGAGTCTCGACGACGTTCCCATGCCGGTCACGTCCCGT
This sequence comes from Lotus japonicus, assembly GCF_012489685.1. Classification (NCBI taxonomy): domain Eukaryota; kingdom Viridiplantae; phylum Streptophyta; class Magnoliopsida; order Fabales; family Fabaceae; genus Lotus; species Lotus japonicus. The sequence continues at coordinate 77,150,599 of NC_080041.1, forward strand.
GATCGTAGCGCTGCCGACGTAGATGCGACGTACCTGGGCAGAGTCGGTCTGCCAGGCGTTGTCCTTATGCTGGTCATGTAAATCTATCGTCCACGAGACCACTGCACTCTTGACCTTAACCATCTGGCCCCCCCCAGAATAACACATAAACAAATAACAGGGTCAGATCTCATATTCTCGTATAAACATTCACATAATCATGTAACTCTCATAATCAACAAGGTATAATAAGCATAGTTTTTAGGTTATATCTCAGTCAGTCACCTAAGTTCAGTTAGGCTAGCGACCTCACCATTCACACAACCACCTCAACACTAATGACCATATTCACGATCATCCGCAGATGAACAATTCTCGGAGGGGACACACCGTACAACCCTCAATCATGTGGGGGGACACACCGTCCGCCGGACACACCGTCCGTGCACAGAATCACAAGGTGACTGCAGTCAACCAAATCACGTGGGGACACACCGTACAACCCACAAAAACACCCTCGCGTGCAAGTAACCGTTTGTCTCTAACGGTACCATTGTTCTCATGGCCCATAGTCTTCACTAGACCTATGTCCAATTATTCACATTTACTTGCAAGCGATTAAGTTCTCATTTCTCTTTATTAGGGCTCTAATAGTCAACCTAGAGTCTTAACATCTTCACAAGACTTATACAACTTAGTCACAAAATAATCACAGCACCAAAGGGGATTACAGCTAGATGAGGGACCTTTTGGCAATAACCAAGTTAAACATAAATAAGCTATACTAAGCACTTAGTCATGTTCTCATGTATAGCAATACTTCAGTTATGACAACTTCATAAACCAAGCCAACACATAAACTTGTGCCTGATATGGAAGTAAGAAAACCTACCGAGAACCACAGAAATGGCTCGGCTGAATCCTAAAGGACTCAAGGGTTTTCAAAAACACTTTCTTCCCTCCGTATCAAGTCCACAAGCCAATGTCCAGCCAATCAACAATAGGAAATTCCTCATAAAATTCCAGAACTGATCATGTTACAAATTGCATGTTAAAATCATGTGAAAAACTAGGCAAATTTGGCATAAAATCATGGTTTTCACATACAAGACCTAGGTTCATTTGCCAAACATTAACCTACTGATCATGGCATCATACAAGCATCATTAATATGGTAAAAATTCCAGTAGCAATCAGCAACAATCCATACATCAAAAAGCTCAAGAAAAATTCACCAAAACCCAAGGTTTTGGCCTAGCCGAGAGCACCATTGCCCTAGGTTTCTCTCTTTTTTTTGAAAACATTTTGGCCATCATCTAGGCCTTTGTACAGCAGCAAGAGATCATGCTATTCATCATCATAATCAGCCTTAAACATACAAAACAACACATAATTCGTTCTAGGTAAAAACATGGCAAAGTTGTCAAGTATGGCATCAATAGCAAGTGATCATGGCATCAAGCTTTGATCAATCTCATGGCTGCACATATCCAATACCCTAAGCATGTTCTCTAACCTCAACCCTCATACATCACCATCATCACGAAATTCAGATCATAACCATGTAAATCATGCAAACCTTCATCATTTTGATCCTAGACTCTACCCACTAGATCCACCCCTTACCTTGGCTTTTGGTTGTGAAAGAGATGATAGAAATGTGATGGAAAAGATGAATGGAGAAGCCCTCTCCTTGCTGCACCTTCATCCTTGACTTGATCTTCTCCTTTCTCTCTTGATCTCTCTTGCTTTCACTCCTTCTTCTTCTTCTTTCTCTCCTCTAGCCGCCACCCTCTCTCACTCTCTTACTCTTTCATTCTTTCTTTTTTCTTCTGAATGTGTGTGGGAAAATGAGGGTTTGTGTTTGGGTTTCTCACTCAGCTCCTTTTGTTTCTAAAAAATCAGAAAACTCTCCCCCTTTTACCCTCAAACCCGCGGCTATACACACCCCTCCTAAGCCTTCACAAAACTTCCACCAATTTGAAAAGAGACAAGGCATTAATGGCTCATCATTTGCCTATAATTCCCTTGTCCCAAAACTGATCAGCACTTAACTAAGAGACATAACTCCCAAATTTCCCCTTGATTCATGCAAACCAAGTGAACAAACACTACTCTCCTTCCCTAAGTGAAATCGGCTAGCATACATCATGGGCTAGGTTTTCCTTTTATCTTCTCCTTTCATAACTTGGCCCAAGTCCAACTAATTACTCTCCTAACTACTGATTAAAAGTATAAAATAAATCAAGGCAAACTCCTTCCCTTGATTTTAAAGAAGTAAATTCGGAATTAAGAGAATTTCTTCTAGCAAAATTGCTTGTACAGAACAGCCTGACCTTCCGTCACTAAAACATGGCTATCTCGGGCTACAGAGGTCGGAATGACCTGAAACCAACGAGAGAATTTAGCTAACTCAGAGAGCTACAACCCTCATGAAGGAAGCTTTTCAAGATTAGGTCTTTAAGACCTCTCAAAAATTCACACAAGGTCACGGACAGATTAGCAATTAACTCAAACTTCACTAGAAATTTCACTTTTATTCAATAAATCACTTAAGCAATACATAAGCAAGGTTAGGGTCTTACAATACCACCCTCCTTAAAATAGTTTCGACCTCGAAACTATGGTTGTACAAACAACTCGGGATGTGACTCCCGCATCTTACTCTCAAGCTCCCAAGTAGCGTCCCCCGTCGTTTGATTCCAAATCACTTTCACCAAGGACACCTCCTTGTTTCTCAAGCGTTTGGTACTCTTGTCGACAATCTTGATGGGTGGCAACACCATTGTCAGATCATCCTTTAGCTGAATGTCGTCAGGTTCAAGGAGAAGGAGGAGAAGAGTTTTTCGCCGATTCTTGCCTGATCGTTCCACAGTTCGTTGCTACGCGTAGGCCTCAAGGTACTGATGTTAATCCTTACTTCTGATCGTCAATTCTGTCGCTTTTCTCTATGCCTTTTTGTGCTCTAAGTTTTGAGCTTTTTGCAAAACTATCCAAATAACTTCATCTCTCTATCTAAACTTATTCCCTGCATGCCCAAGAACATGTTTAGCGGATTACATTTCGCCGAATCTCGCCGAATTGCCGCCGAGTTTCAATTCTGCTTGAAAAAACCCATTTTTGGCCAAAGCTTCGCCCTTTAGACTTAAAACTCTCGACTGAGCTTAGCGTTAGTAGGATTAGTCGTCATAATCGTCGTTGGTGTCGACCCCATCTAATTTGTTTTTCGAAATTCTGATTTTGAGTTTCCGAGCTAAAAATCTTGACCAAAATACCCCTGTCATAGTTTTCGATCCGATAATTTTTCTGAGAGTTTCCCTGGCCTAGATATCGCCTAAGAATACCTAGGAATTGATTTAGATCAAAGAAAAAGTTCAGAAACCCTATTTTTGAGAGTGGCCGAAACCTATTTGTTAAGGTACCATGTGTAACACCCCGATTTCCGGGTGTCACTTAGTAACTTGAAAATAAAATAAAGCGGAAAATGCAGGTATATTTTTTTTCGTTTTCTTTTAGAATAAAGAACATTTTAAACTAGAGACTCAACCCCAAAATGCGATAAACATAAACTAATATACAATACTATTACAGTCCTGCTGTAACTAAAAGCATCGTCACGAGTATCCTCAAGTGACGGCAAGGTTTACAAGTTTTCAGAAAGCATAATTAGTTTGAAATATTATACAAGTGACAGAAGGGAATAGTCAGCCCCAGATGGCCTCCTCTAGACCTCTACAACCGACTACTCCATGTGATTCCCAACAACGGAGAACCACACGAAAGTAACGTGTCGGGGACCTACCCTGCCCCAAAATATGAATGACGAATCAGAGCTATGACAGTAACAACCAACTCAAAAGACTCTAACCACCCATATCCCACGCTACTATCATCGACCCTCCCTCGATCAGGCATGAAGTCCGGGTCCTCGTCGAAAGCTTCAGTAATAGTCATTTCGCTCCGGGTCTTTCCCGCACAAAGAATCATCATGAACCGGCTGACGGACGCCTGACAGCAGGCCGACCGCCCAAACACAAACATACAAACAAAGCCAAGGCGCTAGGGTCAACTTACAGAATACAATAGATATACAATCAACATGCGATAAAGGGGGTATATATATATGTTGTATATATACATATAAGTTATGTATTGCCTACCCTAAGGTATATACATAGCATGTTATCAAATCTCTTACACAATTCAATCATCAAAACACATAACGATGTTTATCAACATCAAATCATCAAATCTCCACAACTATAGTTAGAGTGCGTGGTATGTCATGCAACGTCAATCATAATAAGATGCATTGTGTGCCAATGCAGCATATGCTGGCACAAATCCGAATAACGTCACTCTGCTTGACGACGGGACAAACCAACGGTATTGCCACTTAAAGGCTGGGCACCTCGAGACGGTCGTAACACTGGCCTCGTGTTTAACCATTTCTGTTCGGGCGTCGCTTATCACCTTTGGCTATAGTCAAGACGATCCAACTCTACACGGTTCGACCATTTCTGCTTGCTATGCCGGACATCAACAGGAGCGATACAACTCTACACGGATGATCGTTACTTCCTGCTGTGCCAGGTATAGTCAGGACCGATTCAACTCTACACGGCTGATCGTTGCTTCCTGCTATACCGAAGTACTCCGCTTGGCACTTCATCGCGTGTATGCATATGTGCAATATGATTAGCAAACAACGATTCGTCCTCACAGGTAAAAAAATTGGTTCATTGACCAAAGGCTTCTACAACGAGAAACCTAGGCTATAGTCAAATCGGTTGTGACCCTACGGGTTTAACCATCCTGCTTGCTATGCCCGACATCAACAGGAACGATACAACTCTACGCGGCTGACCGTCACTTCCTGTTGTGCCAAGTATAGTCAGGGACGATGCAACTCTACACGGTTGACCGTCAAATCCTGCTACACCAAGAGTATTCTACTAGGTACCTTACCAACGCCCAGACCCTTGGCTAAAGCCCGTCCACAAATTCTTTCCCATAAAATGAGTTCCCTTAAAAATAGTTCTCTTATTAGGTAAAATGTTCCATCGTAAGTTAGTCCATTATGTCGTTAATTCCAAAGTTCAGTTTTTATTTCCAACACCTTTCAAAATAAAGTTCCCAAAGCTAGGATCACCGACCCATTCCCGTTTTCCAAACTCACTTTCATTCCTAAGTCTTTTCCGTTGAATCATCGTCATTAATTAAAAGCATTATATTCTTAATAAATATATTATGGATTTATTTACATGAAACAGATTATGATTATTTTCGGTCCAAGACTCTATAAGTTCAAAGTTCCCATCAAACCCAAACAACTCCCCGAGAAAACACCAGATCCCCTAAGACAATAAAGGTTCAAACCTTGGTTCGACCTAACAAACATTCCCAAAACAACCCGTCACTGTCATAACGAAGGTAAGTGTATTCTACACTCCAAAAGTGGCATCAAAATGCACGAATATAGTCAGCACAATTTAATCACAAATGCAAATACATCAAGCTCTATCGAGCGATGAATCAATATGGCAGTGCTGTAAACATAACATTGTCATATCCACTAGAAAGCGATAAGATAGAAACCAGTAAACGGCCGAAGCCTCTCAGAAAAGGAGACACGCGTCTCATATAAGTTCACTCGGCCGAAGCCTCCAGAAATCATTTTCTCAGTTCCAAGCAATAATCGAATCAAGCAATATTCAATATCAACACAATAACCAAGTCGAATTAATCGACGCCTAGTGACATTATCTAGCAAGTAAGTTGCCCTAACCTCGAGTTTCTCCAGCCTCGTGGTCTAAGTTTCCTTCACACAATTGCTCTGAGAAACCCAAAGTTCCTTCAACTGAACCTCGGAGAAAACAAAGCAGAAATCCAAACAAAATCGATTAGCTCGATCGCAACACAACTAATTAACGATAGACAAAGCATTCGAAGCTTCGGAATACAACAATCGAGTATGAAAGGACAAGTTTTCGAAAGCGAAAAACTCCCCCCCCTCACTAACATGCTCTCGGCCAAAAGAGGAAAAGAGCTCCGGCTCTTTTTCTTCGATCTAATCTGATTACAAGGTAGTTTTAGGGTAAAACTAGGGTAAAGAAACTGTCGGAAAAATTTTCGGACAATCGGATCGAAATACGGCTATTCAGGGGCGTTTTGGTCCAAAATAAAAGCTCGAAAACTCAAAGTTAAAACTTCGGAAAACAAATTTGATAGCGATGTTCCTAACGACATTTGTAGCAACTAATCCTAAAGGCACGAAGTCGGATTGCGACTTTTCGACATTAAAGTTTCGATATGTGCACAAAAAGGGTTTTGAATCAGTTTTTTAAGATCCTTGACAACTCGATCAAAATCGGCGAACAACGGCGAGTGTTATAGATTCTTGGGCAAGTATAGAAGATACCCCAAGCGAAAAATCAAGAAAAACGGATAGTTTTACGAAAAGCTCGAAACTTTGAGCATAGAAATAGCTAAAGAAACGCAGTAGAAACAATGATCAGAGTTAAGAATCAAGCTAGTTACCTCGATACCTTGAAGTAGGAACAAACAGCTCGAAGATCGGTCGAGTTTCGGCGAAAATCTCCCTTCCTCTCCTCCCCTTCAAACCCGCGGCCTCTATGGTGGAAATGAGGAGATATTTTGATTTTTTTACTATTTATAGGAAGGTGAAATCGCGGGAAAATGAAAATTTCGCGATTCTGATTTTTGCAGCACGTTCATCGGTGAATTCTAAGCGAGATTCTGGCGGCAGAATTTCAGAACTCAAAACAAACCTCTAGAATTAGGGAAAAACGATCTCTAAAACCCCAAAAGCGGTGTAAGTTAATCTGTCCCGAAAAACTACTTTTTGCTGTGAAGGTCGGACGACAAAACTTCGTTCTGAAGAAAGATTGGAAACATCGAAACAAATCTGGCAACGTGGATAGAAACTTCGTTAAAAGCTCCGAATAGAAAAAGTCTTCATTCAGTGATTGAATTTAGGGTTTTCGAAGAAAAGAAATTAGCGTCGTCGGACTTCCGAGAAGTGAATACTATCGTGCGTACAGTCCAGGGTTCCGAAATGAAACACTGGTCGAAGGAAAAATAAAGAGAACTTCTTAATTTTCCAAGAATTTGAAATCTCACTTAAACGTTGCTTTAAGAGCGAAATTAGCCTATTATGGACACTCTCGCCGTAAGGCAGGTGTGCAGACGACTCGCACTAACTCCTAAAACGACTATGGTACTATCCTCAAGCAATTCCTGAACTTTCTTCTTCATTAATCTTTCTCAAACGGCGAACTCCTGTCACGCTTACACTGATCCTACGCGTGAGTCGAAAAGTAAACGGTTCTGTAAATCCGGGTCTCACACTGTGTCCACAAATAATTTTTGGGTCTCTATGACCTGAGCCATTGCGTAGCTCTTTCAATTGTCGAAATTTTGGCGTTGGTTTCGTGTCATTCTGAGTTCTGTAGCTCGAGTTATGCTCGTTTTAGCGAACGAAGTGTCCGTTGTCCATTCGTGCCCAAATGTGAACTCTGAAGCTTTAAAAGCCTTCTTTACGATTTCGATTAGTATTATTAGATCGTGTTGCTCCTAGTGAGGCTTGTGTTGATGATTGTGTTTCCTTGTTCTAGGTTCACAACTTCCATGCACAACTTCTACTCACGAAGGTAAGGGTAACTCAGTTTTAGCGTGTCTTTGAGTCTCTCCTGCTTTTATCGCACTGCCTGCGTTTGAGATGAAGATGTTTATATTGATTGACATTGGATTATGATTATTATGCTTGCAATGTTGTATGCTTGCTTATGTTGAATGTTTCTGAGGCTTGTGCCAAATGTTTTCTGAAGGCTTCGGCCGAGTAAACTTATTGAGACGTGTGTCTCCGTTTTCTGAGAGGTTTCGGCCGTTTACTGGTTTCTGTCATTGAACTGAGTGGGTATGCAATTGAATTGAGTTATGTTCGTTGATAATAGGAATAACATGTGGTTACTCCGAATTAATCATTGGTTTGGGCATTGTTGTTGACTGACTTGGCATATAGGCTTTGGTCCTTAAGTGGCGATGAGGTGGGTGTGGTCCCGCGTGATTGTCCCGTCTTTCAAGGCGTTATAAAGTGGCAATGAGGTGGGTGTGGTCCCGCGGGATTGTCCCATCTTTCGAGATGTTCTAAAGTGGCGATGAGGTGGGTGTGGTCCCACGCGATTGTCCCGTCCGTAGTGGCGTTAAGTGGCAATGAGGTGGGTGTGGTCTCGCGCGATTGTCCCGTCTTGAGAGACGATATTGATCGATCCATTTTGGTAGCAGCATATAGTTGCATTATAGGGAACTAACACCTGACACTATGTTGTTGGATTTTAGTTATTGGTTTATCGATATCTGGATTGATATTATATTGTTGAGGTTGTTGATATCTGAATTGATGTTATATTGTTGAGGTTTTTGATATCTGATTTGATGTTATATGTTAAGTTGTTGATATATGAGTTTAGTTATGTTGCTAGTTTATTTACCATGATAGGTAATTAAATTTGAATAGCATGATTTTCTCTTTCATACATGGTAATTGCATGGAGTTAACCCTTTCTATTTGCTACTTGTTGTTTGGGCGCTTAACGCTATTAGGCGATGGAGAGCCTTCCGCTGAAGCTTAGCTGTTCGAGTTGGAGACCGTGACCGTGGGCGGTCGAGTAAAGGTGGATGAAGCAGTTGCTTCTCCCTTTTTGGTGGACTATGTCTGAGTTTCTTTCTCCATCTGAAAACTCTGTTGTTTAAACCTTATCTTCACCACTCTTCTAAGTGAGCGTACTTATTTTGGAACCCCGTTTATGGTGTTGTGAACTACTCTATGTTATGTACACTATTATTATATGTCGGGAACGGGTTGTTTAATAAAGTCTATGTTATGTATTCAACTATGTTTAGTTGTTTCGAAAAGAAAAAAAAGATATATCGTGTTTTCTTAGGATTACGAAATAGTCCTTAGACTTTGTTAGGTTACTAATGTGACTCCTCAGTTGAGAAACTGAGGTGTTACAACAATGGGTGAATGGGTCCTTCCACTTGTAAACACTTTAACTCTTGCTTACATATCCAATGTGGGACTATTTCCTTCATTCACACTTGCATATTGTAACATCCCACACTCTAACCAATCAGGTGATGACCGTTAGTCGACGAATTAACCTTAGAACTAGGAATGGACTCGGATTAGGACTCTAACTAAACCTGAGGTAGTATAAATATCTATCTATATATATATATATATATATATATATATATATATATATATATATATATATGTGTGTGTGTGGGTGTGTGTGTGATGTGTGTATGTGTGTGTGCTTGTGTGTATACATATGTTTTATTTTCTATACACGATTTACGATGCGACGATAAAACGTCAATGTGACGATTAGATCGACCCGACAATTGAAAGTACCAAAGACATGGTTGTAACGCCCTGAATTTCAGGGTCTTACAGTGGTCGTCATGACTCCCATTTAATTGAGTAACTCGAGTAGATGAGGATAGGAAACTACTCCGATCAAATCTCTTGACGGTAGTAACACACTGTCTCAGATCGATCGATAGTCGGACCAACGAACCAAACCCTAGTATACAATATGTGTTAGTATTAGGCATTTAGAGGGGAAATACACTACTAGAGAGCCCTCAGTAATCAGAAATGATGAAGCATAGTAGCCAATTCGTCCCGACTTGAAGACAGAATAAAATAATTGACCTACGGGTGCCCTAGGTTACTATTCATCCATGATGACACAATATTATTCATCAATAGTAAGCATCATGATGACTTCTAGTTCCCATAAACCCCTCCTGAATGATGCCTGGACGTGTTCAGACCTGCAACAGCCCCTGGAACCTTGTGATAATCAGCTTGCATGCAATTCCATAGGTGGTGCAACTTAGTTAAGCTCTTAATCTTGATTTGCTTAATTTAGCCACTTATAAAATGGTACCATTCGAACCTCTTGAGCCTCAGAATTTCCATTCCAACACTTAGCTTCCTCATATAGTGCCCAGAGAGCTCAGAGTGAGTGAGAGACCGAGAAGAGCTTCACAAGCTTCTTCTCTTCGATTCTCCCAAATTACTGAGTGTTAGAGAGTAATTTTTGGTCCAATGAGTTCCTGATAGGGTGAGGATTCGATCGGGGTTAGTTTTGTGAAGTTTTGAGCAAGAAAAACCCAAAACTGAGAGCAACCTGCAACTTCGGCGAGCATTCCCCAGAATCCGGCGAGTGCTCCGACATGCAACTTGACCTTTCTCGCGCTCCAGACCTCCATAGCAACACTCATTGGCACCAAACTCATCACCATAACCTGTAGATCAAGTCCCAATGCCTAGAACATCACATCGGTGACGATTTAGACATCTCCGATCGTCTTCTCCGGCGAGTGAGTTTCTGCAACTCCCTCATTTTCACGTTGTTTTCGATTCAAAACCTACCCTTAAGCATGTTAGGACATTTTTAGGAAGCTTTAGACTAGTTTGGAGCCTCGAATTAGCATGAATTAGTGGAACCAATATTTGAATTTTCAAGCTCGAGCATGCTATCGGGTTGAGCTTCAGGCCTCGAATTAGAGTGCCAAATTGATTAGTTTATGCTTCTGGAACATGGTAGAACCTTTTAGGATAGGTAGGAACGATGATAAAGCTCTGAGGTGAAAAACCCCAATTTCACCTCACGACCGATTGGAAAACTGGCCAATTGAGGTAGTTACAGTACTCAGATGCTTCTGAAAATGGTCTAGATGAATTCAGAAGGTTGGAAACTATAGGAGTAGAGTATCAAAAGTTAGTTTTAGCTTAGTTTGTGTATTTCTTAATTTGCAAGTAAACTTGGAATTAATTTGAACTTAAGCTAGATTAATCAGCTTAATTAAGTGATTCTAAACTTGATTATGAGATAGGAATGTTAGAAATAGAATAATGAAAAACCAGTCAGAGGTTAGTAGGCTAGCATAATGAATTAGAAAGTTAAGTTAAGTAAGTTAATGAATAAGTGATTTTAGCAAGAATGGCTTAAAGATTAAGTTAAAAAGTTTAGAAGTAATTATTGACTTAAGAAGCTGAGTAAAATAACATGATCAGGTCAGCAAAGGGAATTGATTAAGTCTAAGAGTAGAAGGGTAATAAAAAGAAAATAAAATTAGTACATGAATTAGTTTAATATTTTTGGCTTAATGAATTTATAACCCGACCATAATCCATGATGCAGAGAGTGAAGAATCAGGCTCTCGAGTTTCAAAAACCATTGAGTCACAGGTAAGGGGAGTTCGACAAGACCTTGTCTTGGTACATGACGAATAAGTAACCGTTAAAGCGATAATAGACATATTATTATTTACTCGCCTGTTTACAATTACTGTTGAATTTTATGAAGTGATGTTGAATGTTTTCTTGTGATTCATATGTGAATGGCTTGTGGATGTTGTATTGCTGCATTATTAGAAAGGAGACAAAGTATACCATGGGATATGGTGATACTTAGGAAATTGACCTAATGGCCCGAATTAAAGGATTTGTCTTATGACAATATAAAAATTAAAAACATCTGAGGTAGGAGGGTACAGGGAAATAATTCGCCGGCTTAATGTGTTATCCTTACTTAGTTTTGAGACTTGACCTACCCGTCACATGCTAGGAATTACCTTGGGGAGATAGACCATAATAATAATAAAATGAAATTAATAGACGATAGGTGACAACCCCTTTTTATCAAATCAATTATGAAAAGTACATAACCATTACCGGAATGAATAAGTATTTCCTGCCTTAAACCCCAACTACTTGGTCCCCACAGATCTCGCCTCCAATCATATTGAGGCGTACTGACTTGAAGAGTAAGGTACAAATGTTTGTTTCTAACTGCTAGAAACTATTAAGAAGAATAAGGGGGCGATGGATGATGTTTGTAAACGAACTCGTGGAGCGACAAGGAGTAGGAAAGTGCTGTCACTACCACTGATGAGAGTGGGAATACAGAGACGCCAATGGTGGTCTTGTTCAGAGATGAATAGACTTGGGACTTACACAATGACTCTACCACTCCATCAGCTACCGGCAGTGTCCGGAGGGCCGACCTGATGCAACGTACCAAGGGTCGCGAAGTTGTGTATTTCTGTCCGTGAGCTATTGAGCGATCATGTCCGGTAAAGAGTGGACTGTAAGGAGTGTCCATGTTCCCGAGACGACTTTCCGAAGATTTAAGAAGCCAAGGCTTCGGGCCCTATAAAAACATACTCATCACATGATAAACATAAATAAAAAGGTTGGCGATGAACTCACCATTTCGCAAAGAAGTAGTGAGAGAAGTCAATTCGAAAGACGAATGTATAAGGCGGTGAAACCTCATACTATGTGTGATTTTGTATGTGCTTGTTAACATGCTTGTTTTTAATAGTATGTTATCTTGAACTTTATCGTTTATTTGTTTGACATGTGACTTGCACAAAGTCGCGTTTGACTCACCCTTGCATTATTTTTATCATAAAGCAGATTACAGGTTAGACGATGAGCCTCCCTCCAGTGCTCTCCATTCACGCTGACTTTCCATCCCGTACTGGCTAGTATCTCGACCCCATTACCGGGTTTTGCTTTTACACATGACTGACTATCTTGTGGTGCAGGGTACCTGGATCTGACGAACTTGGCTACCCAGTGACTATCCCTCTCATGTTTTCATTCTACATGCCGAGGCATGCCAGGAAATTCCGTCTGCCCGTTCCTAATCTGCCACCACAGCCTCAGCCGGAGGTGGATTTAGCGCCCCAGACCGGAGCATGTCCCGATCCGCGAGTTGGTGTGGATCCCGTGCCCCAGGAGGAGCCATACCGACCAGTGTCAATCCGAGTCAGGAGCCCACAAGAACTCTTTGCGCCTGGTCAAGCACCGCGGGAGTCAGTAGATTCTCTGCCCCGGAGGACTGCACCGTGCCTCAGAACCACAGCTAGGAAGAGGGTTCGATCACCAAGTTTTTTCAGGGATGCCCGGATTTACAGACAGCGGTTCGTGAAGCCCGATGGGTTGGGAGAGGGAGTACCTATGCCAGTGTCGGAGGAGGGGAGCAACGGAGAAATGGAAGAGGATCCGGAGGAGGAGGAGGTTGGGGAATGAAGCCGAATGGTCCGATGATAGTTCTCACCAGTTTTCTTGATTAATTAAGTTTTTATTTGATGATGCCTCGTGGGGATACATGTGTCCTCACTTGAACACTCTATTAGCTTCTGTCATTTGAACTCTGTAGTGGCCTTGGCCACGTATGCTATGTGTTGATGTTTTATCTGTTGCTAACTTGCTTGTCTTAGGATACGGTCATCCATCTGAAAAGGTTAGAGGGGAACTCTGCGACTGTGAAAGGTCGTAAGTGGTCTCTGAATCGATGCGTAATTAGAAAGGGTAACACTAATACAACAAAATAAAAAAAATTGGGTCGCTCATTCATAAGTGATAGGAGTTGGGCAAATACATCACTTGTGAAAGAGGGACGCCACACATATACTTCAACAATTCAGTTAAATAGCATTACTTATTTGATTAGTTTTAGTCCTTACAATCTAATGTTTAGGTTAGCCTATCGTGCACCATAATAAAGTGGTCCAACTTTGAACTTCTTATTTTAAGTGCATATAGCAAGCCCTCTCCAATAACTCGATGTCTCGGCAAGACATGGACATTGTTCGATGTCATCAGCAGGAGGAGTCGAAGGTCCTGCTGGAGGCGTTTCAACGGAAAGCATCAAACGACCTTTGAGTGGAAAGTGTTGGACAAACTGATACCGCGGTGGCCAAAGGATGACATTGCAGCACTAGTGGTGTTGGCAGGGAAACTGGGTTTAAAACTGGGGAAGGGTATGAAATGGGAAAGTGTCAGGAAACACAGAAATGAGAAAATTTGATGGAACTCATATCTTGTACACCACAAAGTACAAGCCTTGTGACCGGGCGTATTTCCAATGCCAACGCAATCACTAACTCGATTAGCTTCATTGCTCCCCCTCCCTCTCAAATCTGACCTCTTCAGGTAACTCCATAGACCTCGTCGATTTGTCGTCGTTCTCCACCCAGCAATATCCTTCACTACAAATCCCCACCATAATTTGCGGTCACCATCTTGGTTCAATGAATAGCTTCTCCTCACCTAACCGCTCCTTTCCGAGTTTCCCACAACCATCCGCAAAACGACCACTGTTCCGAACCTAGGCTGTAAAGCCACTGATGTTGCACACCCTCGACGTTGCGCACAAATCTAATTAAATCACACAAGAATTGTTCTATGCGTCGACTATGAATAATATTTTTATTTAATTAATTATTGTGTTTAAGTTTAATTCGGTGGTTGTGTGAAACAACTTTTACAATTCACCTAACATTTTCACTTTCTCTTATCAAGAAATGCATGTGTATATCTTTTGTAAATAATGAGTCTTTATTTGTTGGATTGAGTCGTGGCAGTTCCATGAAGTGCTCCACATCAAGAGCGAGTTCAAGGGGTTTCAGTTTTAGAGAGGTCAAAATCAACGGTATCCATTTTTTTCTTCTTTTACTTGCAACTCTTCCTTCTTACTTGCCTAATTTTGTGCTCTTGTTTCATTTTTATCATCTATGCCATCTCATATCTTCTAACAGGCTATGGAAGATGAGATTCATCATAGCAATTTGCCAAATGGGCTCATCACAGAAAATTACCCTGTCTCAAAGAACAATCACCACCACCAACACCACCACAATAGCAACAAAGAACAAGATCGCTTTCTCCCTATTGCCAATGTGGGCAGAATCATGAAGAAAGCAATCCCTTCCAATGGGAAAATCTCAAAGGATGCAAAAGAGACAGTGCAAGAATGTGTGTCAGAGTTCATAAGTTTTGTCACAGGGGAAGCCTCTGACAAATGCCAAAGAGAAAAAAGAAAAACCATCAATGGTGATGATGTCATATGGGCCATAACAACATTAGGATTTGAGAACTATGTGGATCCATTGAAATTCTATCTTGTGAAATATAGAGACATTGAAGGAGAGAAGCTTAATCTTCCAAAGCAACAACAACAACATCGTTCTTCACAACATCATCACACTCAAGATCATCAAAATAACCATCTACCTTTAAATAGTGTTGTATATTCCTCAACAAGTCTCATTTCTCAGCCTCCATTTGTAGCCACGGATCCGATGTTTTCTCTACCATTCTCATCAAATTCAATGCAGAAACAATTGCAGCAGCAACAGCAGCAAGACCAGATTGATTCAGTGGGGCAATGGTAAGATTGGGATCGACCAGGGTGTTGGATGGACCAGTTTTTCATTTTCACTAGTTAATGAAAATTTTACATATACTTGTATCAATATGTATAAAATTAAAGCAAAAGTTTGTTATACACACAATATATATATGTCATGTTTGAGTTAATTTTCAAGGAGAATGCTTAGAGTATCTTGGTTTGTATTGATTAATGACATCAATTTTCAATATTGTCAAGTATAAATTCATTCTCTCGAACTCAATCTTATGAACCTTAAGTTTAGGTACCAAACTTAAAAATAAACTGATTAAAACTCAAACACAAAGATACCTTGACACACGACAGAAAATTGAATTTCAAACAAACATCTGTACAGGGTACTCAAAACAAGGGTATCATGATTCATACTAGACAGCTAGTATGCACAGGTAGTAAATACCCTCCTGATATCACTTGACAGAATAAGAAAAAGGAGCGAGACTTGAAGTATAATAGTACTAGTGACCAATAACTAGGTCTTAAATTGCGGTTGTGTGCAGACAAATGCGGGTTGATGTGACCGCAATCGAAAACCCTGCTAGTGACATTAGCCAATAGCAATGGTCATGAACAGCTAGGCAACTAGAAATTGGATGGCTTGGAAGAGCAATGCCATTGAATGAAGCTTTGGAGAGTAGTAACATCAGCCCTGTAGTGCTTTTGTGTGAATTCGAACAATTTGGACCATGTGAAATCAGGGTACTTCCTTGGCTCATTTCTGCTTAACAGACTCTCTGGGGGTCTCACCACCTTGTCTTCTCTTGGGGACACAAAGAAAACCAATGACCTCCTCTCCAGGTATGTGTTAACCAATGCCCTGTGGAGACAACTCTTGTATCTTCCATTTGACAATGCCTATGATTAAAATGCATGGAAACTTAATCAAAGATTGATTTCTAACTGATAAGCTAGCTGAAAGATGAAAAATTAGTTAAAACTTTATAAGCTAGCTAAAAAACTAGCTGATTGAAAAAAAATGTTTGACATAACTAAATACAATTTTACAATTTCAGCTCTTGTATCTCCCATTTGACAAGGCCTAAGATAGATAAAAACTTGTATTCGAGCACACCTATTTGGTAGTTCAGAACTTACTTGTAACCAACATATTCACCATTGCACATAGACATACACATTTCATCAGACATCTATGGGTCGAAATACAACTTAAAGGTGATTTTTACCCTCGGCTAAGTTTTGCAGCAGTTAAAAACCATTACTAAGTTATATGTCCCAAGAGTGTCGGCCAAAATGATATGTCTGCCAATCATTTTTGTAAATCTTTTGTGCTTTTGCATAAAACCAAAAACATGATCACGAGGTGATAATAAGGTTAAAAGGGGGGAGTAATTTTTACCATGAAAGTGTCACCAATGTTTATGACCAAGGCTTGAGGTCGAGGTCGAACAGCCATCCATTTGTGATCTGCAAAAACTTCTAGACCTCCAACTTGGTCTTGATGAAGAATGGTTAGTGATGTCGGGTCTGAGTGAGGGCCAGTTCCAAGGGTGAGGTTGGAACTGTTGCAAGGAGGATAATAGTTGCACCTCATTATTGACTCACCATCATGGAAAAATCTTCGATAATGCAAACGATCCACCCCCAAACTAATGGCCAAAAGCTCCATAATTACTAAAGAAAGTTCCTTCATTGCTTCACAGTACTTCTGATACACCGTCCTATTCCAATTTAAAAAGAAAATGTAAAAAAAAAAACGAAAAATGATGCATAGTGCAGACACTAGAGTGGAAAAGGAAGAAGAGAGAAAGAAGCAATGAATGTCATATATGATGGATGTGATCAGAAAAAAAGATAGAGAAAAAAAGAGATATTGAAAAAGAACATATCCAAAAGTTTGTTCTGTGTGTGACTGTAACTATTGCTAGTGAAGTTAAATGTAATGGAGTTTGCTTGCAATAATTGTGGTATATCAACAAGTTGGTTGTCCTTGTTCAAGTACTTTCTGTATGGCTCACAACAGTGTTCTGTGGGGTCCTAATGAACTTTATCTTCGAGTAATGATATATACACACCTCATCTTTTAAACACTTCATTTCCACATAATTTTGTTTTTATCTCTCTCCTCTTATCATCTATCACATCTCATACTTTCTCTCTCATACTTTTTCTTTTCTTCCTATCTTTCTCCTCCTCCACCTCATTCTACCTCATTTTGAGATAACATTTTCCTTTATCTTCAGTTCCCTGACCATAAGAGGAAACAGGTGGTGGCCAGCCAATGTTAAGGATAATCTCAACTGACATAGTAACAGTTGTTTTTATATAGATAAAGATAACACTGTTTTTGCTTTGTTTGGTTTGGTTCGAAGATTAGTTCCGAGAAAAGTGATGAGAAACTGAAAGATATTATGTTATTTGGTATATAAGTGAAATAGAGAAAAACAATTGTGTCTCTTCTCTCATTTTATTTAGTTAAGTAGAGTGGAAAGAAGTATTATTTTATACAAAATAATATTTTTATCTTATGAATAAAACGGGAAAGTGCGTAAAATGATAATGAGTCTCACTTATTTTTCTCACTCCCGTATATGTCGCATCTTTTATATCATTTTTATCTCATCCATTTTTAATTAACACGATATTTTAAATATCACACATTTGAATCACCAACAATGATGAGATACAAATAAAAGAAAAATAAATAGGTGAGTGAGAAAATAAATAAGGTGAGTGAGAAGTGAGTCTCATAAAAGAAAATTGATGAAGGACATATAGTGGGGCAAGTAACAACCTAATGTAACAAAATTGTTCCTTGTCATATAGTAATCAGTGAAATCAAGACCTTACCCTGTGTGTTGAAGGTCTTCTCCTAAGACAGACATGAAGTAATCAGGAATTTGGGACTTGGAGTTGTTTTGATGATTGTATAGGAAAGAAAATGTCTCTTTCCATGGCAATTTGGAAGAGTAGCGATCTGCATGAGCACCTGAGTAGCCAGAGACCCCACCAGGTTCCCTCTTAGCACTGAGCTTCTTGCTGATGGGGAGCTTGAAAATGGAGTCAGTTTCATGATAAGCAGCATGAATGAGATCTTGATCAACACCATGGTTGATCACTTGGAAGAAGCCATGCTTCATGCAGGCTTTTCTAACAAGCTCTGCAGCAGAAGCAATAGCTTTTTCATCACCTTTTTTCATGACACTTAAGTCTATGAGGGGTTCCTTGAGCTCCTCTTGGGTGGTGTTAACCATGTCACCACATGGCCAAAAGAACTCTTTGGGCATGACCTGCTTTTGCAGCAAATTTGAGTCAAAAACAAAAGCCTCATTCTCATCTTTGGGTTCCTCAGGTTGGGATGCAGGGTAAAGTACTAGAGTGGAAGTGCTTAATTCCATCATGGGAGACTTTTTTTTTTTGAGTTAAGAAAGAAGGAGACTAGCTCTATGAATAGCTAGTAGGGGAGTATAGTTTTTCATTTATATAGAGATCAATATGTAAAGGAGAGTTGAAAAAATAGCATTAATCACATTAGCAATAAGAGCATTAAACACATTAAGAAAGACTATGAAGTCATAAATTAAAAATAATTTGTTACCAACTTTTGAGTTTCTTATAAAAAATAATTTGTTAAGTATCAAATAAAAATAGTTAGAATTTTAATTATTAATAATAAATTGAGAAAAATTGAAATACTTTTTAAAAAAACAAAGAAATATATTAATATGTAAACAGTATTAAAAATTAGATTAATTAAGTAAAAATAATATTTCTTAATAAAACTCATTAAGAAAAAAATATTTGAAATCTATCTATCTCTCTATATCTATGGGCCCGTTTGGTGATTAGGACATGATAGGATATGACAGGATAGTAATCATATCATGTTGTTATCTGTTGTTTGTTGCGTCAGCAGGATAGGATAACACTATCCTGTCTCCTATCCTATCATGTCCAGCTAGGATAGAACATGATAAGATATCAGTTATATATTTTCTTTCCGTATCCTAACTCCAAATTAATTTATTTTAATATTATATAACTTATAATTTATAATCATATTAATTAATAAATATAAAAATATTAATTTAACTAAAATAAAAAATAAATAAAATTATTATTCATAAATAGTAAAATAGACTACTCTCTTGCAAATATTTTTTTAGTAATAGTAATAGACTAATTTAATATTTTCATCTCCTATTGTTTAAAAATTATTTATCTACTTATATAATAATTTAAATATAAATTATTTTTAAATAATAATATTTTTAATTTAGTTAATTTTTATTAATTTTCACGTGTCACAATTAAGTGAAAACAAATTGGTTACAAATATTGATTTTTTAATAGTAATAGAATAATTTTCTATATTCATCTCCTATTATTTAAAATTATTTAGCTACTTATATAATAATTTATAATTTAAATATAAAGTACTTTTGAAATAATAATATTGTTAATTTAGTTAACTTTTATTGTTAATTATCATGTGTCACAACTAAGTGAAAACTAATAGGTTAATTGCATAGTTTTATTTAAAATATAGGCTATCTTCAAAACAATAAAATATGCTAATTAATAATATTTAAATTAATTTAGTTATTTTAAAATATAGACTCATTTATGAAAATGTATAAAAAAATAATTTTAATATAATGATCAAATTTTAAATGTATTTTTTATTCAAATATAAATTTGTTACATTTTTTCTTATCATATCATGTCCTTATCATGTGCACCTCAAACGCAGGATAGGATAAGAGTCTCATGCTCTTATCCTATCATGTTGTTATCTTGGTCACATATCATATTCTATCCTGACCACCAAACGGGCTCATAATATCTATATACATATGGAAAGGAGACTTGAAAAAATAGCATTAATCGCATTAGCAATAAGAGCATTAAACACATTAAGAAAGACTTCAAAGTCATAAATTAAAAATAATGTGTTACCAACTTTTTAGTTTCTTATAAAAAAATAATTTTTTAAGTATTAATTAAAAATATTTATAATTTTAATTATTAATAATAAATTGAGAAAAATTTATATATTTATAAAAATAAATAAATATATTTATATGTAAACAGTATTAAAAATTAGATTAATTAAGTAAAAATAATATTTATTAATAATATTCACTAAGAAAAAATTATTTGAAATCAATCTATATCTTCTTTAATATACATACGTAAATGAGACTTGAACCGTAGCATTAAGTACAATAGTAGAAATTGGACTGGGCGAGACCCCAGGGTCCCTCGCCCAGGATGCTTACACTCAAGCGCGGGACAGACCCAGGTCTTTTGGGCCTCGCACCCCGAGGCCCAACTAACCCATTTAAACAGACTAAAGGCGCGGAGGCCCGACTCAGCCCCTATAAATAGAAGGGGAATATCAATTGTAAGGGACTCTTAGCTCATTTGGCAATAACAACATTGAAATTCAGTTATATTTTCTCTCTCTAAACAGTTAGGAGTTCATCTCTCTAAGATTTCCGATCACACTCCACGCACTCTAGGCACCATGCCCTGATTCTATGTTCTTGACCGGAACATTGGCGCCGTCTGTGGGGACGGTAGATTTCAATTCCCGGACAACGTGGATCACGATTTCAAGGAAGGTGCAAAATCTCTTGTGGAATTTTCTTGAGTTGATAGGAGCCACCATTGGAATCAATTCGATGGGAGGGTATCATCGATTGCGTGGAAGACAGTCAAAGCGTGTGCGCGATCAGCCAAAACAAGACGTAAGCCCACAGGAACGAGACGAGCAGGACAAGCAAATGCCAGCAAGCGTGAGCACGCAGTTTCCAGAATTGGAGGCTGACGGAAGTTGGCAAAAATTGATCGGTGAAGTCGTTGGCCGTTTGGAACAACAAGATGAGGCAGTTACCATAGTGGACGCGGCGTTAAAACCTAGCGGATTATACATGAAAAGCTACCGAGGTTCCGTGAGGAAGTTAGAGTCTTCTTCGGCGAGGGATAGGATGACGGAGGAGTGGTGTGCTTATCACCAAGTTTCTGGTCATGATACCGGAAAATGCAGAGCTTTACAGCATGCAGTTGCGAAATTGATAACACAGGGAAGACTATTAAGGCACAATCGCCGGCAGCTTTAGCGGAGGATGAATCACTAGTGCAGCGCGCAAGCGATACCTCAGAACGGTAAATGTGGTCGCGGAAGCGCCTTTCGGTTTCCAGCATCCGGACATCACGTTTTCACCTGCTGATTTTTTCGGTTTAAAACCACATCTGGATGACCCGATCGTGATCTCCCTTCGGGTTAACAACTTCGACGTACAACGAACACTCCTAGACCAGGGGAGCTCAGCAAATATCATCTATAACGGAGCGTTTACGCAGCTCGGAATAGGAGAAGGAGACCTTATCCCGTATGAAGGGACCTCGGTAGGATTCGCAGGTGAACGAGTGTGGGTAAAAGGAGTCATAGATCTTGATACCACATTCGGTGAGGGCAAGGATGCCAAAAAACTAACAGTAAAATACTTGGTCTTAGAGGCAGAAGGTTCATACAACGCGATCATTGGAAGGAACACTTTGAACCGACTGTGCGCCGTGATATCAACAGCTCATCTAGCAGTGAAGTACTCGTTGGCGAGCGGGCGAATAGGACGGATTGTGGTGGACCAAAGGGTTGCGAGGGAGTGTTACTGTAACGCTGTGGATCGGTATGGTAAGAAAAACGCCTCAACAGGACATCGTTGTAACGAAGTAGAGGCTCAGGAGGACGGCTTGGATCCAATGGGCGAAGGGCGAGTCAATAGACCACCCCGATAGAAGAAACCAAAGAGTTGAAGTTTGGCGAGAAGATACTCAAAATAGGGACCAGGCTAAGTGAAAGCCAGGAGCAGAGGTTGTCAAAGTTGTTGGGAGAGAACCTGGACCTTTTCGCTTGGACTCACAAGGATATGCCTGGCATAGACCCGAACTTCATCTGTCATAGATTAGCACTGAATCCAGGGGCGAAGCCGGTAACCCAGTCTTGGCGACGCATGGGCGATGAAAAGGAGAAGGCGACCCAGCAAGAGGTGAACAAGCTACTCGCAGCGGATTTTATTCGCGAAATTAAGTACCCTACCTGGTTGGCGAACGTGGTAATGGTCAAAAAAGCAAACGGGAAATGGCGAATGTGTGTGGATTACACAGACCTAAATAAGGCATGTTCGAAGGATTCCTACCCTCTACCTAGCATAGATAAACTGGTGGATGGAGCCTCCGGGAATGAACTTCTGAGTTTAATGGATGCATACTCGGGGTACCATCAAATCAAAATACATCCATTTGATGAAGAAAAAACGGCTTTCATGACCGCAAGGGTAAATTACTGTTATCAGACCATGCCATTTGGGTTGAAAAACGCGGCGGCGACGTATCAGCAACTGATGGACAGGGTGTTTGAGGGGCAAGTAGGAAGGAATATGGAAGTGTACGTCGATGACATGATCGTTAAGTCAGTTCTGGGGTCGACTCACCACGAGGACCTATCGGAAGCCTTTGGCAAAATCCGGAAGCACGACATGAGGCTCAATCCAGAGAAATGTTCTTTCGGAATACAAGGGAGTAAATTTTTAGGCTTCATGATTACGTCAAGAGGGATTGAGATTAATCCGGACAAGTGCAAGGCGATACGGGAGATGAAGAGCCCAAGCAATGTGAAAGAGGTGCAGCGGCTAACCGGGCGAATCACAGCTTTGTCTCGATTTCTGCCTCATTCGGGTGATAAGTCAGCTTCGTTTTTCAAATGCCTTAAGAAGAACGCAACATTCGAGTGGAGTCCAGAATGTGAAGAAGCTTTTACTCGCCTCAAGGAAATGTTGTCAGCACCACATGTCCTTTCGAAACCCGTCCAAGGTCTTCCCCTGCATTTGTACTTCTCCGTGGGAGATCACGCGATCAGCTCGGTAATCCTTCAGGAGGTAGACGGGGAATAGAAAATAGTTTACTTTGTGAGCCACACGTTTCAAGGGGCCGAAATGAGGTATCAAAAGATAGAAAAGGCGGCGCTTGCCGTCCTTGTCACCGCCAGACGTTTGCGACCCTACTTTCAAAGTTTTCAGGTAAAGGTGAGAACTGACCTTCCTTTGAGACAGGTATTGCAGAAACCAGATTTGTCAGGAAGGCTCGTCGCATGGTCAGTGGAGCTGTCAGAGTATGGATTGCAGTATGATAAAAAGGGAAGAGTTGGGGCGCAGACCTTGGCAGATTTTGTGGTAGAATTGACTCCCGAGGAAGGAGAAAGAGTAAACACACAATGGACGTTGTTCGACGATGGTTCGTCGAACGACAACGGAAGTGGAACCGGAGTCACACTGTAGGGGCCGGGAGAACTGGTGTTGGAGCAATCTCTCAGATTCCAGTTCAAGGACAGTAACAACCAAGCGGAATATGAAGTTCTAATTGCAGGACTAAAGCTGGCGATCGAGGTGCAAATTGACAGTTTGTTGGTAAGGACGGACTCGTTGTTAGTGGAAAATCAGGTTAATGGGGAGTTCCAGGTCAAAGAACCGGCTTTGATAAAGTACCTAGAGCGTGTGCGATCGCTTAAGAGTCGAATAAAGGAGATTGTGGTCGAGTACGTGCCGAGGACACAAAATCAAAGGGCTGATGCCCTAGCTAAGTTGGCTAGCACCAGAAAACCCGGGAATAACCGAAGCGTGATTCAGGAAACACTCACCAACCCAGCATAGAGGGAGAACTAGTGGCCTCAGTAGATCGCCAGGCAACTTGGATGAACCCCATCATTGATATCTTGGCGGGTGAGCCAGGCGATGTGATAAAATACTCAAAGGCTCAAAGGAGAGAAGCAGGGCATTACACGTTGCTCGATGGCATCCTTTTCCGGCGAGGATTCACTTCACCCCTCTTAAGGTGCCTACCGCCAGAAAAGTATGAGGATGTCATGACGGAGGTTCACGAGGGGGTTTGCGCGAGCCACATCAGGGGAAGCTCTCTGGCGGGTAAAGTCCTCAGGGCAGGTTTTTATTGGCCCACGATAAAAAAGGACTGTGCGGAATTTGTAAGGAAGTGCGAGAAATGTCAAAAATTCGCGGATTTACCTAGAGCCCCGCCGGAGAAATTGGCCATGATTAGTTCCCCTTGGCCCTTCGCCATGTGGGGAGTTGATCTCGTCGGGCCTTTTCCCACTGCTAGATCGCAAATGAAGTTCATTCTCGTGGCGGTGGATTACTTTACTAAATGGATAGAGGCTGAACCTTTAGCAAGCATAATGACAGCCAAGATAATAAGTTTTTATTGGAAAAAGATTGTGTGCTGATTTGGAGTGCCAAAGGCGATCGTCTCGGACAATGGGACGCAATTTGCAAGCAATCAGACCAAGGAATTTTGTGAAGAAATGGGGATCCAGAGGAGATTTTCGTCGATGGAACACCCTCAGACCAACGGCCAGGCGGAGTCAGCGAACAAAGTCATCTTGCGAGGATTGAAACGCCGACTCTCGGATGCCAAGGGGGCTTGGTTGGACGAACTTCCGATCGTGATTTGGTCATATAACACGACGCAACATCCGTCTACGGGAGAAACATCGTTCAGGATGACATACGGGGCAGATGATATGCTCCCCGTGGAAATCGACAACAGCTCATGGCGAACAGCGCCAAAGTTTGAGGGCGAGAATGCATCGAATATGGCGATGGAGCTGGACCTGCTGTCAGAGACACGCGACGAAGCTCGCCTAAGGGAAGCGGCGATGAAACAGCGAGCAGCGGCTAAGTATGACATGAAGGTGCGACCAAGAGAGATGCAAGCAAGGGATTTGGTGCTTAAGAAACGAACAGGGATTACGGGAAACAAGTTGAGCCCAATCTGGGAGGGACCATACAGAATCTTGAAGGTCCTAGGGAAGGGAGCTTATCACCTGGAAAGCTTGGATGGGAAGCGGATGCCAAGATCGTGGAACGCTGCCAGTCTAAAATACTACTACAACTAACGAGGTCAATAAAAAACGCCGAATCCGATGCAAAGATCGGCAGCAGACTTGGCGAGGGAAAATCCTTTTGTACTTTGTTCAAAGAAATTGTTGGCCGAAAGTGCCTGAATGGTAAAAACAAAGACACGTTCTTGTTCTCCATCTCGGGAGTTTGTTGACTATCACATCTGATTGAAAATACAAAAATTGTATCCAGCAATTTCAATCACACTGAATTGCGGCGAGGGCTCGGTGGGAAAACTTCCCTGAAGGTGGCAATCCCAACACGACCTTGATGTCTGGGGATTGCTCCGGAAAGTCCGACGCAGCTCGCCGTCACTCGTCGGTGATGTGTGCGGATAAGCTTCTTATCCCGATAATCTCCCCGAAATATGGGCGAGCATTGTTCAAACTAGACTCAAAAGACTCGAGTAAACCCATATGGCCATTGGGCCCTGAGCAATTATAAGTCCTCGCCTAATAAGGCTGGCGATGCCACACTTGATCTTACGGGAAATATGCGTGTGAAAGAAAGCCTCAGTTCAGAAACTGAGCCAAGAGCCCTAGTGGAACCCAACACACCATCAATGTCGTCAGACGTAATTCAGAAATTAATAAACAAAGCAGGGGGGAAAAGCGAATAAAAATCGGAAAACATTAAACCATGCGTAAAACGCAAAGACAAGTAGGAACTAAAATAAAGCAATTCAAAGTTAAATTACAATGATCCAAATAAGTAAAGAAGCATTATTTTTATCTATGTTCTCATTCCTGTTTGAACAGCATCCCATAGGTCAACGCCAGCAACCCCCGGAGGATCTTCAGCACCTTCCAGCCCAGCAGGTGTAATCTTCTTAAAAACTCCCAAAGAGTCAAGGTTAACATCAGGATGAAGATGTTTGACTTGAGCCTTGGCGATCAAGAAGCCCCAGATGCGTTCAACAGCTGCTGTCTGGGCTGCGTCGTTCTTCATTTGCTCCTCCAAAATTTTGGTTTGAGCATCTTTATCGGCCAGAAGTTTGCACTTGGACTCTAGATCAGAACGAGCGTCGGCGAGAGCCTTGTGCCTGTCCGATAAATCCTTGCGCAGTTGGGCAATATCTTCTTCCTTGCTGATAAGATCTTTCTCTTGAGCAGCTAGGCGGCATCCTTAGTTTCAAGGGTCTACTTGAGTTCGTCAATCTTGGCTTCCAAATGCTCTTCTTTCTCATCCGCCGCGGCCCGTGCCAGTTTTGCCTCAGCAAGTTTCTTTTGCATCTTTGACGTTTTCTCCGCCTCAGAAGCTAGCTGGCGGCGTAGGTTGGAGCAAGTTTCATCGAATCGAAGGTTGGCGGCGCGCAGATAGAGGGCGAGCCTGCCAAGCTACCTGGGCAAATAGGCAACCCGCGTGAAGAAGGTTTGACACAGCTTCCTGAGCCACATCTTGCGGGTTCTGACTGGGAACTTCCCTCAACTTCTCAAGATATGGATGAGAGAGAAGGAAGGAAAATGGATCGGAGTTGGAGTCGCCAGAGGGGCCCTTTGGGCGATCAGGCGAGGTTTCCTTCCCCCCATCGACATTCTTTGGAGAAGGAGGAGTTGGTAAAACATTGGTGGGAGAGTTCGGGCGATCACCAGACGGCGAGGGGTGAGCTGTAGCAGAGGCATTCGCCTCGCCCTGGTGATCGGCTGCAGGAGACTTGCCCGCATCTGAGGAGGAATAAGGGATGTGAATGATTCCTTCTTCGCCAGAAACAAGGGAGATGACGGAGGGATTCGCTTCGCTCGCCTTACTCTTCTTTGGGGCACCTTCGTCAATCGGCGAGCTCTGTCTTTTCTCCCCGGCATGGGCAGAGGAAGAGGCCTTGGAGCTGCTAAGAACAAAGGCACTCAACAATTCAGCAGTAGAAAACTTCATTGATCTACCTGAAAAAGGAAAGGAAAAACAGTCATCAAGGGGAAAGGCGAAGAAGAAAGTAAGCGACAAGCATACAGAAATCAGGACCTAATCGAGGAAGCAATTTAGATCCTGGGGGGGCATCAAGCAGGTCAACACAATTCAGGAGCGGGAATTGAAGTAAGGTTTTCAGGGCAATACTGTCTCTGGGGGAAGGAGACATGGTATGGGGGCCATTTAAAGATCGAGGGGATGAGGTCCAGTAAAGAGGGAAAAGGGTTTTTCCTTCCCTCTCCGTGAATAACGAGGGGTAGGCAGGGTGGATAACGATCCGGAAGTATCTTCGAGCGAGATAAGATTCTGAGCCCACCCCGTAAGGAGTGAATCGTTCTCGACCGGGCCTAGGGTCCAAGACGACCCAACCTTGAGATCTTTGAAGATCCACCTCAAAAAGAGGGAAAAAAGGGCAGGAGAAGGCGCTACATCAACACTGTGGCAAAGAATCTCGAAACATCGTAGGTAGGCCCAGGAACAAGGGTGAAGTTGGTAAGGGGAAACATTGATGCTGCGCAACATGAGGGTGAGGAAAGGGGAGAAGGGAAGTCTTATGTTCAGATCAAGGAATAGGTATTCATGGATAAAGAAAAAGTGAGAGTATCTGAGATCGTTAAACTCTCGGTGCTGCCAAGGGCGGTCTTGTTCTTGGCAGCCAGTGGTGCGAAGGAGGTCATTAAGCAAGGAGGAGTAGCAAAACCCACCGACTTGATGGGCAAGGTTAGAGACAGATTCGCTGGTTGACAGTTCAGATGATTGGTCAAGGATTTCTTGGTTGGGTGCCTCCATGATAAGGGGGAGAGTGGCGAAGGTTCCCAAGCGGTGAGCCTTGATTTCCTTTAGAGAGGACAGAGCCCCTGCGGAGAACATGAAAAATAAGAAGGAGAAGAGAAAAGAACTAACCAGAGGAGGGATTGTGGTAGGAAGAGCAGGAAGCGGAGCAAGAGATTCGCAGGATTAGTAAGGGAGGCCGGCACAGGAATCAGGAGCGAGTGGGGAGATAGTTAACAAGGAAATAGGGGAAATGTGGGGAAGATAATTTAAAGGCTGAGAAGATAGAAGGTGAAGGCAACGTGTCAGGCGAAAAGTTGTAACCGTTGATGCTGATTGGTTCGAATTCAAAAATGTCAAAATTAGACGTAACGCATTAAAAGGAAGGTACAGTAACGGAAGGTTATCGGTCGAAATTTGGGTTGGCAGGGTTCGTTGAGATTTGAAAATACATTTCAAAAGTGACAGTTGAGATTCAGTAGATTTGCTGACTTAGGCATCACTTCAGGGCACAACGCGTGGCGAACGCATGACACTTGGCAAGATATCATGATTCAAGGCACGTTCGCAGGGCTGGCGAGGCGAGCGGGTCGAATGCCATCGTCGTGAGATTGCTTGTGGACTCAATTTGCTTGAAGAAGGGATGGTGCAGCGAAAAGTTTGAAATACGTAGATTTTCGACTTTATTCTCTCGGCCATGTTTGCAATTGCTTTGTTATTCTGTTAAGTTTTGGCGTTGTTTAGTCTTTTATAGTCTTCGCCTTAGATTCTTCTGTTTAAAGACACACTCAACTCTCATACTTCGAGCTTGGTGTCTTGTGGACTTGTGGACTTGTGGACTGGGCGAGACCCCAGGGTCCCTCGCCCAGGATGCTTACACTCAAGCGCGGGACAGACCCAGGTCTTTTGGGCCTCGCACCCCGAGGCCCAACTGGCCCATTTAAACAGACTTAAGGCCCGGAGGCCCGACTCAGCCCCTATAAATAGGAGGGGAATACCAATTGTAAGGGACTCTTAACTCTTTTGACAATAACAACATTGAAATTCAATTATATTTTCTCTCTCTAAACAGTTAGGAGTTCATCTCTCTAAGATTTCCGATCACACTCCACACACTCTAGGCACCATGCCCTGATTATATGTTCTTGACCGGAACAGAAATGAAGACCCCTTATTTAACTCTTAAAAAAAACTCATGACTTTTTTCATTTTTCATATTGCTTACTCACTATCTTTAATGATAAAAAACCAAATTTGCATATATAAACAAATTAGACACTCATAAAATGAAACTAGGTAATGTTTTCATATATGAACAACTACTGAGAATTAATGTTAATTATTAATAAATTATTTAGACAAAATAATGTAAAGATTAAAATTTTCGCAATAAGGTGTTTGTGTATTATTTGGAAAAAATTATATATTTTTTGATCTATTATATATTAGTGAAAATGACTTAACAAGGAGGAAGCTAATTACAAACAAAAAATTTACGTTATTTAATTTTTTTTGAAAGAACTATTAAAGTTACAAGTTATTATAATTTTAAAATTACTTTTTTTGTTGTTGATAAAAGCACATAAAATATGTTGTTTTTTTTAGTTGAATATGTTGTTATTATTATAACTTATTTGATAAAATATTTCAAACTTACATAATTTTTTTAATTTAAAAAATAAATTAGTTATTAAAAATAATTGAAAACTAATTATTAAAATAAATTATTGAATTTGACTATGTATTTATTCACACAAAGAAGACTCTAAATTGTCTCCATATTTTTATAATACTTATAATTTTTTTTAATATTCCTTTAAAGTATAATAATTTTTTTGTAATGTTAAAACATATTGTAAATAAACTCGTGCATCGCACGGGTATTATATCTAGTTAAAAATAGTAATTGTTAGAATATAATATAAAACAATTAAGGTACCCTTACCCAATAGCTTAAGCTTTTGAGATTAGTGGTTGCTTGACATGGTATCAAAGTCTCTAAGGCTTAGCGGTCTAGATTCTAGAGGTCGATCCTTACTCCCCTCATTTCCTAATTAAAAAGTGAAATTTAAGCACATGGTAGGCGGACCTGTGCATTAATCCACGCTTTAAGCCCAAATGGTTGTTGCGTGAGGGAGCGTGTTAGAATATAATATAAAGCTATTAATGTGATCGTTACCCGACCGGCTTAAGCTTTTGGGATAAATGGTTACTTGAAAGTAATAATTGTTCCCGACATATGTGTTGGGGAACGAAAGGTCTAGAGGTCAATCCATGTCGGACGCGATTTAACTTTCCTATGTAAAAATAAAATCAACATCAATATCAATATCAATATATATTAGAAAAGAAGAACTTCCATCAGGCTGATTTAGTGACGTGTCATTCTCACGTTAATTCTCATAAAAAAATTCCACATGTCATTCTCAGGTTAATTCTCGTAAAAAAATATTAATTTTTATGGTATTTTTTTTGAATTTTTTAAATAGAGATAATATCTATTTAAATAAAGATAGGTTTAGATAGATTTAGTTTCTTTTTATCTCTTTGTTAGATTAATAATAAACTAAATCTTAAAAGATATTCAACAGAGTCCTTATATATCTTTGGCTTCTATACATTTTCAGGACTTTTGGGTTAAATAACATTTGTGATTTTTTCTCCTTGATTTGTAGGTTGATGAAAGTATTCGTAATGACGGGATTAATCCCATGGCAGAGCGGTGTGATTACCTTTGAGACTCACGATATTGCTCAGGTTGGTGCTACGATCTATGATGGAAAAGTTGATGTATGGATTCTCATCATTTATTACTTTTTCCCTTTTTTTAGATTTATGATTTTGGAAAGTGATATCATTTTTTCTTCCTACTTTCAAATTTTTTTTATGGCTCAAAGACAGGTCAAGGTTGATGGGGATATCTAGAAGAAAGAGCATGGGATGCTATCATTGAAAGGTTTGGAGTTTACATGACATTTACTATTTAGTTTTTAGATTAATGTCATGCCTTAAAAGTAGTAATCTCCTTAGCACATGTGAGAGAAAATTAGATTTGGGTTTTTGGGTTTTGAGAAGCTAATTTCAGAGCTAGAGAGAAATGTTATGCTTATATGTTTCCCTTTTTTCATTCCCCTATCTGTTTGACTGTAGTATCTAAAAAGAAAAACTTATCACTCCTTATATGCTTCTCAAAGAATAACATGATTATCAAGTAGAAAAAGTCTATAATGTTAGCTTCCAATGAAGTTAATTTGAAAGTTTGATGCATAAGAAGATGAATATATAGTTGATAGCTTAATTTCGTTGTTTGTCTCATGTTTTCATGTGTCCAATTGTCTAACATTTGTGTAGCAAAGATCTGATCTTTCAGTTCCTATTGGAATTGTTATTATTGATTCTTATGTTGGGGGATGAAGGATACTTATCATTCATATGAAAGTTTTGAGATCCATTTATATGCATTTTTTTTCTATGTTTCTGGCCATTTATATTGATTGATTGTCTTTTCCTTTATATGCATCTTCTATAAACAATCTACAAAGTGTTTAGTTAGTAATTATGGGTGCTAAGGTAACATATGTTCTACTATATGATGGGTGTCTGATTCAGATTGTAGGCTTAGACTTAATGTAGAACACCGATGTTGTTATATGGTAGAACATAGATGAAGTACCAACCATATTGTTGTGTTTTTAGATGATTTTATGATATTTTTCTTGCATTCTTACAACGTTTTCTTTAAAACATTGAATGCATTATTTCCCTGAGAACAATAATTTTAAATTCAAAAAAATTTAATTTTTTATGGTATTTTTATTGAATTTTCATATTTTTAATTAATTCAGGATTTTATGAGTTTTTATTGTGATTTGCTAGATTTTTGTAGTTTTTATCTATCTTTATTTATTACATTTTTTAAATTTTAGATTTGATTAGGATTTAGGTTGTTTATTTCTTGATTTTATTTTGGGTCTTTTATTTTATTTTGAGAGTATTAATTTTTTATGGTTTCTTTATTGAATTTTCTGATTTTTATTTAATTTATGATTTTATAAGTTTTTATTGTGATTTGCTAGATTTTGATAGTTTTTATCTATTTTTAATTAGTACATTTTTAAATTTTAGATTTGATTAGGATTGAGGTTGTTTATTTCTTATTTTTTCTTAATTTGTTTTCTTTTTATTTAATATTAATTCCAGGAAAAATGGAGCTGATCTGGTGCTAAGGGTCCATAGAGCTACCATGGACACGCAGAGATTTGATGGTTGCTAGGTGAATTTGGCAGACTTTCTCATTAGCTGCGGACTGCGGTTATTTCTACATTGTTTCCATTTATCACCTAAGAGAAGTGTGTTTACTTAAATTTTCAAACTCATGTAAGGATGTAACAGAAGGGAAAATTAATCAAGGACTGCTAGGTTAGTTAGATGTTATTATAGTAGTTACTTAGTACTAGGACGAGATGAGCTATAAATAGCGGGAAATCAAATTTGTATGGTATTTTTATTGAATTTTTATATTTTTATTTAATTCAGGATTTTATGAGTTTTTATTGTGATTTGCTAGATTTTGATAATTTTTATTTATCTTTAATTAGTACTTTATTAAATTTTTTATTTGATTAAGATTTAGATTGTTTATTTCTTGATTTTATCTTAATTAAAAAAAGATTTTCTAAAATTCGACCTGGAAATACTGGGATGCACACTCCTTTAATTCATATTTTAATTTCATTCGATAAATATATCATGCACTCATGAATTAAAAATAAACACTTTCAAAAAAAAAGAATTAAAAATAAACATGTAATATCAACGTTTTTTGACTAGAAATTACGTAAAATCAAAGTAAAAACTAGCATAAATCACTAAAAAAAATTCAGCCACTATGTAACATTATATTTAATGTAAATGAAAATTTTAAATTCCTCATCTCTTGATTGTAGAGTCGTGCTATTTTAGGTGATAAACTAGGTAATGTATTATTTTTTGTTTATAAAAAAATTTCATGTGCTATTCAATTAGATAGCTTCTCTTTTGTTGACACGTGTCATTCCAAATTTCAAAAGATTTTATCTAATTATCTAATATTTACCTAGATTACTCCTTACTAAATTTATTTCCAAAACAAATCTTGAAACTGTTTTCATTATCTCTTCAAATTAGGAAAAGTCTCAAGCCTAATTTACTGCATATTTACCGGAATCCCCTGATTTCTCCTTTTATTCTTTCTCACGATCTACAATATATAAATAAAATATGTAGTGCTGAGATTATTGAAACATTAAAATTTTAAAATATTTTTCCTAATTAACTAAGATACTGCATCAGCCATCTCCTCTCTTATATGTACCCGCAACTCGACTTAAAATTCAAAAAGCAAACAAATAACTATCATATCTTATTTCTAACAAACTCAATCTCCTAATATCATAAATTAATTAATTCCATTATAATTTTAATAACCAATATAAGAAAATAATAACCGACTCAAAATATATTAAAATACACACTCAACCAAGAAACATGGATAATTGAACAAGAGTGTTACCGGAATATGAGTCCTACATGAGTGTTTTTAGTAATCTAAATTCAAAGTTTGATATATTGAGCATTTGTTTGTTCAATTTAGAAGCCAGTGTGTTGGTTTATATTATCATTCTTTTTATCCGCGCGTTGGATCAATCTTTTTATTAGTTATTCAATCGCACGAATTTCAATCTATGCAACAAGGGTTTCAATTTCAGACTTTTTGACCACTTTGCTTAGAATTTTAGACTATTCTATTTCATATGTTGTATAATATGTTGGTAATTCCTTATATCTATGATTTGTTCTATTGTCTTCTTGTTTATGACGAATGTCAAACGAATTTCTGTTGATCTGAATCAGGCTTAAAAGAGAAGTCTTTTTGTTCACTTTGCTTTGCATTTCATACTCTTCTATTTCATTTGTTTAATATATTTTTTTAAACAGCGTATTGATTAACGTATCAAATACGATAGACATATTCCCTGTGCAACGCACGGGTAAAAAATCACTAGAATATATTTGAACCGTTCAGATTACGTAAAGAAAAGTTAAGAGTAATTATATTTATATATGTATAGAATTATAATAATTTGATAGTAAGAATAGTATGATGAATAAAAAATATTAATACATATGTACTATAAATTTATGACCTAAATTTATTAGTGCTAACATATTTGAGTTACGAGATCTCACGGGAAGGAAAATTTTACATGAAAAATGAAATTTTGTACGAGTTAAAAAAAAAATTTATATAACTTAAGTGTATTTTTAATAATGTAAACAATAATTATATATTTATGTATTGTTACATATTTAAAACACAAAAGCAATACCTTTTATGCAACACAAGTATACATCTTCGCAAACAAAATTCAGTTATACGTCATATATGCAAAACTTTACAGAATACTAGAATTGAGTGTCTGAATTTATGCTATTTAAAGATCTACATCTTTATTATGATTGTTCTTACCTTCTTAGTATCTTAAATTTTTTATAATTTAAAATATTGATCGATTTATCAAATACAATAGAAAAATTCCCCGTGCAACGCGCGGGTAAAAAACACTAGTATATCAAAAAAGAAGAACTTCCATCAGCCTGATTTAGTGATGTGTCATTCTCACGTTAATTCTTAGTGACGTGTCATTCTCACGTTAATTCTCATAAAAAAATTACACGTGTCATTCTCAGGTTAATTCTCATAAAAATACATTTTAAATTTTAGATTGATTAGGATTTAGGTTGTTTATTCCTTGATTTTATCTTAATTTATTTTTGATTTATTTTTAGAGTATTAATTAAAAAAATTCACGTGTCATTCCATTTGATAGATTCTCTTATGTTGTGTTATTTTATCTTGAAACCGAATTTTAAAAGATATGCCCTAATTATCTAGATTCACCTAGATTACTCCTTACTAAATTTATTTCCAAAACAAATCTTGAAACCGTTTTTATTATCTCTTTAAATTAGGAAAAGTCTCAAGCCTAATTTACTACATATTTACAGGAATCCCGTGATTTCTCCTTTTATTCTTTCTCATGGTCCACAATATAAAAAAAATGCAATGCTCAAATTATAATCCATTAAAATTTAAAATATTTTTCCTAATTATCTAAGATACTGCATCAGTCATCTCCTCCTCTATATATTAATATATATTATTAAAAAAATTAGATAACTTATCTTTTGTTGACACGTCTTTCCTAATTCCAAAACAGATTTTGAAACCGAATTTTAAAAGATTTGTCCTAATTATCTAAGAGTTAAACAAACACGCATAACCACATTCATGATTAATTGATATATCAAATACAATAGACATATTCCTCGTGCAACGCACGGGAAAAATACACTAGATAAACTCCACGTGTATATTTGTTAGACAGCAAATTTCACGTGTCAATTTGATAGATAGTTTTTTATGTTTAAATCTAAGAAACTTTTTCATAAAATAATAAAATTTTAAAAAATTTGCCCAAATTATCTAAGATTTACCTAGATTAAATAAAAAACCAGAAAATTCAATAAAAATACCATAAAAAATAATTAATAAAAATTATCAAAATCAACCAAATCACAATAAAAACTCATAAAATTCTGAATTAAATAAAAATCCGAAAATTCAATAAAAATACCATAAAATTTAATTAATACTCTAAAAATAAAATTTTTCTTCACCTAAAATTTATTTTCATAACAAATCTTGAAACCGATTTTTAAAGGTAATTTTAAATTTGAGAAACTTTTTCATAAAATATTAAAATTTTAAAAGATTTTACCAAATTATCTAAGATTTACCTAGATTAAATAAAAAAACTAAAAATTCAATAAAAATTAATTAATAAAAACTCATAAAATTCTGAATTAAATAAAACTAAAAAATTCAATAAAAATAACATAAAATTTAATTAATACTCTAAAAATAAACTTTTTCTTTACCTAAAATTTATATCCATAACAAATCTTGAAACCGATTTTTTAAAGGTAAATCTGAGAAACTTTTTCATAAAATATTAAAATTTTAAAAGATTTATCTTAAAGGTAACCAATTTCTATAAAATTTTTACAATCTATTTAATATTTGATTGGTTTTTTCTAATTGATAATTGGTTGCAATTACATTGTAACAAACTTTATTCATGGGTTAGAGCAACTTGCCTTGAATTTGCTTTTCAGTTTAAATTTCTCTTTTGATTGGGATGTATCTTTGTTTTGTTACATGATGCACGCAAGTTGTTTTTTACTTGGAAAAGAGAAGGAGGTGGATTGTTAGAGATTAATTGTTAAATATTTGAGGAATAGTTGTGATAATAACTTGATGATCTAATAGGAAAAATCTTTATCTGCACTACCGAACGATAAACAGGGTATTTTCAAGCCGTCGTTGTGCCATTAAGTTATGTAACATGGACACTTGACACAAGCAATCCAAGTAAGCCTAACCACCTGCAAAATTAAACTAACTAAATAAATTCCAAGTTAGCTTTTTCAGTAATACAAGAATGTAACAAGTTGTTAATTTTATTTGTGCAGATTCTATATAAGAAAAGGGCTAGAAATTTAGGTTTCCTAAGTTTGTCTCCTTTGGGATGCTTGCCAACTCTTAGAGCACAGAATCAGGAAGCTGGCAATGGTGGTTATTTTGAAGCAGCTTCTGGACTTGCTCTAGCACACAATAATGCTTTGAGCAGTATTCTCACAAGCCTTGACCACATACTTAAAGGGTTTAAGTACTTTCATTCTAATTTCTATGATTGGCTTCAAGATAGAATAAAAACCCTGCAAATTATGGTATGTATTGAAATTTGCTGACCGCTCATTTCCCAACCATACATATGCAACCAAATAGTTTAGACACTCAACTAACATCTCATTTTTCACTCGGGGTGTCTGCTAGGTGTCTTCAATGTGCGGATGTCTATGAATCATTAATCTTAATTTCTCTACTGCGACTGTATTTCAATCACAATGTATAGACCAATTCAATTTTAATTTTCGTTGAAGGTTTTAAGGAAGGAATTAATGCTTGTTGTGGGATTGGCCGATATGAGGGCATTTTTACTTGTGGGGGCACCAAGAAAGTTAAAGAGTATGATTTATGTGACAATAGTGGTGAGTATGTATGGTGGGATTCTTTCCACCCAACATAGAAGATCCATGAGCAAAGGAGAAAAATTACACGTGTCAATTTTTTTTAAGGCATAAGTTTTATTAAATAGAATGGTTGATTGTACAAACATAACTCAACAAAGTGAACATAAGCCCCTCCAATGTTCCCCAAGAACACCTAAAAATCACATTAAACAGGTCCTAACCCGGATCAAGCACTAATCGACCAATGAGAAAGACCAAATGTCAGGGACATAGATGTGGTAAACAAAAACCACATAACCTAACAAATATGGAGCTCGCTATTGGAGGGGACGCGAAACAACACACGACATCAACCAGAAAGCAAAGGCAAAAAAACCTAAAGGGAAAAACACCAGACAACGACCCTAAATAGCACACGCCGACCCGAAATTTCACCACCTTCACCGTTGACCTTGAGCAGCACTCCGGCAGCCCAGAACCATAGCGCCCAAAACAAGAACCATAACGCCCCAAAACGATCTATGACAAAGAACATCTCCGCACCGGTTGCGTCGTGCCTTCAGCCATAACTCTACCTTGCAACACTTCACGAACAGAGCTGGAAGAATCATCAGATCTTCCGTTAACACCAAAGTTGCAAAAAGGCTGAGGGGAAAAACAACATTTAGCACTCCGAAGCATCAATCTGAACAAAAACACGGCGCAAGAAGCATCAAACTAGCTTCATAAAGGACCCTCTGTTGACAAATGCAGAACACAGACCAGCCATAAAATTAGGAACCTGAATCCCACGTGTCAATTTGTTAGATAGCAATATAAATTTTTTAAAATCTATTTAATATTTGATTGGTTTTAAAAGGTGTATGATGAGCAACTAAATATTGATTTTTTTAGTTAACAACATCATTATTAGTTTTTTTTATTTTTTTATTTTCTAAATCAAATAGATATTGATTTTTTAAAAAAATTTACATCATCAATATTTTTTATTTTGATTTTCCTGAAAAAAAAATTATTTTGTATATATTTGAAGTAATTCATATTTTAATTCGAAAAAAATTAAAATTTTAAAATTAATATTCTATATAATTTTTATAACAATATAAGAAGCACAAAATTATATAAATTTCAAAATATATACAAAATAAAAACTAAATAGGAAATAAAAACACAATAATTATTTTTTTAAGGAAAAAAACATTAATTATCTGTCTAGCCAATTAAGAATAAATAGAATCAATATATGTCCGGTTCATAAAATAATCAATAATATGTCAAGATAATATCAAGCTTATTTTAGAAGATGATATTAAGCTTGAATGAAATGAGCTACTGATTATATCTAATATGCAGACAGAAAATTGCTTTCAACGTCAATATTGACTCAAACTTGGATGACTTGGAATAAACACAATAATGTCATACTTTAAGATTTATCTTTCACAATTCTGATCTGTGCTATTATCACATTCTTTTTTTTTAAGATTAATATGTTGCTAATTCATTATATTTGTGATTTGTGCTATTGTCTTCATATTCACGAACAATGTGAAACGAGTTCCTGTTGATCTCAATCAGGCTTAGAAGATAAGTCTTTATGTCCACTTTGCTTAGCATTTCTGACTCTTCTATTTCATCTTTTGTTTAATTTTTAATAATCAAGGTATTAATTGACGTATCAAATACAATGGACATATCCCCCGAGCAACGCGCGGGTAAAAAAACGCTAGTAAAATAATAAGGATAAAAAAATTTATAATAGCATTTTCATAATTATATTTGTTGCTGCACCCTTTGTACGGATTTCTTGTACAAAAAGAGTTATATTTGTTGTTTACCCTTTGTACGGATTTCTTGTACAAAAAGAGTTATATTTGTTGTTTACCCTTTGTACGGATTTCTTGTAACCAAGAGAACAGATCTTTGGGATGAAAAAAAATTGGTGCTACTTTGGATTCTTACATTAGAATCTGTTCATATCAATCAAGGTCTAATGTGATTTATAGATTGCAAAGAACTGACAAAAAAAGTAAACTTATTTGTTTCTTTTTATGCTCAAATAGCAAATGAAGAAGTTTTTGTGGGATGAGTGAGTTGTTAATTGAAAATGATAAACTATATCAAAACCCACATGTCTAGGGAAAAAAAGTCCATTTGGAAATGCCAGTGTGTATTAGTGATGCACATCTGGCAGCCATGTGGGGTTTTCATCTAAATTTTTATTACACTTGGCTCATTCATACTATTAAATAAAAACTCGGCTTAATTCAAGTTTGGGTCTCTGATGTTTCACAAATGTGCGATATGTATCCCTTGTGTTTAAAATGTGCGGTCAAGCTCCCTCATATCTCTAAGTTGCGATCTAAGCTCTTCCGTCTGTTGACCAAACGGAGCTCACCGCCACGTCATTTATGTCCGGTGTTTAATGAAATAATTCATTTTTTCATTTTCACTTTCATCCTCAAACACTCAAACCCAGAAAAAGAAAAGAATTTTTTCATCATTTTCATCCTGCAGCAACAAATACCGAGAGCTAGATTTGCCACCCCAACCATTGGATTTCACACCCCCAATTTTCGGATTTTCAAGTTCCGAATTATTTCGGAATCTTAGATTCCGAAATTAATTCGTGATTTTTAGTTCAAAATACATCTAACACCACACTTTTGAGTAAAAAACCACACTTTTGAGTAAAAAACTGCTTCGGAAACCTTATTTCCGAAATATTTCGGAAACTGAGTTTCCGTAAGTGGGGTGACATTTTTAATGATTGGGGTGTCAAATCTAATGATCACAAAAACCCAGTAACCAACATCATCACATTCATTCTTCCAGAAACCCCTCTCCTTCCTCTCTAAGAAAAACCCGAAGACCTCTCTACCCAATCCAGCGTCGCCGTCGCCGTGACCACTTCCTCTCCTCCTATTCCTCGCTGCCACCACCCTCTCATTTCCTGAAGAGGGATTGAAGAGCAAAAAGAAATGGCAACTTTGCTTCAACTGATGCATCACAACTTCAAATCAATGAAGATAAAGCCAGATCTAGAAATGGCACCTCCTCTAGGTGTTCAAATTGATGCAAATCGATTCAAAACGGAGATTTAAATCTAGATTCAAATTGCCACCTCCTTTACCCAATCCAGATTTGGAAATGAAAAACTCAGATGAAGAACTAAGAAAAACCCAAATCTGTTTGCAGAGGTTGAAGAACACACCATGATGAAGATGAAGACAAAAGTGGGACGGCGACGGATCTGCTGCATGAACAAGGATTTCAGCGTGCGGTAGCAAAGTTCCAATGCAGCGGTGGTGGAGGAAGAAATTGATTTTGAAGAGGGGTGGAGAGGTGAGAAGCGGAGGAGAGTGGGTATGGGTTTGAGGATTAGGGCAGTGGCGGTGGTGGTGGTGCGGGACTACGGGTGTAGAGGAGGGAGGGGTGGAGAAGAGGAAGATAAGCCATCTTCCAATTTCCCTAGATGGCCAATTTCCCATGCGCCCTCAATTGAATTTGTGGAAGAGATGGAAACCAAGGAGATGGGGGGAGAGAGAGAGAGAGAGAGAGAGAGAGAGAGAAAGAGAGAGATATTGACGCTCAGATGGTCCCTTTTACTATGACCTCGCCGGCAACGGTGGTCAGTCTCCTAGTGCGACACGGTTTGAGTACGACGTCGTGAGATTGCGGTGGAGATGACAGAGGTTAGAGAAGGAAATGTGTGCGAGTGTGACGAAATTTTGTGCTTTGTTAATGCTTGTTAGATTAATTAATTTGAACCATCAGATGTATCTCAAGTCTCAAGCCATCTTCTATTTTTTTTGGTTAAAATAAATGTTTAAACAAACTTTTACTAAACACTGGACAAAATGAATGACGTGGTGGTGAGCTCCGTTTGGTCAACAGACGGAAGGGCCTGAATCGCAACTTTTAGAGACATGAGGGAGCTTGACCGTACATTTTAAACACAAGGGATGCAGATCGTACATTTGTAAAACATCAGGGGCCGAAACTGGAATTAAGCCTAAAAACT
The DNA here is from genome assembly GCF_012489685.1 of Lotus japonicus. NCBI lineage: Eukaryota > Viridiplantae > Streptophyta > Magnoliopsida > Fabales > Fabaceae > Lotus > Lotus japonicus. The sequence goes on from NC_080041.1 coordinate 77,191,653, forward strand.
CAAAACAAAAATAAAAAAGAAGCAAATAAAAGCCTAGAATATGGAGAGGGATGACCTCTTTTCCGTGACGAAAGTGTTGAGATCCTCATTTCCTTTCCTAGCTAGTTGGTAAGAAAAAGTTAAACAACCTTGGGGTGAACGGTAAACATCATTACTAAGGGATGAAGTGAAGAAAAGGAAAGGGCAAAATGACGAAGAAGAAAAGGAAAAAAGGAAGTGACGGCCCATACAACCAAGGGTTTTGGTTGGGTAGGGTTAGTTTTTTTTTTTTTTTGATAAGCGGTTGGGTAGGGTTAGTGATGTTTGATTTAGTTGGAGGGAGTTAATAAGATAATGACGGAGGAATAGGAATAATGTTGTTTTCACACTTCTTTTTGAGGTGGAATGAAGAGACAGTTGGATGTATAAATCCACCTTCGTGTTTTACCCTTATTTACGGGTATTCTAGTCCGTCCAAAAGGCTCAATATCAACTCAGTCAACCTAAAGATTTCACGACTAAGTGAGTACCTTAAGGGCGGGCTAGTTGACTAAGCCAAATGAAAAACTCGTCCTAACTAAAAGTCGATTAGTCATTTGACGACCCAAGGAGTAATGAATAAGCAAGGCGGCCTAAACCAAACCTTGTACTCCGGAGACTATTCATATCGGCTTCCTAGAAACTTGTAGAGACAACAACGACGAACTTCGGGCATATAAGTACAATGCTCTAAGTTCTTCTTAGATTCAAAGATATTCTCTTTACTCTCTCACTGACTTGAGCATCAAAGTGTCTTCTACAAGTACGTCCTCCATTGTGACCACACAACTCTACTCCACTAGCAAAGCCGAACAAAGCGACGCACGACCACCAGGGGGCGGGGAGAATCTAGTGATCTCATTCACCGAAAAACAACGGGATAATTATTTTACAATGATATGGAGTCATGTTTTGACATTAATTAAAGAAGCTTAAGCTTAATTTTTAAGTAGATTTCTAATTTTAAAGCTTGGATTCTCTTAAGAGAGCTTGGGAGTGGAGGATTTTGCAAAATTTAGAAGAGTTCTCTCATTTCTCTAATCTTACTCGATTAGACACGGTTGCTGCTTAATCTTTACTAGTATTGAATTCATGTCATGCACAACACACACGTATATATATACAATAATTATTTGTCCACACCTCTAAATTGAGGTGGAAAAAGGTGGAGAAGGAGAGTGATAGGAAGAAAAGAAAAAGTAAGAGAGAGAAAGTATAAGATGTGATAGATAATAAAATGAGAGAGAAGAAATAAAAATAGGTGAAAATAAAGTGTATAAATAAGGAGGTGTGTATATATCATTACTCTATATATATATATGAAGGACATGAATTTATAATAAAAAGATAAATTAAACATAAATGTATGTAATTTAGGATGAAAGTTTATGATCAAAATTTGAAATACCTGCTATTAGACAAATCTTCGGCTTTGAATATCAGTTGACTTATCACGAATCGTAATAAATCAAAATTTCAGATAGTCACAGTGGCAATTTTGAATGAAATAAATGTATTTTTCTAAGGAGGAGTCTAACGCATTACATTTTCTACTTTCATTCGCAAACAATTGACATGTGTATTTGACTCATTAGTTGACAATAATGGTTAAACAAATTAAATTTGAAGTTTTCTTAATTTTATAAATAAAATTGAATGATTTTAGGAAACTAAGTAATTGTAATGGCTAAATTTTGCGATAGAATTTATTAGGTTTCTATAATAGCAAAAATTGAAATCAATAATTTTGAAATTGTATCAATTTATTGCCAATTTTCTACAACATGACACTATGATTAATTTGCTATTTTTAATAGTAAAAGTAAAAAATGTGCATAAAAATTATTTATGACATCACCACGGACTACAACAAAATTGGTTTTTACCAGCAATCATTATGCAGCGGTTCAATGAAAACCGCTGTTAGAAGTAACTTTGCGGCGCTTCCTGAGGCAGTTTTTATAACTACAACAATTGTATTACATTTTGCGGCGGTTTATTTTATTTAGCGACGGTTTCTAAAGGGTCAAACTTGTAAATTAGAAAAAGAAGCATATAATTTAAATAGGTTGAGAAGGTGCCACCTATAGAGACTTGTCACTTTTTGGGTTTTAATTTAAATTATAGTATTAGATTAGATTTTTCAGTAAATTTAATTGATTGTTGTGTTGTGATTGGAATTCTCTATTCTTAATGCTAGTGTGTGTTTGTCCAACATTAAGCTCTAATTTACAGTTGCATGTTTTTTTTTTATAAGCATTTAGAGTTGCATGTAACATAGCATTATATCGTGTTAGCTTTTCAACATTAGTTGAGGATTATTATAGTTATAGAAGTTCTAAATTAATTGAGGATTGAGGATTATTCTTGTTATAAATAGAAATGAAGAATTAGAAGAGTAAAAACCATTATGATATCTCGCTGTTGAATCCAACAACTTCCAGAGCTCCTTCTCATGCCTCCTAAGTCTCATTGAAGTTCTCTCTCAATTTTCTCTAAGTATCTCTCAAGTTCTTCCTCTTTTCCTCTTAAAAACAACATTTTTATGAAAAGTAGCAGGGCTAGGTGCTGAACCCTTTTTTCTGAGTACTCAATGTCATTTTTTCGTTAAATTGGAGTTTTCTTTGCGGTCAGAAAGGCACTGAGCGCTCAACTTTTTAAAAATCTCAATTTTCTCAAAAAAAACTTAAATGGTATTCCTGATTCAACCGTTCAAATTAAATTTTCATGTATTGTGAACCACATATCTAAATTTTAACTTGATCCAACAATTAATTAATGAATGTGGTGTTGCAATTTTTCTTGGACAACTTTGAACTTTCAGTATCAAAAAGTTGGGATTAGAATTGAACATGAACATAAATAGCTACTAAACTAACCGATTAGGGATTAAAATAATATAAAATGAAACACACAAGTTAATAAGTGTCTAAAATGATATTCAAATATACGTAAAAATAATGCTTACAAAAAAGACACAAAATTGAGTTAGGAGGGAGCCCTCCACCACTCCGCTCATCGATCCCCTCCCCTCATTTCCCCTCCAACTAAACAGTATGTAAAGATGGGGAGAGAAATAGAGAAGTCACTTCCCTTGAGTCAATCACAGCCTCATTAAAATAATGATTGACAATAGTATAGTGAGTTTTAAAGCTCCCGAAATTCTAAAGGTTAGGAGGGAATTTTTAACAGTGATAAGAGCATCTCCAATGCTAGTTCTTATTTCTTAGTTTTTAACACTATTTATGTGGGCCCGTATTGCCACATGTGCTTAAGCAACTCTCAAGCAATTTTGCTCCAACCTTGAGTTCTTAGTTCTTAACACTATTCATTTGGTCACACCAACCACATTATTTATACTTTTTATTTTCATAAAGTAAAAATAAAACTCATAAAGTAATAAAGTAATTTGAATGAGAGAGAAATAATTAATATTTCAAGTTAAGAACTCAAAAAGCAAAACTTCTTATATAAGAACTGGGTTCTTATTTTTAAGAACTAAGAGCTCCATGTCAGCACCTCCAATGGTAAAGTTCTTAGTTCTTAACTCAAAAATAAGAACTACGAACCTTGCATCGGAGATGCTCAAACATAACAATTTTCATTTAAACTAATGATCTCAAATTATTTCAAATTATTTTAAAAAACTTAGCATGTTTTAGCAATTGATATATGACCTCACCAAAAGGATATTAATTAGTATGCGATTTAAATGAATCTAAAAATTTTAACATAATCATATCCTTCTACTCATCCTAAAGTTGTTGAGGAAAAAGAGTACTGTTGGTAATTTTAGAATCATCAATGTATTTTAGTAGTAATGTGATATACTATAGGCTGATGCAATTACGCGTTAGGCTCGGAATCGAGTCAGGTTAGTGCGGAGTGCACGCTCGGTGAGCCAACGCATAATTGACCGTGAATACGAACCTGGTCCAAGGGCCGGAGCCCCTGGCTGGGGTCCCGCTGGAAATTTTTCTGAACGTTTGTGACCCTAGTTTGAAATTGTTTGAAAAATTGTGAACTTATTTTCGAACGGTTGTGATCATTTGTGCAAACACAACCTCTTATATAAGGTTACTTGCAGCCTAAGGAATTCTGTACAGAAAAACCAGAAACAGAATACAGAAACAGAAATACGAAAAACAGAACATCTCTACTTTCTTTATCTGTTCTCTTGTGCCAAGAAACAGATTGATTGTCAAGTATTATCCCAACAAAGATTTCGTGAACCCAGGCAATTATAGGGTTTCGGAAAGTGGACACTCACGATTCTTGACTTTATCCAGGATTATCACAACCAGTTTTCTAACATTTACAATGGTCAGTGAAACTTTTCTCTTCCCTCCTTCCTTAGGCGCCATTGCCTCTCCTAGTCCCTCATGTGACATATCGTCTCCTAGTCCCTCATGTGACATATCGTCGATTAAGTTAGTTCTTCGATTAGGTTTTGTCAACTAACAATTTAACGGGACTGTTAATTGTTAATGTGGCATGTTGGATGGCAACGTAGCAAACTATATACTTGGCAGCTAGTGATGGCCCAACATTTTGTTAGTATCTAGTATCTACACACACTATTATACATATCTTTAGAGTATCATCAAATGGTTACGGTGGCTGGAATGAGTATCTACGTAAAACAATGGTATATATACATAAACGGTTTGTTTTTGGACTCGAGCCGCCAAGAGAGCATGACAAGGCGTTCAACATTTTAGATTTTTAAGCTTTAAATTACCAAGCCATGTTGGCAATTGCTCTTCATTTCCATACCTTATGTTTAGCATTAGTTAGCTTTTTATGGCCATCGCCTTGTTTTCTTTTGTTTAAAGACACACTTAGCTCTCATGCTTTGAGCTCGGTGTCTTGTGGACTTGTGGACTGGGCGAGACTCCAGGGTCCCTCGCCCAAAAGTGATGGCCTAAGGCGAGGAGCGGACCAGGGACTTGGGCCTTCATCCCGGAGGCCCAACTGGCTCATTAAAATGATTTAGAGGCGCTAAGCCCAACTCCCCCAACTATAAATATGGGAGGGATACCAAATGTAAAGGACTCTTAGCTCATTTGAGAAATAACAAACTTGAAATTCAGTTACACTCTCTCTCTAAGCGGTTACACTCTCAATCTCTCTAGGAATCTCACATCACGTTCCTTGCACTTTAGGTACTATACCTCATCTCGATGTTCATGAAGGAACATTTGGCACCGTCTGTGGGGAACGGTAGATTTTGATTCTCGGACTACGTGGATCGCGATTGGATTTAGAGAAGTTCGATTCTCTATGTGAATTTTCCTCAGTTTTAGTTTTCCTCTTGAAATTCTCCAGTTCACTAACCAAGATTGATGGAGACACGTCGTCGACGACGCGACGAGGATCAGGAGCGGCGCCGCGGTTCGCCTCCACATCGCGTGAGAGGCAGGCCGCGACGCGAGCAAGTTCGTCGTGAAGAAACCGATCAGTTAACTCCTCCTCCACCACCACCTCCACCTCCTTCTCCATCGCCTCCGTTACCTTCTCCGCCAACTTCACCGAAGCAGCAGAGATCACCAACGCACTCACTCGGAGCTTCGGGGGAGGAGACTCCGGCACCGCAGGCACCGATCTCCGACCAAGATTGGAGGCGCTTGATCCGTAGCGTTGACGATATACGGCAGCGAAACGATTATTTACAAGAACAGCTAGAATATTATCGTTCCGAGCAGCAGGATGAAGGGGAGCGCGAAGCGGAGGCCGTAGCTGAATTCGAGCCGTTCTCAGCGGCAGTGAGGGAGGTTGCCATACCAAATAAAATGAAAAATATTGTCCTTGAAACCTATAGCGGGAAAGCTGATCCCAAGGAGCACCTGTTATATTTCAAGACAAAGATGGTGATCAGTGCCGCTTCCGACGATGTGAAGTGCAGGATGTTTCCAACTACGTTCAAAGGCACAGCCATGGCGTGGTTTACCACGCTACCCCGAGGATCCATTACTAATTTCCGTGACTTCTCATCAAAATTCCTTGTTCAGTTTTCCACAAGTAAAACCAAGCAAGTGACAATCGAAGATCTCTACAACGTCCGCCAATCTGAGGGCGAGACTCTAAAGCAGTACGTAAAACGATTCAGCGCGGCATCAGTAAAAATTGAGGAGTCAGAGCTGCACGCCTGTGCGCGTGCCTTCAAGAACGGGTTACAGCCGAGGAAGCTGAATAGCAAGATGAGCCGCAAGCCGGCTCAGTCCATGGCGGAGATCCGGACGCGAGCAAACACCTACATTCTAGACGAGGAGGATGATGCTTTCAAGAGAAGGCGCGCAAAAAAGGAGAAAGACGGCGAACAGGAGGACGCTTTGCCAGAAGAGAAACAGAGTAAGGAGAGAGGAGAGGGCAGCAAAAAGCGAGACAGGAAGGTGAGGACAGGAGAGAAGGTTGCGAAGGAATCGTTGTACCCCAAGAAGGAAAATTTTGAGCGCCGCAGACCGTGACATCAAGCTGACCCTCGCCGGTGAGAAGAGTCAGGGAGGAGTCTAAATGCACATTTGACAGAGTTGCTTCGAGAGGTCAAGGCAACCCACGCGGTTGAGGAAGGCGAGAAAGAGGCTGACCCGCCTCGAACGGCGTTGGATAAAACGAAGTGGTGCGAGTATCACCGCTCGGCGGGCCATGACACGGGAGATTGCTTTACCTTGAAGAACGAGATTGAGAGGCTCATTCGAGCGGGACGATCGCAGATGAACGACCATGGCGATCGGTGGAATGGAGAACGACAACAAGGGAACCGGTACAAAGGGGTCGTCAGCAGGATGACCGCAGGCGATACGAACGCCGACGTACGCCAACCGCTGACAAAAAGGAAACACTGGCAACAAGGAAGAAGGGGGCGGAAGAAACCTTTAATAAAGACCTTGAGCCGCCAGTTGGGACAATAAACACAATCGCGGGTGGCTTCGGCGGGGGCGGAGACACAGCGTCGGCAAGGCGAAGGCACGTGAGAGCAGTGACATCAGTGCAACAGTATGAAACTCCATTCGGTTTCCAGCATCCAGACATTGTGATATCGTCGGCATATTTCGAAGGGATCAAGACACACAAAGACAATCTCGTGGTTGTGATGATAAGGATTAATAGTTTTAATGTGCGGAGGGTTCTTTTGGACCAAGGAAGCTTCGCTGATATCATCTACGACGATGCTTTTGATCAATTAGGATTGACGAACAAAGATTTGATGCCCTATACAGGAACGTTGGTAGGCTTCTCGGGCGAGCAAGTCTGGGTACGCGGATATGTAGATCTGGACACAGTCTTTGGTATCGACGATAACACCAAACTACTCAGCATAAGGTATCTTGTGTTGCAGGTTGTGGCATCCTACAACGTCATCATTGGACGGAACACACACAATCGCCTCTGTGCAGTAATTTCGACGGCACACCTGGCGGTGAAATATCTGCTGATGAGTGGAAAAGTGGGAAAGGTTGTAGTTGATCAAAGGAGGGCGAGAGAATGTACAACAACTGTCTCAGCTTGTATGGAAAGAAAGGAGTTGGCGAGGGACACAAATGTCATGAGGTTGAGGTCGTCCAAGGTAACCAGGGCAGGCAAGGGGGATCGAAGCAGGGGGTTGACAGGAAGATAGCCAGATCAGGGAGCAGCCAAGGACGGGTCAGGATAGATGGCAGGACGGGCAGGGACGGACAGTTCACGGATGCTCATGCAGAGGAGCGTTGGGCGAGTGTGATCATAGATTTAGAGGCGTATAAATTCGGCAGGGGGGTGTTGGTGATCGAGCTCAGGCTCACGGTTAGTCCAGAGAGACGCTTAGAGAAGCTAGTAGAGGACAACTTTGACATCTTCAGCTGTAGCTCAAAGGACCTAGAACTCTAGAAAATGCCAATGTTCAGGAAACCGAATCTCTCGAATTCAGGGCGAGATGAGCAAAAGGGAAAAGGAATCACGGTTCAAGGAATGGGTCAGAGAATCGTCTAACATGGCAGCGGCGAGAAAAGAGATAACAGGGCGCGCGAGCGGTCTAAGGACAAGAGGAAGGCGAGGAAAAGGAACCCAGTGAGTCATCGCCCGGGTAAAGCAAAAAGAGAGTCAAAATATTGGAAGCCTGTGGGTTTGGTAGTTTTCAAGCCAGGGACGTCCAAGCGCGACAAGCAGAAGGGAAAGATAGGAGAAGTTCCTCATTGTCACGAGGCGGGCATGGAAGGAAGCCAGCCCAAAAATAATGAGGAGTGGATAGCGAGCACGTCGGGCTCGAAAGATGTGGTGATGGGGATAATACTTTGACCCGAGGGGCTGGAAACGGAAGCGTGTGGAAAGCAGGGCCGAGGACGCAGCAAAGGAAGCAGGAACGAGGACACAGCAACAAAACCAAAAATTAGGACCAAAAATAAAGATGCACTATTTTTCTCCAACACGAGAGTTTTTTAATGAGGCATCCCTCTTATGTAAAACTTTTACAAATCAAATACAAAAGGATATTCTCAAGTAATACTCCTAGCTGGACTACCATACGACGGTCGCTCGGTGGGAAAAATTCCCCAAAGGTGGCGATCCCAACACGACCTTGATGTCTGGGGATCGCTCCGTGAAAGTCCGACGCGAGCCGCTGCTACCCAGATAGCAACTCAACTTACATGTCACGTTCGCCCGGTGGGAAAAATTCCCTTAAGGTGGCAATCCCAACACGACCTTGATGTATGGGGATTGCTCCGGAAAGTCTGGCGCGAATCGTTGACCTCTCGTTGGCAATGTGTGCGGGTAGGCTCCTTGTCCGAGGACAAGCAGTTTATCCCAAAAGTCTCCCCGAAATATGGGCAAACGAGACCTCCCCGAAATATGGGCGAGAACAAAAACTAGGCATAAGTCTGGGCAAACCTATATGGCCATTGGGTCCCTAGCACCGTAAGCCCTCGCCGAGATAAAACCGGCAAGGCCACACCTGCTCTTACGGGAAATATTGGTGTGAAGGAGAAAGCCTCAGTCCAAGGCTGAGCTAAAGTCCTAGTATCGCTAGCACACATTCAAAATCGCTACACGAGCACAAAATGCAAAGCCCGAAGGGCGCAAGGGCGCGAACGAGGAGAGAAATGGACAAACGAAATCGCAGCAAATTTTCATTAAATAACGTGGAGTGATATTAATTACAAAAAAAGGGGGTTAAGAGAAAAATCAATACAAAATATTTACACTACATTAACGTCTTCTGCTTCTCCTGCGTTTTCAGCAGTCGCAAAATATGCAGCATTGAAACCGGGGGATCGTCCGGGCCGACCAATCCCTGGGGGTAACCTTCTTGAAAGCTCCCGTCCCGCTGAGGTCAATCCCCTCATAAAGATATTGAACTTGAGCTTTGGCGAGGAAGAAACCGCGACCACGCTCTTCCACGGCCTCAGCAGCAGCCCTGGCCGCCAGCCTTGCCCGGAGAGTTCTGACCTCAGAATTCGCACGGTATTCCACGTCCGCAACAACTTTGGCCTTCGTTTCTAATTCAGATCTCACCTCGGGAAGAGATTCGTTCGTCGACCCCGTCTCACTTTGAAGGAACGCAATCTCTTTGTCTTTGACGAGGCAGGCAGCCCTGCCCGCGGCAATCGCCTCAGCCTTGGCTTTCAGTTCCCGCTGCAAATCGTCTCGCTCGCCTTCCAGCTCTTCCGTTCTCTCTTCACAAGCGGACAAGTCCTCCTCGCGACAGCTCATCTCGATACCCAAGTTGTTCAGTTTAGTCAGTTGGGCCGCAACTTGGGTCAGCAACTTGTCACGCTCGCCATACGCTTCGAGTGTGGCGTGGCGGTAACCCTCAGCCCTCTGGCGGAGCTCTTCAACTTCAACGGCTGTGGCTGAATCCTGCGACAACCTGGCGAAAATACACCCCGCACGCAAAAGGCACGTGATGGCTTCTCGCTCCACACCATCAAGGTTAGGAGTCTGAGTTCCTCTTATGCTGCCAAGAAAAGGGTCAGTTAGCATAAAGTCAACAGGGGAGGGTTGCTGATTTGAAACAAAGCATGTCTGCTCGTCAACAATCGGATGGCTAGCGACGGGGGAAGAATGGCGAAGCGGAAGCGAAGCAGTGGGAGTTTGGTCTTCACTACCGTCACTCATGGTGGGAACATGGGAGATCCTAGGTGGGCTTGCCTGAGCCTAGCGACATGAACGATCAGGGGAGAGGGTCGTTTGGGGAGCGCTATAGGGAACGTCTTCAGAAGCATGTTGATCAACGATGACTTCCTCAGGAAAGGGCGAGAACCCCGCATCGCCCATGGGGTCTGGCTTTTCCCCGCCCACCAGGTCTTGGCGAGGGGCAGATGTTTCGCCAGCCCTTGGTCTTTTGGTTTTCTTCTTCTTCTTTCTTGACTTTGGAGACGAGGGGGTCACGACCCTCGATTTCTCATTTGTGTCAGGGGCGACCCTTTTGGATTTTTGGGATTTTCTTGTTGGGGAAAGTTGAACAGCATCGCCGGTGGACATCGGAGCCGGCTCGTCAATCTCAAGCGGAAGGATGGGGTCTGGTATTGAATCGCCAGACCCCATGGCAACGACGTTTGGGGTCGCCACAGCCGTTTCAGAAGGGGCAGCACCGGATCTTCTGGTCCGTTTCTTTTTAGGGGAGGCGGCGACCCCAGCATCAGCATCCGCGACAACACGTTTCCTCTTAACCCCGTTAGTATTAAAAACGGGAGGAAACTCAAGTGAGTCAGCAGCTAGGGCATGCTTGAGCGCGACTTCAGTGAAGTTCATTCCTCCTAGAAATGAGCGGAGGGTGCTTTTGCGAGCGGCTTCAAGCAACTGTGAGCACTCAAGGATGGGGAGCCCAGCGAAAAAGCCAAGGATGGCTTTATCTTCATCACTCAGCGATGTATCAGATGGTTGCGGGACATCGCGAGGACTCATGGTCCAGTAGAAAGGGAACAAAGCGGTCCCGTCCCGGCGGGTGAAAGCTTCAGGGTAGGTAGGATGTACGAGTATGCGGAAGTACCGGCGCCCGGGTCCCTTCTTGATGTTGCTCTTGTAAGGGTAGAGGCGTTGCCGACCTGTACGAGATTTCAGAGAGACCCACCCAGGAGTCGGGGTCTTCAAGGATTTTGGCTCCACACCGTAGAAGTAGAAAAAATGGGAGGTTTTTGCTTCAAGACCGACGACGTCGCAGAGAATCTAAAAGCACCGAATGAAGGCCCAAGCATTCAAATGAAGTTGGCTTGGGGCTACATTGATTTCCTTCATAACCTGGCAGAGGAAAGGGTAGAAGGGTAGTTTGATCCCCAGGTCAAGGAAGAGGTACTCGTAAACATAAAAGAAGTGGGGTTGCTTCACGCCTTGTTCGATTGTGCGGTGCTGCCAGGGGCGGCGGATTTCCAATCCCCGACCGGTGATGAGGACATCTTCGAGGGACTTCTCGTGGCAAAGTCCGCCGGCCTGGCAGACTGTCTCGGCAATAGACTTATCAGTGGATTGCTTAGAAGGTTGGCAGATGGCCTCCTGAGTGGGGTCTTGAGTTATGGACTGGGGTAAGGTGGCGAAAATTTGGTGCCAGAAAGCGTTCTTTTCATCTTCAGTAAGGGGAAATCCCCTAGAGGGGGGAGGGTTAGCCGGAGAAGGAGATGCGGGAGCGGCGCTGCGGGATCGAGAGGATCCTTTAGTTCGGCGTTGGGGGGTCATTTTTGCTAGGAAGAGGGTGCTAGTTTGTCAATTTCAACAGATTGTGGGAATTTCAGAAGTGGTGAATGAGTGAGGGAAGGAGATTTTAAAAGTTGAGATAAGCAGCGGTTGGGGAATCGTGCCTCATCATGGCAAAGGTGGAATGATTCACTCAAGGGAGTGTGGCGCGGATTTCGGGACACGAAAGCAGCGCATTAAATGAAAAGTTACAACGGTTGAAGCTTATTGGTTTGTATTCAAATTGTCAGGCTTCACTATGATTCGAAGGGAAGTTTCAAAGGTAGTGGTTGAGATTTCATGGATTTGCTGACCTTTGCGTCACTTCAGGGAGCAACGCGTGGCGCAGGCCCGACACATGTCAGAAAATCACGATTCAGGGCACATGCGTAACTATGGTGGGGCGAGCAGATCCAGCATCATTGCCACAAGTTTGTTTGTGGACTCGAGCCGCCAAGAGAGCATGACAAGGCGTTCAACATTTTAGATTTTTAAGCTTTAAATTACCAAGCCATGTTGGCAATTGCTCTTCATTTCCATACCTTATGTTTAGCATTAGTTAGCTTTTTATGGCCATCGCCTTGTTTTCTTTTGTTTAAAGACACACTTAGCTCTCATGCTTTGAGCTCGGTGTCTTGTGGACTTGTGGACTGGGCGAGACTCCAGGGTCCCTCGCCCAGAAGCGATGGCCTAAGGCAAGGAGCGGACCAGGGACTTGGGCCTTCATCCCGGAGGCCCAACTGGCTCATTAACATGATTTAGAGGCGCTAAGCCCAACTCCCCCAACTATAAATATGGGAGGGATACCAAATGTAAAGGACACTTAGCTCATTTGAGAAATAACAAACTTGAAATTCAGTTACACACTCTCTCTAAGCGGTTACGCTCTCATTCTCTCTAGGAATCTCACATCATGTTCCTTGCACCTTAGGTACTACTCCCTCTGGTCCTTTTTATAAGAAACACTTTGGAGATTTTTATTGGTCCTTTTTATAAGAAATACTCTTATAAAATTAAGTCAGATAATCAATACCAATGCAAATGGACTTATTCCCAATACAAAAATATGGAGGGAAATTGCAAGCACCCAATAGTTATGATCAACATTTATGGTAATTAGCATGATTGTTCTTGTAAAAAGGAAAAAACATCATTGGAATTAAGCATAGTAGTTAATTTTATAAAAAAAATTAGTTTCCTTGGTTTGTGTGATTTTGTCCAAGTTTTTCTTATAAAAAGGACCGGAGGGACTAGGGAGTATACCTCATCTCGATGTTTATGAAGGAGCAGAAAAGTAAAATTTAATGGATCAGAACTTGTCATTTGCTGATAGTTCCACCTGTCTTTACTTGTTACTAGAAATAATACCCGTGCAACGCACAGGTTTATTTACACTATTTTTTTAATATATTATAAAAATTATTATTGTGTAATTAAATTTCTTTTATATTAACATTGAATTAATTTTATAAACTTTGGTGGTAACCTATTTATTGATTTGGGTTCTCTATTTTTAGATTTATTATTGTAATTCAATTGTAGAGGGGCTGATTTATCATATATCCGGTTGTAAACATTGATACTCAATTAGGGGAAATATTGTCCCCAAATGTTATTCTATTTTTCAATATCATAACTAATCTTTAAAACCCAATTTAATAATTTGAAAAATCCTTAAGTGAATTTGAAATATTTTAAATCAAGTAATAAGGTTTTAAATAAGTTATAATAACATATTTTTTTTATACTTTTTTATCAACAATGAAATAATTTTAAATTAAAAATTATAATAAGTTATAAGTATCGTAAAATATTATTCAGTAAATTTAAATTTATTCAACTTTTGTTATAATTATTTTTCTCTGTTATGCTTCCTCAAGTTATTTTTACTTCTATATAATATAATAGATCAAAAATCATATTTAGTTTAAAAAAAGAATCATATTAAAAGATTTTTTTTCAAATAATATATACATTCGATATAGTAATAATAATATCTTATAGAGTCATTTTGTTTTTAATTTTCAACTATTTTTTCAACATTATTTATTAATAAATATTTTTATAAGAAAAAATGTAGTAATAAGTTTTATTTTTTATTTTTTTTAAATTTCTCAACTTATGATTAATAACTAATAAGATTTATAATTATTATTAACAATTAGTAGAGAATATAAATAAATTATTATTAACAATCTATTATTGTCATTAATGGAAAGCTAGTCAATTTCAATTATTATTATTTTTTAAAAAAATCGCCTCAAGTTGTGATGAATAAATAAAATTTAAATATTTTAAATAAGAGAAATTGAAAAATTTTAAATTTTAATATTTACTTTTTTTTTGGTTACTTAATATTTACTTTTAAATATGAGAAATTGAAAAGTTTAACAATTAATAATTAATATAATGAATAATAAAGTGGATGTAGTTTTTATTTTAGTTTTCAATTTTTTATTTAATTTTTTTAATTCAAAAGAAATTTACTATTTTTTTATGTGTTTAATGCTATTTTTTCAAATTTGCTTTACATATGTATATACATAGAAAAAATTTTATTTTAAAAGTATTTTATCTAAATTATTTATTAATAAATATTTTTTTAAATTTTTGATTTTTCAAATTTGTCAAATGCAAAGCTCAAGTCAATTTTAAGTCTATGAATGTTGTTATTTAATATAAGTAGTTGAATAGTTTTTTATAATACAAATTTTTTCAGTTTTTAATTTATTAATTTATTAATTTTTTAATGTATTTAATATAAAGGTATGTGAGGTTTTGTGGATTAATACATTTATTGCATGCAAAAACACAAGTGTGCTTAACATATATTTATAGATTTGAAGAGCATTTCAATTATAAATAACATATACTAACATTATGAACACTTTTTAATCAGTGATTAACTTAAACTATATACTAAAACTGGATAGAAGAGGCACCCCGTGAGCTTGATGTTTTGCTCCAAGCTGATGTTTCAGCCGCTTTGGCTCCTTGAGGTTTTAATGGAATTAGAGTTTCAAAAAAAAAATATACTAAAAATGGAACCCACCTTAATTAGAAAGAAAAGACGGAATGGCTGCGCGTGGATCTGTGGGTGATTGTTGGATCGCAAAAACCAAAAAGTATAAAGTTTGGGATTCTCCACATTAAATTAAAAAGCAAATGATAAGTTGATTGAGCACTAAAATATTTTATTCAAAACTTTATATGTATTATGTATAATTTTTCTTAGTTATAAACTGTTCCAACATTATATTTTTTATCTATTGTGAGACTTCTTTCTCATACTCATACTTGATATTTCAAAAGTGATGATAGTATGAGATTACTTGTCACCAACTTATAATCTCTTCAGCGTCTCACATTGCTGCCTAGTGCATGCCCAATTGCAGATAAGATATGTCAACCACCCACAAACGCAGCATAAGCCAAATGGCTTAACATATGCTAGGCACGTGAACCCGACCACAAAGGTTGCTACGATACGATGGGCGATGGCTTCGATTTATGCCTAGAACAGGTTGTCTTGTTGGATTTTTATGAAAGTTGAATAATTGTGATGTTTAGTACTTCTGATGTCTCATTTTTGTCGTTTGTGTTTCATGGGATTCTTTCACTAATTGAATTATTAGTATGATGATGTACATAAGTAGTAAACTCTAGCTATTGTGAGGGGCCAACAATGATATATACACATCTCATTTTTAAAACATTTTATTTCCATTCATTTTTATTTTTATCTCTCTCCTCTTACTTTTCATTTTCTTTATATCTCTCTCTTTATTTCACCTCCAAAAAAAGTGTGAATGAAACATTATTCGTGTGGGGCAGAATTAAAGAGAAAATTTAGCACATTAACTAAAAAAAATTATCAATTGAAGGAAAAATAGTAAAAAAAAAAATTATTGAGTAAAAAAAAATTATTGAGACAAAAACAACATTTAAACATTATTTATTAAAAATGAAATTACTTGAAGGATAATTTCCCATTTTACCCATGTCCGTATGTGTATGCATCTTTGAATGTTTTTTTTTGGAACGTTAAAAAAAAGAGAGTAGTACCCAAGTTGAAGTTGAATGTTACTCTTTCCATCTCCTTCTCTCCTTTTATTAATCTCGTACTACTATCTACTTCATTTATACATCACATAGCATGATTTGAGTTCCATCTTATCAACTTCATTAATCAATTAATGAACATTTGTCCGTGAGTTTGAACTTTGAACCATAAAGTGATTTCGAGATGTTTTAATTGGGAAAAAACAGAATCAAAGATGAAGGATGGGGTCAAAGGATTCTTCATTTTCTAAAAATCATTTAAGGTTATGTTTAATTATTAGTTGAACTAAAGCACGCTTTCTTTTCCTATTTTGGATTATTGCAAAACACTATAAGAAAAGTGGTCATTAGCATCGGCCTAGAACATATGCTAAAGCCGAATTAGAATTGACTTAGTGTCTGTGTTGAAATTGACGGTAAAATGTTTGAAACAAACATTCTACACCAGTTGCTGGACCGAAGCTACAACTTATCGTTGGTTAAGATAACTCTAAGCCGACCTACATTGATGCCCATGACATATGCTAAATTGTAAATATTGGTAGCTATCGTACAGACCGACAATACTTTAACATGCAAATTCATGTTCAGAATGATATTTATTATACTAGAAATGATAAGTGAACATACAGATTTCATCTACGACGTTCAAAATCGCTACTAACATTTGTAACGGTAAAAAAACCGCCACTAAAGTGTATGGTTATTGGATGTTTAGTGAAAATTGAATGTCTATATAATCTTATAAGACTCCAGCACTTGTTTGTTTCTCGAGTTGAATAGTTTGATAATAGGTGACTAATAATTAAGAAACATGACTATGGGATTAATCTAATGTGCCTTTTCTTTTTTAGGATCTTTTATGACTAGGCAATTAATGTAATGTACTTTTTCTTAGTTTATTTCATAAGATGAAAGATACTAGTAACAAAATGGTAAAATAGATATTGATCATACTTTGTTATTCCATTATTTTTTATTGACAACCACTACATAGTAAAATAAAACTCATATAAATTAGCATTCAAAATCACTTGAGAAAAAATAAAATTCACCAATAGAATTAAGCACTCATGACCAGATCGAACCACGCAATCCCAAGCTTTAAAAAAACTAAGACTTGGAGAACATAAAGTACACATTACATATTTCAAATCCTCTTAAACACATGTTCTAACTTAAGCGTCGGAGTACCATTGCAGGGACCCCTCTCGAGCACATCAGACAAATGAGCACCATGAAGATCATCATCTTGCCTCCCTTCCTCGCCAAAGTTTTGCAGTTCCTCTTCAATTAACACCCTTCAGGTGATTTAATCATATTTGTCTGATCAATACTTGAACGATTGAAAATTGATTTTCAATATAATGTTAATATTAATTCCTTAATTATCAACTTCTTCTTTGATTAAATTAAAAATCCTTAAAATCATAACTAACGCATAATCTGGTCAAACAACGCATTCTAGTAATAGACTTTGGTTGTTTTACTCGGTCATTCTTCTTCAATTTTTTATGATGCCATATACTCGCTCTATTACAAACTAATTGACGTGTAATGATGTTTCTACTAGTGTTTTTGACCTGCACGTTGCACGGGAAATATGTCTATTGTATTTGATACATCAATAGTCATGAACGTGATTATGCGAGTTCGTTTTCCGTTATTATTTTTTAAATTCTAACATATCTATGTTTTTTTTTAAGTTGTTCCCAATATATTATCTCTTATTTCCCTATTAATTCTCCCTTAATTGTCTATTTTTCTCCCGCAATTTCGTTCCTCTCTCTTTTCTCTCTTCTGACATTTTAAATTTTCGGTTTCCCTATATTTTTTTCCTATTTCCCCATTAATTGTCCTTCTCCCCCCCCCCTCCCCTCATCCCTTCTTTCAAATTTCCCTTTCCCCCATTTATTTTTCTATAATAATTTCTTACTTCTGAAATAATTATTAAAATCTTTCATTTTCTTAAACATTTGGAAACCAATCAAATCAAATATTGTAATCTTCCCGTATCCATCAAATAATAACTGCTTTATTTCCCCAAAATAATTAAACAACCTAAATCAACAAATTTCCCTACGCCTGTAATTCAACATATTTTCATTACAAAGAATGCCTCGAAAATCTAGTGAATCATAATTCTCCACAAATCCCAACCAAGTCAATGTTTGTACATTTACCAAATCTACAGACAATGACAAACCAAAATCTATCATTCGAGATGCTAAATTTTACTTCCACTTATATTAATAAAAGAACTATTTCCCCACAACCTTCCCACTTCTTGTTTCATCTCAATCATAGCTCTACTTGCTCTCTTTCACCTCAACATGCTTCTTTACCGCCAGATGTAATATAGAATGCAACAAGGCCAACTCCTCGCTAGCACTGGGGAATGGTGTGCTTCTCCTTTGGTTAATGCAAGTTTTCTCTTATGTTTCTTCTACTTTTTCCTTTGACCTTCTTCAAAGAAATACATATTCTTAGTGTTTGCTCTTAAGATGGGCAAGTTCTAAAAGATAGAAAATATGAGGAGATTTTAGATATTCGTAGAAGTAAAAAAACTTGAACAAAGCAGATCCCACCAAATCTACAGAAACAAACAACTATTGCATTCGAGTTTCTACCACATCTAGCGGACATCTAGACTAGCTGGTAGAGTTCCTGCAACAAAACCAGCATTGGAATCATCTCCCAAATAAACTAAGAATATTTCTTCAAGTCTGCAAAGCCAGAGTAGTTGGACTAAATAAAAACTAAAACCAAATTCAGTTTCCAATATGCTTTCCTCAAATAAAATGTGAATCAAATCCATATGGTTTCATCCTATCTTTTCTTATAGAAAAAAAAACCGAGCAAACCCACTAAAAAAAACAAAAAAAATCCAACAAAATCTATTTTCTCATACAATTAGAAAAGAGAAGAATTGCATATCTAAAGAACTTCTGCAAATCACAGCGAGTAGATGCCATCAAAAGAGAAATACAGAGGGAGAACCACATATTGCATCCGTCCTCACTTTCTACAACTTGTTCAAAGATGCAATACTTATTCGTGAGAAAAATCACACATTACAAAACCACATGTAAAGAGACCCCTTATTTTAAAGTAAAAGAGACATACCAAAAAAACGTACTTCAGTCAGGTGGTTCATGGCCAGCGCCACCACCCACATACTCAAATCCTTGTATCAAGCTCTTTAAACTACAACAGAAAATTCAGGCCTAGGCGCACTTATCACAGTAGATTACAATAACAAAAAAACTCAAAGCAAACTAACTAATACAGAAATAGAAAAACATAACACTAAAGATTCGAATAATCAATTCACAAAAATCCTTAAATTAAGAAAAATTCACCGTTAGACAAAAACATCAATCTCCAATTCATGAACTTTGTCTAATCTACGTAGTTTTCACCACTCCACACATTAGCAACTGCATGGGTTGTATGAGAGCAGTTTCTTAAGCATTCCTTCTCACACTGTTCGAAGAAGTGTTTCTCGGAACTCGGAAGAGACTCTAATCCAGAGATTTCTGATATGAACCCAACATGAAATGCAAAAATAAGAAAATGCTCAAGCTTTTACTTAGCACATGTATAGAATGATAAGAAATAAGAAGTAAAACTGCATTTGACACCAAATTTTGACGGGCCTATCAGCATAAAACACTTCTGATATTTGCTCTGATGTGTGATAATCAACACTGGAGTACAATTGTGCTACTAATCAAATCGAGTGAATCAGATTCACATCAAAAGTTACAAAAATCAAAGGCACATTTTAGTCAAGTGAAAAAAAAAATGATGTAATGCCCCTCATGTGAACACCACAAAAAATTATTCATATATGTGAGAAAAGAACAAAATCTCATAATTCCCCCATCGAAAATAATTCTATCCATAGGATCAACTATAAGTATCAAGACAGGTTAATTCATAAGTTATGTAATGCCAAAAGTAATTGTGATTACTTCACCAATGAACTTATACTAAAATCAATTTAAATTGAACTAAAGGAAATATATAGAGTAAAGTAAGATATGTCACCCAATTGACGTACTAAAACATGATTGATTATATGTAAAGTTGATGAGTTTCAGGGAAAGATGAACCAACCTTAAGAATGAGCTAGACATGCTCATGAAGATTAAATATGAGCTCTTCACATGCTTTCATCAATTTGAGTGACATGTGCATCATAAAAAAAAAATCATCAACCTTGCTTCTTCGTAAGAATCAAAACTGGAACCGGATCAGGAATATTGGCTACGTTTCAGACCCTAAGGAAGTTTTAAAGGAAAAAAAGTGAATCAATTTTTGAAATCAAAGAAACGTAATCACAATATGCACAAAAATCTTCGATGGAGGAAGGCGCAATCTTAGATAATTAGGGCAAATCTTTTAAAATTTTAATATTTTATGAAAAAGTTTCTCAGATTTAAAATTACCTTTAAAAAATCGGTTTCAAGATTTGTTATGAAAATAAATTTAGGTTTTAATATTTTATGAAAAAGTTTCTCAGATTTAAAATTACCTTTAAAAAACCGGTTTCAAGATTTGTTATGAAAATAAATTTTACGTGAAGAAAAAGTTTATTTTTAGAGTATTAATTAAATTTTATGGTATTTTTATTGAATTTTCGGATTTTTATTTAATTCATAATTTTATTAGTTTTTATTGTGATTTGGTAGATTTTGATAGTTTTTATCAATTAATTTTTATCGTATTTTTTTGTTTTTTACTTTATCTAGGTAAATCTTCGATAATTAGGGTAAATCTTTAAAATTTTAATATTTTATGAAAAAGTTTCTCAGATTTAAATCAAAATATGTCAAGATTGATTTGATTTTGAAATAAAATATGTCAAGATTTTATTTAGTAATTAAGTGTGACACGTGTCAAAAGAAGTGAAGCTCAAATGAGAATTAATCTGGGAGTGACACCTCACCAAATTGACCTGAGAATTAATCTGGGAGTGACACCTCATCAAATTGGCCTGATGGAAGTTCTTCTTTTCTAATATATATATATATTGATTGATATTGATTGATTAGCATCTCTATACAAAACTTCTTTCCTTGAAATAAAACCGCAAAAGTGTGCATATCACTATTACAAAAAAGGCGTTGGGTAGTGGTTAAAATATAGGGTAGCGGTTCTGCATGCTGTGCTAAACAAGACGTTGCTAGAGTTGGGCAACAGTTAGAAACCACTACGAAAAGTAATAGAAGAAAAACGGAAGGGAAGACCTATATTGCAGTTAACAAATACTAGAAATTTCAGAAAGATCACAAACCTGGGGAAAATTAAGATAAACATTCATATGTTTCTGATCAGGGAAGGACCAGCTCACTATACCGCCTATATTTTCTCAATCAAGGAGTCCAATTCCTCAAGTTTAACCCGTAAATATCATTTCACTAGGAAATTGAATCTATAGACATTAAGTGAATCAATTTCGTAAATTGTATGTTTTGGCAGAAAAATGTTCTACGTTCAAATACCCCCTCCCGGATGCTGACGTAGCACTTAACGGTCACATCGTCCATTTTTTAACATCAGAAAACAGGATATAATTTGTATATCCTCTATATTGGCGGGAATACTTTTAACTTCAAGTGGTAAAAGTTGGAGGACATATGGGTTGAGGAAGGGAAAGTCAAGGAATCAATCCTTGAAGGGAGTAATTTATCCTTCAAATGTAAAAAAAAGATTGTAAGGTGTTATTACTTTTTAACTAATAATAATAATAATAAGACTTATATGAGTTTTGTTACCCGAGATGTGGATGTTTCCAGGGACATGAGTTTTTAGTCCCTTATTTTATGGTTAAATTTAATTTTAGTCCATGTACCATCTAATTTGTATGGTTTTAGACTTTATTTTGATAAATAATTTTGGTTTTGGTCCAACTATCAATGCCTCATTTTTAATGTGGTTAACAAATGCGGAGTATTTTTTCATGTATCTTGTTTTTTTTAATTTTCTACCAAAGTATTATCACAGTCGGTAATTAGACTGATCCTCTCACGACTCAAAGATCACATTAAATGAGTAGATATCTTCTAATAAATTATTCTATGTAAATACCGTTCATAAATTCAACTTTCAACTAAATGCTTAAAATATAAGTTCAGTTATCTGTGTTAGACCTTATTAATTTATGTAGCCTATTTTGTTGTCAAAGTCAAATTTCAAGCTACCTCTTTTACTAAACAATATTTTCATAGCCATACAAAGCCTCTGAAAATTAAGTTGTGTGATCATAGAAAAACTCATTATAAAAGTTAGCCATTAGAAATGACTTGGCAGCAAAATAGGCCACATAATATTATTCTAGATATGTGGCAATGATGACATGGTCTTTTGTTTGTCACATCACCATAATGAGGGTTGAAACCAAAATCATCAATAAAATAGGAACCAAATAAAATGAAAGACTATAAATTATTTAAACTAAACATTAAACCCAAAAATTAATTACATATTTCGGGTTTAACTCTCACCTCCCTATAGATTGAGAGTTTGAATCTCTCTGCGTCCAATAAAATCTTGTGGAAGTCTCTCGACGCTCCTACCAATAAATGAGTTTCTACTTGTCTCCCATAAGGCGACACCCTACTTGTTAAAAAATAAAAAAAATTAATATAACTTCTAATTATACAACTCTTAATAATTTCATGTGCAAAGATGCTCCGAGACCACGTTTACTATGGCCACCTGCCACTTACAAACAAGAATGCTGGAGTCAATAACATAAGATTTTTTTTTTTTACTCAAACCCTTGTCACAACAATTTACAGTAGCCCTTTATTAAAATTCCTAGTAGTTTTCCGGTTTGCTATTAGGGAAGGGAGACAACTAAGTTTCCATTATTTCATGGAGGGCAGAGCAAAAACTAAGTTTCTCTCCCTTCATTGAGGACTCTCTACACACAATATGTGAGTTTTTCCTCCCTCTTTAGTGAGTGTTATCCCTCTCTTCTTTGAGAGATCTTTTCTCCTCCACCTTTCCCTCTACTCCTTTACGCCAGCCCCCACTCCTTGTCGTGTTTGTCTCTCTTCTCTTCTCCATTTCCCTACTTGGACTCTTTATCACCATCAGAGCCCAACTGCTTTGGTGAAGTAAACATCTACTGCAATTTTAGAGAGGTTCGAGAAATCGATGATCATGGCCTATTTTTTATGTTTTGTGGGGATGGATTTTATCATTTATCTGTTTTTACTTTTTAGTTTCTAATCCTATTTAGTTATATTATAGATTTAGATCAAGCAAGTCAAATTAATTTTCTATATGGATTGCTGTAAAAAAAAATTGTATATGGATTGTGTTTTTTTATTGCTTTTATCATGATTCATTTATCCTGTACTTATAAGTGTCGTTTCCCAAGACTTTAATTTAGGAAAAAAGAGAGCACCAAATTACAATTTTCAATTTATTTAGAGTTTGATTTCCATACACTATCAGGTGTCAGTGTAACCGACATTCAATTATAATATGACACATAGAATGAGCGGTTAAAATTCTTTTTAATTTTAAATAAAATAAAAATGTACTTTTTTTGTTTTTTTTTTCTTTCAAAAAATGTACTTTTTTATATGACAGAAATGAATTGAATGTGGGCTTCAAAAAATAAGTGGATCAAGAAAACAAGTGCATCAACTATTTTAGTGATATAAATTTTCAAATCAGAACCGTTGATTTTTTAATATTGCATCGAACGGTGTATAAAGCTTCTCACAGTGTGTAACCTGGTTATATTTCAGTCCTTCGCCCTAGCCTCAGCCTCTCTTCGCCGCCCTCATTTCTCTCCTCTTGAGGTTCGTCTCCTCTTCATCTTGTTTTCCGATCATCTCTCTGTTCCCAAACTCATTCCCTTCGTTTGTTTCTTCATTCTGGTTCGATTTTGCGGTGGATTATGTAACTCTAATGATTTGTTGTTGTTGTTTTTATTTTATCATTTCTGCTTTTGAATCTGATAATATCTAGGCTAGGGCATGTTAAGTTTTGATTTTTATTTTGTTGGAAATTTCAGTTCTTTTGCTTTTCTTCCCTGAAAGTTTTTAGCTTGAATCTGATGTTGTTTTTTCTTGAATGGTAGATAAGGTAATCCCAAAGGGTGTTGTTGGATTTATTTGTCTGGTGTTCTCTGATTTGTAATCGAAAAAAATTGATCTTGGTTTATAAAAATTCCACCTTTGAAATTTTTTAATTTACTTGTGTTCATTTGTTGAATGCCACTTGTGTGTTTTGAAGTGATAATGTAGCATCTTCGTATTTTTATCCGTTACATGCACAAGTGACTGGGTTTATGGTGTTATCTTTGTGGACATGAATAGTTGTTCTTAAACAAGTGTTCCTAACCCTAAATATACTGAAAATTTTATCTGTTCTGATATAATGTGAGTGTAGTTGAAGCATGCTGATTGTTTAGTTTAGCTTTTGTTTTTTTTATTGTTAGCAGTAGTCGCATATTGAAGCATGTTGATTGTTTGTTTTATTGTTTATTTTTGACTTAGTAATACCAATTACTCTGAATTGTCCCCTTTTGTTGCCTCCCTTGTGATAAAACCTATTTAGCTAAATCCAGTGTTTTGATGTTTCAGCACATTTTTTCTGCGGGAAAACAAGACTAGTCAAAATGGTAAGCTGATGAACTGTGCTCTATGAAATTTTGTTTATTTAGTTTGATTGGATATTCATAAGCTGATATTGAGATTTGTTTGTTTTTACAGGTGAAGTTTACAGCAGAGGAGCTGCGGCGGATTATGGACCTTAAGCATAACATTCGTAATATGTCTGTCATTGCTCATGTTGATCATGGTATGAATTAACATAGGTTTTTTTTGCTTCCTGGTTACTTTCTCTATGATGCACTTTCCTGATTGTTGTGATGTGTTCTCTGACCCTATATTTTGATGAAGATATGATAGAGTGCTTTTGTTTTAGATTATAATAAAATGATGTTTAACTGTTAAATTGATGCTAGTTTTTAGAAATGTAAAGAAAATGATAAGCTGATTTGTGTTTAGTTACACTAATTTAAAGCTCTTTTTTATTTTCCCTCATACATCGTAACAACTTTTTACTTGATAAGCTTATCAAAGTAGCTTTTTCAAATTATCTGATTTCAATCTTAATTGAAATTCTTTAAAAAAGCTTACACAAACACTTAAGAAATTGAATAAATGTTTGATTTTTTAAGGAAAAAAAACTAAATCAGATTCATTCATAATTGGTGTTTGTTTGACAAGAATTATGAGTTATATTTTTGAAAAGTTCCCTTGATATAATAGTAAAAAACTGCCTTTGATATTTATTTCAGTTTTCTTTTGAACACCCATGATATCAACAATGGTTTGTCGTACAAGTGTTTAGCTGTTTGTTGGAGTGCTTTGTTCTTTGTCATATTATAATTATCATATGTTTTCTTGTCTGGATAACAATTTATGCTTTTGGTTTCTTATTGTAGGAAAATCAACTCTCACGGACTCTCTGGTAGCTGCTGCTGGCATTATTGCACAAGAAGTAGCAGGTGATGTCCGTATGACTGATACCCGTGCAGATGAAGCTGAGCGTGGTATTACAATTAAGTCCACTGGTATCTCACTCTACTATGAAATGACTGATGAGGCTCTCAAGAGTTTCAAGGGAGAGAGAATGGGCAACGAGTATCTCATTAATCTCATTGACTCACCTGGGCATGTTGACTTTTCATCTGAGGTTACTGCTGCACTTCGAATTACTGATGGAGCGCTGGTTGTGGTGGACTGTGTCGAAGGTGTCTGTGTCCAAACTGAAACTGTTCTGCGACAGGCCTTGGGAGAAAGGATTAGACCTGTTCTGACAGTCAACAAGATGGACAGATGCTTCCTTGAATTGCAGGTGGATGGAGAGGAGGCATATCAGACTTTTAGCCGTGTCATTGAGAATGCTAATGTGATCATGGCTACATATGAAGACCCATTGCTTGGTGATTGTATGGTCTATCCAGAGAAAGGAACAGTCGCTTTCTCTGCTGGTCTCCATGGATGGGCTTTTACTCTGACAAACTTTGCAAAGATGTATGCCTCTAAATTTGGTGTTGACGAGTCAAAGATGATGGAAAGGCTCTGGGGTGAGAACTTTTTTGATCCAGCCACAAAGAAATGGACCAGCAAGAATACTGGCTCAGCTACCTGCAAGCGAGGGTTTGTTCAGTTCTGTTATGAGCCTATCAAGCAGATAATTAACACTTGTATGAATGATCAGAAGGATAAGCTGTGGCCTATGCTGCAAAAGCTTGGAGTCACCATGAAATCTGAAGAGAAGGACCTGATGGGTAAACCATTGATGAAACGTGTCATGCAGACATGGCTCCCAGCAGCTAGTGCACTCTTGGAAATGATGATCTTTCATCTTCCATCTCCATCAACAGCCCAGAGGTATCGTGTTGAGAATTTGTACGAGGGTCCTCTTGATGATCAATATGCTGCTGCTATCAGAAATTGTGATCCTGAGGGACCTCTAATGTTGTATGTCTCGAAGATGATTCCTGCATCTGATAAGGGTAGGTTTTTTGCTTTTGGCCGTGTCTTCTCAGGTAAGATTTCAACTGGTTTGAAGGTCAGAATTATGGGACCAAATTATGTTCCTGGTGAGAAAAAAGACCTGTATACCAAAAGTGTTCAAAGAACTGTCATTTGGATGGGAAAGAAACAGGAGACTGTTGAGGATGTTCCTTGTGGTAACACAGTTGCTTTGGTTGGTTTGGATCAATTTATCACCAAGAATGCTACATTGACAAATGAGAAGGAAGTTGATGCCCACCCAATTCGAGCTATGAAGTTTTCTGTCTCACCTGTTGTCCGTGTCGCTGTTCAGTGTAAGGTTGCATCTGATCTTCCTAAGCTTGTTGAAGGTCTTAAGCGGTTGGCTAAATCAGATCCTATGGTTGTTTGTACTATTGAGGAGTCTGGAGAACACATTGTTGCTGGTGCAGGAGAGCTTCATCTTGAGATTTGTTTGAAGGACTTGCAGGACGACTTCATGGGTGGAGCTGAGATTGTTAAATCTGACCCTGTTGTGTCTTTCCGTGAGACAGTTCTAGAGAGATCATGCCGCACTGTCATGAGCAAGTCTCCCAACAAGCACAACCGCCTGTACATGGAAGCAAGACCATTGGAGGACGGGCTCGCAGAAGCCATTGATGACGGCAAGATTGGACCAAGGGATGACCCCAAAGTTCGATCCAAAATCTTGTCAGAAGAATATGGTTGGGATAAGGATCTCGCCAAGAAAATCTGGTGTTTCGGACCTGAGACCCTTGGACCAAACATGGTGGTTGATATGTGTAAAGGAGTCCAGTATTTGAATGAAATCAAGGATTCTGTTGTTGCTGGATTCCAATGGGCCTCAAAAGAAGGTGCCCTGGCTGAAGAAAACATGAGAGCTATTTGCTTTGAAGTGTGTGATGTTGTCCTGCATGCTGATGCCATCCACAGAGGTGGTGGTCAAATCATTCCTACAGCTAGGAGAGTCTTCTATGCTTCCCAGTTGACTGCCAAACCCAGGCTTCTTGAGCCTGTTTACTTGGTTGAAATCCAGGCTCCTGAGCAAGCCCTTGGTGGTATCTACAGTGTTCTTAACCAGAAGCGTGGACACGTCTTTGAGGAAATGCAGAGGCCGGGTACTCCACTTTACAACATCAAAGCATACCTCCCTGTCGTTGAGTCCTTTGGATTCTCCGGCACTTTGAGAGCTGCAACATCAGGTCAGGCTTTCCCACAGTGTGTCTTCGATCACTGGGATATGATGTCCTCGGATCCATTGGAGTCTGGATCACAAGCTGCAACGCTTGTTACCGACATCCGTAAGAGGAAGGGCTTGAAGGAGCAGATGACTCCACTCTCCGAGTTTGAAGACAAGCTTTAAATTATTTAAACTAGTTATGATCTACTTATGATGAACTTAGCTGAGTTTTACATTGTTATCTTGAGGAGTTTTGTCCGTGGTTTCATCCATGAATCGCTGTACTTCGTACTTTTTGTGTCTGCATCGATGTTTTTTGGTCCATACTCCACTGGATTTGCTTCGGTGTTGTTTAATCTATTTATGCCAAATTTTTATTGATGATAATGATTGCGTTTCTTTTTTATGAGATGGTTCTTGTGTGGAGAACGATCTAATGAGAATGAGGTTTATGATATGGTGCATGTGATAGGGAACTTCCGATTATAAGTATCCTTGATAGAATGTTTGGTGAATTAATTAACCAATCACAGTTAGGTGGGTAAGTAGATTGCGAGCCTGTTTTGCTGTGAGGACACTGATTGATCGAATCTAAAGTATTTTTTTATTATTGGATGAAACGTGCTTGTACAAAAATCTGATTACTTACACCCTTTAATGAGTTTCTGGCCACTCTAAATAAAGTGAGATTATTTTCCGATGTACCAAAAAACAAAGTGAGATTTGGTTGTGTTTTGTGTCCAAGTCTCTTAAAATTTTGAAAAACATTAAATCTCTCTTAAAGTTACAATATTAACTGAACTTTTTTTTTGTCTTCACTGTCACAGCTGCCGGTTAGTAGTCGCGAGATTAATTTTCATGATAAAAGCGCACTAAGTGAATATGGGGCTAACAGTTTTTTCCACTATTTTAATTGCATAGAGTAAGGTAATTTTTTTAACTACCTCATTATATAATGATGATGGAAACAAACAGCTTACTAGGTAAGGCAAGGTTTGTTTGTTAATTGAGACAAAGAGAGCGTAAAGCAAGAAAATTGATTCAGATGGATGGGTTTGGATCCTCTCATGTGTAAAAAAACTTGAGAGTGTCAAGTTTCATCATCTCACCATTAATTTTATTTTATTTTATTTTACATTTATTATCTACACAAAAGTTAATGGTGAGATGGTAAAACTTGACACTCTCAAGTTTTTTTACACTTGAGAGGATCCCGGCTCCAGATGGATAATTATGCAACCGCAGTTAAGGGAAGGGAAGCAGCAAAGCAACGCGTTTTCAACGAGTGCACGCATAAGAAAGAGAGTAGCCACCACGTCTAACCATTAAAATATTACTTACTACACAATAATAAAAAACAATGGTCATGGTCATTACCCCTCTCTTCTCTCCTCAACAAAGTTTTCAACTGCACCACCCTCAAACTTCAGAAAAACCAAACAAAGCAAACCAACAACAAGGTCACCTCTCTCTCTCTCTCTCTCTCTCTCTCTCTCTCTCTAGCAAATCAGAGACAATCAGGATTATAGGATTCTCAATCCTTGTATGTGTTTTTTTGGAAAGATAAGGTGATTTTGGTGTTACTTTTATATGCAGCTGACTATTATTGACTAGTTCTGGGCTTCTTATTTAACTTGTTATGGTAGATTTTACTTGAGAAAACATCATAAGGAAGTTGTATGCTGCTCAGTTTTTGTTTCCTTTCTTTTTATTTTTCCATTAACAGGATTGAGCTGTGATATTCTGGTGCTGTGATTTTTTTATCCTACTGTATTCATTTATTTATTTATGTTGATATTGGTGAAAGCAGGACAGTCATTATGGGAAATGCAGAGTCAATGGATGAATCTCAAGATAATTTTTACCAACAATCCCCTTATTATGCTGGGAGCTCAGTTGTGGATAACAGCTATCATCAATCCTCTTCTTATGCTGGGAGTTTGGATGATACTACTATTACTACCCATAATCAACACTCTTCTAATGCTGGGAGATCTGTGAATACTCGCCATCAGCAATCTAAACACATAGCTGACAATTTCAGCTCATTGGATCAGGTTTTCACTGCTTCTTGTGCTCGGTGAAGTTTTAGTCTTTAACTCTCCAAGACTCCAAGTGTAGTCACCATTTGTGAGCTACATTGAATGGTTTCAAATTGCAGTCTGCAACTGCAATTGTGGCCGCATTGGCATCAGGGCCACAATTGCGATCGCATCAACCTGCATTTATCTGCAATTCCGCGACGCAGCGGCAACCGTGACTACAACCACAATTTAAATTGTATAAAACTTTTTGGTAGAAGCTCCATGCTTATAGAAGTTATGTGACATTTTCAGGTTGTTTCTGCTCTCAGAGAAGCTGGTCTGGAATCTTCAAATTTGATACTTGGTATTGACTTCACCAAAAGCAATGAGTGGACAGGTAATTATTCCTTTCAAATATGGAATTATTGTACATGCTTTATATCCATGAGTGTAGAGAATCACACCTTGATAATTGTAGGCAAGCACTCGTTCCACAGGAAAAGCCTTCATCGTATTGGAAACACTCCTAATCCGTATGAGCAAGCAATCTCCATCATTGGCCGTACTCTGTCTTCTTTTGATGAAGATAATCTCATACCGTGTTTTGGATTTGGGGATGGTGAGTAGATGTTTCCGACTTTAGAGAAGATAAAGGCTGTTGTGTTTTCTCTTCTGTTAATTATTGTGAATTTACTTTTGCAGCTTCTACACATGATCATAATGTGTTCAGCTTTTATAATGGTGATAGATTTTGTCAAGGTTTTGAGGAAGTACTTTCACGCTACAGACAGATTGTTCCACACCTGAAATTGTCAGGTTTGTTTTACAAAATTATCTTCCTTTCTGGCTAGATTTTTACAGTTTTACTAGAAGTATCTGTCACAAATGTATTTGAATTTTTTCTACAAAATAGCTTACCATAGTTGTTCTAGATAGATAGAATTATATTATGGTTTACTGCATATCATGATTTTAAAATTTCAAATGCCTCTGAACATAGGATCTGTTGGGACCTAATCCTTGTTGAGCACAATGATTGAGGTTGAGCTGCTGGTTCTAGACCAGTCTGATGCTATGCTAAATTGCTTATTTTGTACTTCATTATTGGCTTACATAAACTTGAAGAGTTCTTTGACTGTAAACACTTCTGATTTACTACTCGTAGAGACATTTCCCAAATTATAATTGTAATACTTTTCCTTTATACTCAGTTGTGGATATTGCTTGTTTGAGGGTTTGTCAAAGCTCCTTCTAAGGTTAAGTTTTTTGTCTGTCTAGTGGTACATACTAGGATTTACACGCTCAAGATTTTTTAAAATAAATAGCCATATATCGAAATTTTGAAGGTAGCTTAGAGTTTATAAAATAAGCAGTATGCTATCTGAAACTCTGAATAAATATTGAATCTGTGCACCTTATTTGTTAGTCTTCATTTCTTATTATGATTGTATGCTGACGGTGATATGATTTAATTGTGAAAACTCGCTCTTTTTTTCTATAGGTCCAACATCATTTGCCCCTGTAATTGATGCAGCCATTGACATTGTGGAAAGGAACAATGGTCAATATCATGTTCTTGTCATTATTGCTGATGGACAGGTTTTATCTATTCTTTTTCGCAGTTCTTTTCGTGACATGAGTTGATTGTTTATTCCTAGCTCTCTTTTCCTTATTCTAGAGTGTCTTGTTTTTTCTTCCTAAGGTTACTAGAAATCCAGATACACCACATGGAAAGCATAGTCCACAAGAACAAGCAACCATTAATTCTATCATTGCTGCAAGGTAAAGCAATTTTCTTATAGTCTTTTGCCGTTGTTTATCGTATCTGTCTTTCATGTGGTGATTTTCTGATTGTCAGTCACTATCCTCTCTCAATTATTTTGGTTGGAGTTGGAGATGGACCATGGGATGAGATGAAGAATTTTGATGATAACATTACTGGGCGCTTATTTGATAACTTTCAGGTACTTATACTTGAACATTCAATATTGTCTGCTTTATGGTAACTTTCACCTTTGATATTGGAGTTAGAAGGCCAGGAGTTTGGCATATTAACGACAGTGATGATATTGTGTCAGCTAATTCCAAAACCAAGATCAGATGTGTGATGTGTCTTTTGTCTCTAATTTATTGGACATTAGTGAAAGACACTATGTATAGTTCTTGTTTATATTATTTGGTTTCAAAGCCGGAGCATGTTCGGATCTCTAATTTGAAATGTTTCCAATGATCTCGAGGTTTGAGATTCTTGTTTATATCATTCGGTATCAGAACTTGCGCGGGTTTGAATCTTCAAACCTTCCTTAAGATGGAGAAAATGGTATGCCCAAAGGGTATGCATATTGGGTTTGTGGATCTAGTGGCCCATGCCCAATAGGGAATAGCCTGTTTTTGATGCAGGGTGTTATGGGTCAAATTCTAGTATTATGAATTTTCTTCTGCTTTTATTGATGAAAATGATATATTTTCTACTTTGTTTTCCTTTTGATTCCTTTAGTTTGTGAACTTCACAAAGATCATGTCTGAGAACACAGAAGCATCAAATAAGGAAGCAGAATTTGCACTTGCTGCCCTAATGGAAATTCCATTTCAGTACCGGGCAGCCCAAAATATACAACTTACCAAGTAAGGCATGGACTAAAGGCTTCTCTTTCTATATTCTAGATATATTTACTGAGTGTTGAAACTTGATTCATTGATGCAGTAGAGACCCAGATCATTATCAACATAAAAGGCCTCTCCCTCCACCTAAGGAAGTAACAGATTATGATAATGCAGTCACAGCAATTCCACACATGACAAACTTTGAATCAGTAGAACCAACAGCTCCAGATGTTGTGGAACCAGTATGTTTACTTGCCCCTTGTTGGTATCTTTCTATTCCTATAGATTCATATTGAGATCACTAAGCAATGAGATAAACATATTTCCCTTGTTCAAGGTATGCCCGATTTGCCTAACGAACCCGAAGGATATGGCTTTTGGATGCGGTCATACGGTAAGTCGATTTATTGAATCTATTTTGTTTAATGCTTTTGTAGATCTATAGTAGGCAGTCTTACCTTGCATTTTTGCAAGAGACTGATTTCAAGGCTCAAACCTGTAACCACAAAGTCACATGACAACAACCTTACTGTTGCACCTAGACTCGCCTCTTTCATTGGGAAACCAATCTCTAATAAATTTGTTCATAAAAATTAACAAATGGCAGAAAAAGCTTTTCATTTTGACCCACCAAGGGGAATTGCCATGCAAAGAAGAAAATTGCATATTCATGTATCCTGCATGTAAAAATGTCTTTGGTGTTCATTTACCTTGTTTTTTATGCAGACTTGCAAGGAGTGTGGTGCGACTTTATCATCATGCCCTATTTGCAGGCAGCAAATTACAACTCGCCTGAGATTATACACTTGAGCAAGATTTCTTGTTGATTTATTATGTATCATTATATTTCCACCATTAATGGTGGACAATAGCAATATCCATTATATCATTTCTTAACAATTCACCTTACGAATGAGATGTACAGAAATGTTGTGTTTGTGTAACACTGCTTAAACAAAATGCATAGAAAAAAATTTAGGTAAATTTTACCCAAATTATGTTACTACTCATTTTGAATTCCTATAATTTACCCACAGAGCTATACACTATGTCCTGAAACATTTATGTTCAAGTCCTAAACACGATAATTAATCAGAATTTGTCTTCAAAGTTGGAGATAAACACATATTGTAAAATGTGAAAAATCATGAAAGATTCTAGGGAAGTCTTGAAAGCAAGGGGGATTTAAAGGGGGACGTAGACGTTGGGAATGGATTGTGTACTTAGTTTCCCATTTGTGTCAATACAAATGGAAAAATACAAATATGAATGCAGAAGTAAGATTTTATCAGAATTTTAATGTGGATCAACATTGAGCTCAATCAAAATTTAAACACACTTTGTGTATTTGATTTCATAGTATATTGTCATATGAAAATTTGATGTCCATATTTCAGTCAATAAGTCTGGTTCTTGGATAAATATCACCCTAAATTACCCAAAAGTCCAAAAAGTCCTTGATCATTGCCTTCAACACTATGTTTTGTATCCATTGAAAATACAAAATGCTCAAACTCTCAATTCAAATTTTTTTATGCGATCTATTATCAATGCTACCTGCAAACCATTATATCACTTATGGATTATGTGTTCTGTTCAAATTATGTTTTGCCTTTGGTTCAATTATTTTCATGGTTATTTTGTTTTGTTGATTTTGTATATGTAATGTTAGGGATTTTGGCCATCGAGAGGAAATGAAGTTATTAAATTCATTTGATATGATGGTGTAACTATATAACCCAATTATGTAAATTACTTTGTGTAAAATTTTGTTGGTTGACTATTATATTTTACCGTTACTTTTAATTAGCTCTAAGTTATAAGTTTAAGAGGCTTATATTCTTATTTTTAACTTTTCATTTATTTGCTCACTCGAATTTCCAACTAAGACTGTCGTATGCAAAGAACATTGGTTTTTATTTAAAACCATTTCTCACCTTTATCTTCAAAAGAACTCTTCATATCAAAGGAAACAGATCCAATAAAAGCACCCCCATTAACTCTTTTGATATTCATTTTTTTTCATCAACCAAATCCTCATCAATTTTTTAACATCAAAATAATCGTAACTACTGCTTACAGGAACAAATTTACTTTCATCCAATAATTAAAAAAGATAATTTGAGAACCAATCTGATGTCAATATCCATTAGAGAGCACACTTAAGTTCACAGAGTCTTTCTATTTATCAAAATGTAAGTACTCTTGTGGTGACATTAGTAGCTACTGTCGCCTTCCCAGAATCACGAGGTCACATCCTGCACTACATGATCAAGCAAAATCATAACTAAACTACCCTATGCAGAAAACACACCTTCTGCTATATGTACTTTCTCTCCAAAATGTAGAAGTTCCATATCTGTGACAAAATCTAGAAGTTCCATCTGTCCAATTGCAACCTTGCTTCAGCCATATCTTTCTGCGCTTTTTTACGTCGATAAAAAATGGGACAATCCCGACTGCAATGCCAATAGTGCAGCATAAATCAGTGGTAAGTAAATGCAAGGAAAATGTAAGTTTATGTAAATTTTCTCATAAAAACAGATAGGGATGTGATTGATTAACACTGTCATATGGCACTCTTAAAATAAAAAAATTGTACTCAAGCCGCCCAAGCAATCCCTTGACATGAATTTCAAAGAAATATAAACCATTATAATGATGAAATACCTTGTGCATAGAACATCTTGATGAAGTGAACCTTGGCACTCCTGACATTGTGTCCACAACCTCCCAAAAAGCATCTCTAGGTCAGACACTGCAGCCACAACACCACTTATTTTAGCCAAAAAAACAGCTAGAGCCATCCATTACAACAAAACTTGAAATCGGTTTGAAATTGGGTATGCAGGGCTTAAGACATGCTACCTTGAGCTACTGTTTTACAGTATAGTTCAGGTTCCCTTCCTTTGCAATGTGAGCAGAGAGTGTGGTTTCCATTGCTGAGTCAAATGCAACAAAAAGTAGTATTATTAGGCCTTTATAATTATCTTAATTCATTAGCATCAGAATACATACACAAATAATCACTAATAATCATCAACATTGAATCACTTAAAAAGCAAGACCAAAGTATTATCAAGAATAGTACTTGGGAAAACTACAACTCGACAGATAAAGGTGCGAAGTCTATCATCTCAATCACTTGACAACAATTGGTTTTATGTTCCCAAAACACATGAAGAATCTAGTTTTCCTTTTAAGACTTATAAAACCATAATAAATACTCATGGAAACTGGCATCAAGAAGATATTCAAGATCTCAAAGTGGCTCAGACTAACAGCACCTCCTGCGATGCGGTATCTCATTAATGGTAACTAGTGAAACAGATTATTGAAAAGTAGGAAATTTGTAGAGAATGATCAACAATTATGTCACTTAGATGCTCTAAACTTCTTAAATGTTCATTACAATGATGTCTTAAGGACTTGCATTGCATCTATTACACATGTCCTGATGTTTTTTCAGCTTTCTTCTCTTTTAGGCTTGGGGGATGCTAACATTCATAAAGCACAGTTATTTCCATAGTAGGTGACTTACACTGTTTCCTGTGCCTTTTCTTTACTATAATTAAATGAAGTAGCTGTTAAATATATATATATATATATATATATATACATAAAATTAACCAGAAAAGTTTTAGAGCTTCAAAACAAAACAATAAGGAGAAAAATTGATACCTAAGTAAAGCTTTGCAACCAATGCAAGTAAGTTGTTTCTTAGCAAATTTCATTATACCACCGTTTGTCGGAGTAGAAATAGAAATAGATCTTGTGTGGCTTCCATGGAGAAGTTCATTGCTAGCATTCTTCAGAATTGGCTCAAATATTCTCAGAATTGGCTGCAACATGAATGGAGCTAATAAGGGAGTGTAAAAATTAGAGAAATCTAAAACATTTCTTGAACTAACCTTGCTAATTTGATTCTCAAGATAGTAATGAGGATCTATTGGAATGTTGTTCTCTAGGACAAAGATGGGATCTTCTGATTTCTCATAGTTCTGATTTACTCACACGGTTAGTCCATAGAAAATCTAAGCGAACGATTCATAAACATGTCCAAGAAAGAGTAGGAGGGCAATGTGATATTACCTTAGCACCTTTTGCAGCTTTAATAATAACATAAGGTACCCTATCTCCAACATTTGGAGCAGTTGCGGCATCTCTCTGTCAATAAAAAATCAAATAGAATACATTTATGGCCCAAAACAGGAACATGACATGCTCATTAAAACCTAAACAATCATATTATCATCTAAAAGGTAAAGACATGATTTTATATTACACTTCTAAAACACTCCCTCACACCTTGTGAACGTGAATATGGACATTGCACAGAACTGCCAATCTTGTGCTACAATTTAATTTTTAGTAGGAGAATGGGGGTGGAAAGGGATGAACTCTATAAACCACTTGGTACCATGTCATGTACCAATTATCCTGCAAGTTTAAGCTATAGGGTGAAGACACATGAATGAATGGTTTTATATTTATATTTCTAACATATATAAATCTATAGCCGTAATAAACACTGCATAGGTCCACATCTGAGCAATGACAATACAGAACTCTATCATCTAAGTTCAAAATTCATTGTTCTCTCTCATGTTTTCACACATATTGTGCATACGATCATATACTGTCATACTAACTTGTTTTTACTTTAAAAATGAATCTCTTTTGTAAAAAAAAAACTACATTTTACTATCACCACCTACCTTGCGCATCCTTTCAGCAAGTTCAACATGAGCTGCCTTCACTTCATAATCATCACCAGTCTTTGTCAAACCCTACTAAAGCAAGCATACATATTAATTGCAAGTTTAAAGCGAAAGTATTCTAGAAGTGCACTTACAAGTTACATCAAATTCAAATATCAGAAGAAAGCTCAACAAGAAGCAAATAGCAATATAAAAGATTATTATAACGATTTTCTACCTTTGTAATAACCAGAAGTGATAAATCCATACGGTTCATGAGAAGATCTGAAATCGCATTCTTGACATACTGGACTGCCCCAGGAATATCCCTGTCAATGAGTATTTTGTGAAGGCAATCGTTAACCAGGTTCTTGACCAATAAGCAATTGTCTCTTCGAACTGTTTCAATACCTGTTAAATGAAATTGTAGCGTAAGAGGACCTTCAACAAAGCACTAGGAAGATAATGATTAATGTTTACCTTTAGCGTCCATTTTGTCAAATTTGTCCGGTTTTGTCCAAAACAAACCAGCATATCTCTTCTTGCTAATCAGGAGATATGGAAAGTAAACCTTCTCAAATTCTAGTTTGATGGGCTTCAAAATCAAAATGATTACAAATACATAAGTAAAATTTTTTTTAATTATAAACACATTTAAACAAGCATAAAAAAGTACAATGGCAACTCGGTGGTCGGTGCTATAAAGGTCCCACCATGGTAGCACCCTGAGTAGGATCTGACCTATTTTGGGTCTACTGAAGGCGCAACTTGCATTTGCAAGAGGCTAATCCCATTGCTCGAATATGTAACATCCTAGTCACACAACATCTCCAACCATGGCGGCAATGATCCCCTCTATTTAAATCATCTTACAGTGACATTTTCATTCTTGTTTAAACAAAAATGAAGTTCTACAAAATCTCAAGAAAATCTAAGTTTAGAGATTTCTTATTTGTCATGAACCTATTATCCCAAAAGTCTAAGTTATTGGGTAAAGGACACATGAATGAGTTTATTTTATATTTCTAACGCACCCTCTCACGCAAGAGTCCACTTAGACTTGAAGCGTGGACAATGCACATACCCAACTACCATGTGCTGAAATTAAACTTTTTTTATTAGAATAAGAATAATGGGGGCAACAAAGATCAAACTCTAGACCACTTAGTCATAGAGGCTCTGATACCATGTAATGAACCAATTATCCCGATAACGATTTTATATTATATGTCTAACAGTTTTAATCAGTTGGTAGAATTTAGACATGAAAAAGCTGCAACTTAAAATTCAAATAGATCAAGATCAATACCACTTCAACAACTGTTCTTACAACTCGATGCAAGTCCCTGAATTACACTGTTGCTATTCATCTATCTATACAATACAACTAGCAGACTATGATGCAAATTTTGTGAACTGATTATCAATTAAAAAATTCCCATGTAAATTGATGAAATAAAACATAATAATCCCTGAGCCTGAAATATATGAAGAATAATGTAATTTTTTGTTTTGATTTCGAAAGAGTAATGAATGATTGGAAGAAACAGAACTAAAAAATATATTTGTTTTGCAAGCCTATGGGGTACATATATTACAGTCATGTGTTAAAAAAATTATTTGAGTCAATCATTAAATCATTGTTTGGAGAAATTAGAAAAAGAAGAGCAAATTATGACTATTGTGATGAAAAAAATAATAATATTCAATTGCCATTTTCATGAAAGTCACAGAAAATAATAGTTTTCATGCTCAAGATTTCATCGCTTTCACATTTCAACAATTCAAAAGCAACCATATAAGGGCCTCACATGCTAGGAACTAAAGAAAAAGATAAAAAGTAATATGAACTGTTACTTGTATGAAAGTTCCACTAATATATTCAGCAGCTTCTCTCCCCAATTTCATAGCCTCTTCTACAGAAGAAACACCAAACTGTACCATGACTGAATCTGTGTCTCCATATATTACCTAGCAGCAAGAATTAAATTATTTTGCAAGTCATTCGAGAATCTGAATTAAAATCTGCCCAATTGATTATGATAATAGAGCTCAAAAGTAGACTAAAGCTACATTAAATCAAACTCAAAAATATATATGCATAAATAAAAATTTAAATTTTATTGCCAAGGATGAAATTTTACACCATTGACTGATTGATTCAATGTTAAACTTCCCACGCCATATGCAGCACTATAGAACTATAGAGAATCATGTTTTGGTGGAAACTATATAAAATCCAATGACCAAATTAAAGCCTAATAGAGAGCACAATCTTTCAAAGACCAACACGTTATTTTCTAGCTGTTTAGCATTTATCAGCTAAAAATTATCAACGATGAAAAATTGTTATCATGTGAATGAAGTTTGAAATAAGGAACAATAAAGACACCTTAGGTCCTTAACTACTAACCCATGAAACCCCATAGAACATGGTGGGCATCAAAACAAGAATTTCTAAATATCATACCTCAGCAGTGTGTCCATAACCATTCAGCATTGTAAATTTATCTTCCACAAGTTTTTTAGTGTGCTCGATCATTTGCCGACCTTTGCAAGGCATCAACAATCCACATAACAATAAGAACTCAATGGAGTTGTTAATTCAATTCAACAGCAGGATAATTGTAAATAAAATACAGCATCACAAACTAATAAACGGGAGCAATACCATAGCTAGTTACACTTGACGATATCTCTAAGCATGGCAACTGACCAATAGTAGCTCCTGTAAACCCATATACAGAATTTGCACTAATCTGAAGAAGAAGAAAAAAAGAAAAAAAAAGAAATTTAAAATGTTACCAAGAACTAGTCCAGTTATTATATGCGCTATGCAGTAGAGCAAACTAAACAACTATCATAAGAAAAAGACATAGAAAACAGACAAATTAAAATGCATAGCTTACCTTCAGGGCTAGCTGTCTACCATCTAGCACAGCCTTCTCAAGGGGATCCTTTGCCTCCTAAAGTAGAAATGTAGAAGACAAATCATTCAATAACATAAAGAATATAATATAGTAAATTCAGAATTGATGAAATTCTGCACTTGAAACCAAAACAAAAAAAAAAATAAAAAAGCCAGAGTCAGTATTCATATATGTACAGAAAGGATACCTTTAAGTCTGCTTTTGCCCTTTTACGGGCTGCTAATAGCTCTTCGAGTATTTCAGGAAGTATGCCCTAAATTTATTCTCATTATATCAGTGCCTAAACTTCATTTAAGCTTTACCTTCTAATATGAAACTTGCATTCAGCCTTAGAGGAAAAAGATCAATAGTAATTTTTACAAGCAAGATACCTTTTGTAAATTTGACTTAACAAATGTTTCACCAGATGGAGTTTTGTTCACTGACTCAGGAGGAATGTTGAGCTTTCGAGCATCTTCCGGGGTCACCTTAAGAACAAAAAAATATAAGAACTTCTACCAATTGTTGCACAATTGAACTGAGCCGATGAATAAATTAATATTAAAGAAATGCGAAAAACACTTTGAAGTCTCAAGTAGAAACTATAAAAAGTGAAAGATTTACCAGAGTGCAATAACATAAGTTGTAGGCCATCATAATGGACGGATACAAGGATGCAAAATCTAAAGTAGCAATTGGCTTTTCATAAAATCCAGCCTGTGGCTCCAATACCTGCATGTTGCAAAATTTAAAAAACATGCATCAAAAGGCAACAGTAGGACAACTAAAACATCTAAAAAGCAAATAAGGAAAAATGTGTGGCAGCAATACTTTCTCCAAAGCTCACGTTAAGATACTTAAAATTGAGCATGCTTTCAAATTTCACGTATTAAAAGAAGAAAAAAAAATTAATAAATCATGTTTCACGTATAATAAGTGCATATTACATGAACCTATATAAACAGCAAAAGTTACTCTCAGTAGGTGAAACATTTCACAAACTGTGGCCTCTATGGCTGAATTACGGGTCAAAATCTAATAAATCATCACAGCATATCTGCATTTCTGCATCTCTGAAAAATCAACACATGTTTTTCATAATTCAATGTCTCTCAACCATTAGAGAAATGATTAAATGAACTAAATATCTCAATTACGCTGTGTTTGTTAGAGATGGATTGAGTGGAGAGAATGTGAGAAGAGAGAGTTAGGGTGGAGAGAGGCAATCCAACTGCGATTGGTTGCTGTAAAGAGAGAAGAGGGAGAGAGATAAAATGCAGGCCACACTACTTTTCCAAATCTTCTCTGCGATGCAAAGAAATCTGAGGGAGAGAGGATTTTCATTGTCCCATTTATACCCTCTATTAAACTGAATAGTTTATTCATAATTAAATTTCAATATTTTTATGTTAAGGGTAAAAATGTCATTTGACTTAAAAACATCTTCTCTGTTCCCATAGGTGGAAAGTCAGATAGGCTCAGGAGGTTTTACATCCACATTGGGCTAAGATCACAAGTGATTTGGACATCATCCACGTACCTTCACCACAAAACCTTAAGGCAATAGGTGAGTGGGTCCTTTTGCTTATATACTCCTTTTCCCTTGCTTTTCCATCCGATGTGGAACTTTTTTATTCACATGTATACTGCAACACTCCACCTCCCCCATCAAGTGTGAATCCATTTTTTTCACCTGGGCTTGTACTTAAGCGTAACCTCAGGTCGCCGAACTTGTGCTCCTTCATCGGAGTCACAGAGGCCTTACGGTTTGCTTTGTTTGGGCTTGTACTCAAGTGGAACCCCAGAGGTCATTGGACTTGTGCTCCTTCGTCTTAAATTGAGTCTCAAAGCCCTATGACTTGCTCTCTCTTTTCTTATTGAGCCCATTCTTTTTTTGGATCATGAGCCATTTAGCATTTTTGGCTCTGATATCATATTATACTTAGGTTATTGTTGGGTGGAGAGCGAGATAGGCTCAGGAGATTACATCCACATTTGGCTAAGAGCACAAGTGATTTGGATATCATCCACAAACTTTCACCACAAAACCTAAGGCAATGGGTAAGTGGGTCCTTTCAATTATATATTGCCCTTCCCTTATTTTTCCATCCAATGTGAGACTTCTTTGTTCACATTTGTAACCAAGTGTCCACAACATTCTTTCTCTTTTTTTTCTATTATACCAAACAACCTACAAATTCTACTATCTTTCTCACTTCTTTCTCTCTCCTCATGTTCTCTCTTCTCTCTTTCTTTCCTAAACCAAACAAAGCATTAATAGAAGTCCACCAAAAATTCGAATGCATATTATAAACTGGCATAAAATAGAGTAAATAAAAAGTTCTGCAGACACTGGGGGTTGGTTCCTCTATTAGGAGCAACATAAGGTTACCAAACTCACTTGACCGGCTTATATGAGGCCATGCACCAAACTGATGATGTATATAATCTAATTTGTAGTGACAGAAATGTAAAAACATAAATATTACTTTTAGAAAATAGAAGCCATCGATTAATTCTACCACTGGATTGCAAATAAGACCTTGTATTTTAATATCAAATTAAAAAACCCATAGAGAAAAACATGAATATTCCTTGTTCTGACCCTGACCCTGCCTGTTTGACGTAAAGAATAACTTACAGTGGCACCTTCAAATGTTCCTTGTTCTGACCCTGACCCTGCCTGTTTGACGTTAGGAATCACCATATTTCTCTGTTTTGCCTTCCTAAGAAGTTGAGAAAGTACCTGGAAGGGAAGACAAAACAAGATTAGTGCTAAAAATTACATGTTAATTATTTTCAAATTTTTATCAAATGATATGAAAAAAAAGAATTTTAATGATTACCTTAATACTTTGGCCCCTAGAAAGTAGAAAAGAAATTGGTACACCAGTAACTCGAGCCATCTCAACATAATTGTAAATGAACATCAACTTATCCAAAAGTCTCTGGGGTAGATATGCATCCTGCAATCAGACAAGCAAATTATGATTTTTGACTAGTAAATTTGTTTCACTTTTAGTTTTCGTTCATGTGTAATATACTCATAGACCATAACGGATAAATCATATTTGTTTCCCAACACCTTAATGGGTAAAACCGTAAAATGTTCATGTAACTAAGTACCTAATATTCACATTGTGATATATGTAAATAAAATTCAGTATTTAGAGTCAAAAGGTTCCAAAATGGAATTTAGGTTGACAAAAAAAAAGTTGATGAATCCATTAGCACGGGAAAATAATTATTTCATCAAAATTTGTCAGAATGTTAGGTTATGCTAAAAATTCAGGTCAAAGAAGTAAATGAAACCGAGCAGCCTCATTTACAACTTAATGACAGAAGGCAACAGCCACCAAAGAACATGGCAATTCCCTTCCTAACGAAGTAACTATAAAACTCAAGGTTATTAAAACCGGACCGGTGATCAAACCGGTGAAGGCACCGGTTCAAGGTTCATTGGTTCAACCGTAGTTAAACCGTGGTCTAACCGGTTCTACCGCTATAAATTAAATAATATGATTTTAAATAAATATAAAATATAAGGTTATATCAAAATCCAAAATATATCAAAGTAGAGTAGTAATATAAAATTATGTGAAAAAATCTAGAAAAAAAATTTGATGGATTAGTCCGTTGGAAAACAAGCAAGTACTTAAAAGATGACTACTAGTATATATCAAAGCTCTCCTTCCAATGTCAAACGTGACAGCTTCCTAGAGCCTATTAATTGCTATACTAATTGGAAAACGGGAGGTTATGGACAAACCTAAAAAGTAATTATAACCTATACTGATAGACAAGGGGAAAGCACGCATGAGACACACTTGCTCTCACATCATAGCTTAAAAATAAAATTTCACCCACAAGGCTTCTCCCGTTCTCCTCTCCCACCGTATCAGATCTACTCAGTGTTTGCAGTTCACAACATTGCTTAATGGTGCACAAATTAGCACCAACAATATAAAGGAAGGCTGGGAACGTAGTGGCACACGCCTGGGAGAAGCCTGGATGAAGAGGAAAACCGAGCTGGAGATGATTGTCGCCGTTCGGAGCTTTTATTCCAGAACCAGTTAAACCCAGTGGCTGCACGACAGATCTGATGAAGACAATGAGAGCTGCAGTTTCTTGCCTTTTTTTTCAACCTAAAGATCAGGATCTAGGGTTTCTTGCCTTGTTTTTTTAGACCTGATGTCTACTGGAATGAGCCCATCCTTTGTTTTTTGGTCTGTTAGACCCATGTTTGTCTAAAAAAGCAAAAAAATATAGCTTTTTCATTGGACCGCCCTAAACCGCCAACCGGCCGGTTTTCACCGGGTCGCCCGGTTTTTGACCGGTTTTCCGGTTCGTCTCCGGTTTTCTCACTACACGGTTTTATGGTTACTTTAGACCGGCAGAGGGTCCGGTTCACAGTTCAAACGGTTGAACCAGCCAGTCCGGTTTTAATAACCATGATAAAACTTACAGTGCCTATCACATAGACCACAACATGAATTGGCAAACTGTTTACCTAGATGGATAACTCTCACCATTAATCAACACTCCAAAACTAAAAATCCTTGGGCTAATTA
This sequence comes from Lotus japonicus, assembly GCF_012489685.1. Classification (NCBI taxonomy): domain Eukaryota; kingdom Viridiplantae; phylum Streptophyta; class Magnoliopsida; order Fabales; family Fabaceae; genus Lotus; species Lotus japonicus. Next base: position 77,235,920 of record NC_080041.1, read on the forward strand.
TTGTCAAACTCAAATTTTATCTCCAAAAAGTTTACATACCAATGAGAAACTAATCAGAAAAAACTGAACAATGAACAATTAAACAGAAGGTAAGGTAGCAACTAAGAGCAGCCCAAGATAGAAAGAAATCAGAATATGAACCTTCAAACAATACACAGCGAGGCGCCTCCTAGTTTCTGCATTTCCATTTTGAAGATCAGATATAATTGAATGATGAACATCTTCTTTCTGCAGAAGATAAACATGCAGAGGGTAATTTAATTTGTTTATTCCACAAATCCAGAAAAAGATGTACACACACAAACATACAAACAGCACAAAACATAAGCAGATAGAAATTTACTATGCTAAACACAAAGCCAGTGTAATCCATGTCATCTCAGATAATAGCTAGCCTACAGTATCAGGTAACTCTTGCACCAAATCACGATGTGCTATATCTATGATTACCCCACGCGGGGGGGGGGGGGGGGGGGGGGTACAAGATCTCTGAAATGTTCCTTCGAATTAGTTCAAGACTTATAAATAGTTCCCACCTGTATTTGAAGAATAAATAACAGAAAGAATATAATTGCTTGAATGATGGTAACAGCAAAACTTTACCTGCTCAGAAAGGAAGTGAGCCGAGACAGAATTCAATGAATAAGAACTTAATTTATAGTCTCTTTGCATAACCTGTAAATAAAAAATAACGAATAAACTTATTTAGCAATAAGTTTCAATTTTTCAAGCATCAGCTGGTTAGAGCAAAACTAAATATTGACAGAACCTGGAGCAAATCAAACTGCACTCTCCCTTCAACTGTTACTTCTTTACTTTCCCTGGTCCCTAACTGCCTGCAGAACCAATAAGTATCACTAAGGGGTTGAAATAATTGAAAAGCCAAAATATAGAAGGATAAACAAAGTAATTCCCAAATTCACAAAAAAAAATTAAAAAAATTAAGGACATAGAATGTTGTACTAAGGACTGCAATCACTTGTAGAACTAAAATCCTGCTTACAAAAAATTTGATGAAGCTAAATGAAACCTACCAACCCACATAATACCAGAAATACAAATAGTATACTACAAAAATAATGGGAGACAATTACAAAACAAGTGACTATATCTCTACCTTGATGAGAAAGTTGTATCTTTTACTCGAACTCTACTGTTCCTGATACGGCCCAAAATTGGGAATTCTGCTATTTTCAAGGTGGCAGCTCTCTGAAATCAAGAAAAGAACAAATTAAATTATAACATGAATCATAACCAAAAGCACAGAACTTCCAACTATCATCTCTAAGCATACTGTTTAATATCAAAGTTAAATCAACACCTCAATAAGATATGGCAAGTCAAATTTGCATATGTTATATCCAATAATAATATCAGGATCCACTTCACGGATAAAATCCTGCAAAAAGAAAAATCATTTCATCAATCAATAAAAATGTAATAGATACAGAATTATAGTTCATTCAATAATTGCACAATATCAAATAGACTCATGACTTCCAAGTTCAAGAGACAGATAATGATATTTAATATCGTCTATGATTGATAAAGTTAAAAGCACTACAAAATACCATACTATGTCGCAAGACATGAAGAGTGTTAGATATATAATTAGCATATCTTAATAACTACTACTTTATTTAGGGGGGAAGGTAAGTAATCAAACTTGGAGTTTTGTTGAAATTCTCATATACATTCAGTCATACACAAGAAAAGAGAGAAAATAAAATACCCTCCAAGCTAACAGGACTTCACTTTCAGTATCAAATGACATCACATCAACACCGACAATAGGAGAACATGACTTAAGGGTCATAACATTACGAATAAAAGGTTGGTCTTCTCCTTGTAAAGTAACCAGATTAGCTATCTGTAAGAAAATAAGAATTTTCAGTTCAAAAATAAAAAATAATTGACATTAGGCATCGATGTTCAGCTGTATAAAGAGAAGCCAATTGACCTGGATAACAGGATCATGGGTAGGCTCGGGAAAATGACCTTTACGACCAGCACACTCAATATCAAAACTCAAAATACGAAATGGAGCCATCTTTGAATATTCACCTTCTGGAGCATGACTGATCAATTCGGAAAACCTATGACATTGTTAAGGAGACATCTAAAAGTTTGGAGTTCAAAATAACCCTCTTTTATCTAGAAATTGGATGTTACACATGAAAGGATACAAGCAATCAAACTCTAATTGGCAGTGAGACAAGGCTTTCTTTGCCTTCTTATATTTTCCAGCAGGAATTTCAATCCAATTTCCACCAACTACGTTGCAATCAATCATGAAACGAAGGGCAAAGAGTACATTGCTTTCATAAGTCATGAAGCTTTTCATGCCCAGACCATCAAGCTGAATACCTCTATCAAGAATACCTGCCAAGTTTTGAAATTTTGGCAAGAGTCAAATTAACCATGAGTTAAGTTCTACTGACAAACACAGCAATTGTCAAAACAAAAATGCCAACATATTATTGTCAAGATGCAAAAAAAAAAACAATTTTACCAAAAATAATGTGTCCGTCATGCTACCATGATATAACTATTCACCAAATGAGAACTAAAAGATAGCTCAAACATCAATAAGGTAATAGTGGACACGATTAATATATTGGATATGACACGAAATGAATACAGATAATATCCATGTTTACCACGGCAGCTGGCCACCATTGTAGGGAGTGCAACAACAATTTTGAGAAAGGGTTGGCAATCCAACTGTTGATAGTACATAATACTCCTTCTCTGGACCATTTCGATACGGCGAACGAATTTTCCCACATTATTATTTCTATTGGCTTCTCTCATCCTTGCCTGAAGAATTGCAAGTTGTAAAAGCAAGTAAATAAAGGCAAATTCAAAGTTGAAATGATGATATTTTCTTAATTTAAAACCTGAAAATACTTTTATCTTCAAACACTAAGGCATATACCTCAAGATTTTGATGAAGACGGGAGATATCATCTGGACGCATTCCAGGAGGGCAGCTTATGTAAAAATATGGCTCAAACCCATGAACATTACAGCAAACACTGTGTCCTAACAAAAAAAAAACAAAATATAAGGTTTTTATAGAATTCCTATAAGGCGATGCAAGATTGAGAGCCATAATTAATAAGTGTAATGGTATATAATTTTACTTCAAAGTTTAAAACAAACACTTGATTAGTTCTTTAGAAACAGATATGATTCTAGGAACTGATACTGATGCATGTAATGTAGCTTGATGAATATCATATGAATTATACTAGAAAGAAACTGAGTATGCAAGAAAGTGAAATCCTTTGATGTTCATGTTTTAAATTAGACAGTAAGTACCTAGGATGTCAACATTTATGCAAAATACACCTGTAGACCTTCAAAAAGGACAATTTGGAATTCATAATTCATACCATTTTCCCACACAATTAAAGTATATTTCTTAAATATTAGTTGCAAAATCATGTTGGGTTCTATTTCAGGAGTAAGAGAGGGGAGGGATGGATCAGCACTAGTTTGACAGAGCATCATTTGCCCTCTTTGAAGTATTGATCACCACATATCTAGACTCTGAAAATATTGTTTAACCTCAGAAATTAACTATATATATTGACTGGTAAAATTTAATTCAGCAACCAAAAGATGAAAATTGAACAACCTGAATTAGTTTTGTTTCCTTTATGTTGATATGATCTGGTTAAGTTTTCCAACTATGTGTAGTACTGTAGTCAGCTACATAGATCAAATGACACTATAATGCCCTGTCATGAATTAAGGCCTCGTTTGGAAGAGCTTATTTTATAGCTTAAGCATTTGAGAATTAAGAGAGCTTATGTAAATAACTTATGACCTACCTATAAGGTGTTCTAAGCTTATTTGCATAAGTTGCTCTCATATTAGCTTATGAATAAGTGCTTATACGTGCCAATAACATATTTTGAGCTTATTTCAATAAGTCTCTCAAATTAATTTATGAATAAGCATTTATGGCAATAGAAGCTTAATTAGGGTATTTATCAAAACGCACGCTAAGTCTATCAATAGACCATTTGACTCTAAATCTCTCTTGAATGAGTTGACTTCTAATTTTCCTTAGCCTTATTCTCTCTCTAAGTATTAGACTATCATGTATCTAGTTAATCCTTCAGACCAATACTTCTATAAATCTTTTCCATGTATGCCTAAACCATCTAAGAGACTTTATTATCTTTATGGGAATTCATGAAACCACTCGAACTAAATAATTAGTTATATATCCATCTGTTGTCTAAAATATACATATTTACAGATAACTAGATTTCAACTCTTTTTACAAAACTCTTCAGTTATTTTAGTTTATCTGTCTACTGATTATACATTTAATAATATCTTTAGGGAAATTAGTTGCTGAATGGGTCGGAAAATAATAGATATAGTGAAGTCAAATTGGAGTTTATCAAAGAAAATAGTACTTGATCAAAACCATGTGGGACTAAACCGAACCAAACCAAATAGGACTGATCTTGTTATGTTTGATTAAATTGTCTAATTAGAAGCAAACCAAATGCTCCAAGCACTCAAATTTATTAACCATTCCCTTGTCAAATGAGACATTCATAATTACTTCAACCCAACACATAAATTTGCAACTGTCAATTGCGACCAAAGTTTCGCTGCGCGGAAGAAAACAAAAAAACACAAGCTAACCTTCCTTTGTAACTCCAAATATTCTAATAATGGCAGCAGGTCCAGACGAGTTCGGCAACAATTCTCTATGAGTCTCTCCAATCACATAATCAATCTCCAATTGCTGGAAAACTAAAACTCAACAACAGGAAAACAGAAAATTATCAAATTACAAAACAGCCCAAAACCCTAGCATCACAGAAAAGGGGAAAATTGACAGAAATTGCAGCAGTGCAATCAATTACTCACGGACGCTACGAGATTGCGAGATGTAGTCCGGTGAGAGAGGAGGACGGGTCCATTTGGAGAGACGAGCGGCGAGGGCCTGGCGCTGCTCGATGTCACGGAGGATGAGGGACTCTTCGTCTTCGGAAAATAGGGTTTCGTTCAGGAACACGTCTTCGTCGACGAACTCGTCTTCCTGAGAGAAGGCCCGCCTTGTAGGCGGGGGTTGGGACGGTGGCGCCGTCGCCGGCGTAGGGCGTTTCTTGGAGGCGTTGTTGCTCATCGGAGAGTGGGAATGGAAGTGAGTTAGAGAGAGGATGAGAAAGTGGAACTGTGGGAAGTGTGATGAGATTATGAAATTCCCGCCATTTTATGTTGGATGGGATGAAAATTGTCCAAGACTTTACTAGTTTTTCTGATTACAGTTTTAAGACAAACTGTTTTCTATTTTAAAAACTAAAAAAATTTAAAATGTCACAGCTTTTCTTTAAAAAACTGTTTTTCAAACAAATCTTAATTTTTAATTTTTAAAACTAAATATCATAACATAATGAAATTTTTTAAGTACAATTTTTTTAATATTGAAAAGCATTTTTCAAAGATTTTTTTCTATTCTTTGAAAAACAGTTAAAAAACAACCTTAAGCTGGGTTCAGTTTTGCTTACACTTTTTTTTTGGTCAAGAGTTTTGCTTACACTTAAAATTTTAAAATTTCAAGACCTAACTGTTTTTTTTTTTTTTTCGAAGGTGGAGCACCGGTTCATTAGTTCATTTAGAGTTTTAGACCTAATAAAGATGTGTGGCCCACGAAATAGTGTAGCCCACTTTTGACACTTATGTTTGTGGTGGTTTAAACCGCCACAAAAATGGTAAACTTGCTTTTTGCTCCATTTCTCACTTTGTAAAGTGGGTGTCCTAACGTGGTCACCACTGTATCGTGATTCGTGTATCAAGATTATTTTAGACCACTGGAGTCATTTGATATAATATTAATTAAATGGACAAATAAGATTGATGACCCACTACTTGTACTAGTGAGTATTGAAGATTTTCAATCAATGGGTTTGTCTCTTCTAAGGTGTAACTATTCAAGTATTTATATTAGGTAATCACTATTAATAGTGAGTTACTTTACTCACTTTAGATGAGTTAAATCCTTAATCAATATCATCTAAAGTAATTGTCCATAACTGTAAGAAAAAAAGTGATTGTACAATTTGATTTTCTTGACAATTGAAACGAGAGTTTTGGCCAAACTTTTTTAATTTATGAAAATTGGATCATTCTATTAGAAAAGCGTCCAAAATTTAACAAAGTATTAGTATGTTGCAAGATTTTGAGGATGGGCAATGAATCACGTTAGTGTTTTGGCCATGGTTCAGCTTCCAATGATCACGTGACCACTTTCCGATAAGTTCTTCACGCCTCCGTGAGTGCCAACTCCTCCCTGCCACCTTCCACCACCATCACTGAATCTCTTCTTCACCACAACATCCTCGTCATGGATGCGAGTTTGGAACAAACCCAAAAATTGAAATTTAAAGGAGATTCTCACAAGGGTTTTTGGGTTCATTGCTAATGAAGGAGCTTCTCTCATGATAGATGCAACTCTATTTCTAATTCTTCCTTCCCTTTCAATTTCTCATATTGTAATCATGTCATTTTCTTTTTCTAATTTTTCATTCACTCTTTGCTATTTCTAGGTTGTTGGCTACATGGGGTTGGTCGATCGATTGGAAATAGGGTTGGGACTTGGGAGTGAAGAAGGAGAAGAATGGGTGAGGGGGGATAGGGGTCAAGGTTAACCGCCATGGTGGTGATATGACTTCAGAAATGCGTCATAAAGAAATATAATAAGAACACAACTACAACACAAGAGTTTAACGTTAAACTTTTTTAAGTAAAAAAATTATAACACTCTAATTTAATGGTCGTTGTCTATACCAACAACAACTAGAGAATAACACTAAGTAAAAAAATTATAACACATGAACTTTCCTCTCAAACACCCAATGACCCCATACACCCACATCCCTAAAGAAAAAAATTAAGTATATTAACAACACTCTAAGACAAGTGTAAAAGAAAGAAAAAAGTCAAATACAAGGTTAAAGTGTTTCAAGTGGTGCTAGATATCATATATTATATACTATTTTTGAAACAAAAAAGTGACAATTCCGACAAGTATCATCTCCTCATGTTCATAAGTTTTCTCTCTCATACTATTATTAGTAGGTAAATGATGTCATATTTATATTTTCTAATTTTTCAGTAATTTAAATATTTAATAATTCCATACTTTCAAGAATAATTATTGTATTAATATTTCGAGTTTATGGTCGGAGTCGGGTGCTTTATCCTTTCTTTTGGTCCTTGAGTCCTTCTGGTCTGTAGCTTTGGTCTTTGCTATTTCGGGATCGTTTGTTTTTTGTTGGGTTTAGGGTTCTAAGTTGTTGTTTAGCTTTTTGGTTTGGTTTCTTTTGGAGATCGTACTTCATTGGGGGGTGATTAGCTTTTTGTTTTTACTAATCACCCCCTTGTTTGCTTTTTTGTCTCCCTTTTAGCTTTGTTTTCAAAGCTGTAAATAATACACTCTTTCACTTTCTAAAAAAATTAATATGTCGTTTAACGATTATTAATGACATTAAACTAATTAACAAAATTCAATTGTGTCCCCGTACGATAGCTCAAGTGGTAGGAACAGAGGGACATATGGATTGGGTGGGGGGAGTTCCAGGGATCGATTCCTAACGGGTGCAATTTATCTTCCCGATGTAAAAAAAAAGTCAACTGTGATTTTTTTTCAAAAATAAATACTATATTAATATGACATTTGATGATTATTAATGACATTAGAATAATTAACATAAGTTAATTGTGATTTTTTTACTAAAATAGTTTATGTAATTTAATGGTTATTATTGGTATTAAACTAAAAAAAAGTCAATTGTGACTTTTCTACTATTAAACATATTTAACAATTATAGTATAATATTTTTATATCAAATTAGTTTAAGAATTTTTTTAATGATTATGGTTATTTTTTTAGGATTACGAAAAAAGCGAATTATTTAAATGGTTGTTAAATAACGTTGTAAATGTGGGTTGGAAAAAAAAAACATTGTGAATGTAACTAGGATCCTAAACATACCCTTTTTAAATGGCTAATAATTTGTAACGTAACTTTTTGTAATGATTAATGATTTGTGACATATCAATGACTTTGGATTAGACACAAAAGACAAACTAGTGTGTTTCACCCGTGCGTTGCACGACAGATTTTTATTTTCGGATTTTACCTATGATGATTGATATAAAAGAAAAAATAGTTTCACGAAAACAAAGATATGACTTTCGTGATTGAAATACAACGATGACAAAAATGTTGTAAATTGAAGATTTAAATACAGATAAACAAACAAACGACAACAATTAACGAATGATATAACATTGGAGTCAGCTACCATTTAACATATATAGATTAGTCTAATGAGTAGATAAATGTCTTGATAGAAATCTTCAAAGTTAACTATGTAGGGAATCCAAGTCTCCACAAACCATGAAGTTGCAAATACATAGATTTGTATAGATTAGATTAGGTTTATATGGTAATAAACAAAAGTTAGTTTCAATAGGCATTAAAATAAAATAATTTCTTTCAATTATAACATTGACTACTTTGAATACAAATTTTTTAGTTAATTTATATTAAAGGTTAAAAAGCACTTTTGACCCCTGATGTTTCAAGTTTGTGCAAATTCTGCCCTACTCTATTTTTGTCGATAATTCTACCCTCAATGTTTCACAAATGCGCACTGTCTACCCCTCTGTCTGTTTGACGTTAAAAAATTAACGGAAGGGGCTTAGTTGGCACTAGCAATGCCACATCAGCATCTACGTGGCGTGACACATCACTAATTATAATCAGAACTTGAAAAAAGAGGTGAGAGGGATTCAAACTCAAGTCATGTAAGTGGAAAAACAAACCCTTTTACCAGTTGAACTACATACATAATTGTCATATTTTGCAACACGATTTTATTTATATTATAACTTTTGTTCTTCCTTCATGCCACGTAGATCCTGAGGTGGCATTGCTAGTGCCAATAAAGCTCATTTCATTAATTTCTTAATGTCAAAGTGGCGGAGGGGCAGACAGTGCAAATTTTGGAAACATCGAGGGTAGAAACGTCGACAAAAATAGAGTAGGGGTAGAATTTGCACAAACTTAAAACATCAGGGGCCAAAAATGTTTTTTAGCCTATATTAAATGTTGTTTCCACTATGTAAAAGGATGAACGAGTAAAGATTGATTTTTTGACTTTTTTGTTACAAAATAATAACTGATTTTAGGATCAAAATCATAATGTTATAAAAAAAAACTTAGATCATTAGAAAACAAACCTTTTAGATGTTGTCAAACACTTCTTGGTGTACAACATTCTTTGTTGCATTTGAGAGGTTTCCTTCATCATCTAAAATCAATAATTTCAGCTTTTTTCTTGACTTCACTCTTGAAATAGCAACATAGAGCTCACCATGAGTGAAAACTGGTCTAGACAGATATAGGCCAACATGTGATAACGATTGACCTTGACTCTTGTTTATAGTCATTGAAAAGCATAATGTGACAGGAAATTGCCGTCTTGAGAATTTGAACGGTAAACCAGAGTTAGATGGTATTAAGTTCATTCGAGGGATAAATACTTTTTCTCCCATTTTTTACCTGTTAGAATTGATGTTGCAGTGACATTTTTTGTCAGATCTGTTACTATCAAGCGAGTTCCGATACATAAACCAATGGACTGGTCTATATTCCGAAGAATCCTAATTGGAACACCAACCTTCAAATTAAGTTTGTGGTTTGGAATTCCTGAACATTTGACTTCATTCATGAACTCAGAAGTGAACCAATCTCCTTCTATCTCTATGACCTCATCTGACTTTCATGTAGTGTCAAAGCTCAAATATTCCTTATCATCACCAGGAACCATGGAAGACATGAAATTATTGACATGCTCAACACTCTCCAAAATTAAGGGTTGGTGCCAAAATTGCTCTTTCTTCAAAGAATGAATGATTTTTCATGTTGGCAATCATTTTAGGATAAGCAAAATTCACCAAGCTAAGTATAGGATCATCTGATTTTTCTATCAACAAATATGGAGGTATTTCTATCATTGTTTGAGCATCATCAATTGTGTTCATCGTACCATCTCCAACTTGTAGAATCCATTATGCAAACTCCCTAGTTTTTTCATTGGTTGATGACGATGCAGAATTTTGTAATCTCATGTATTTGGTCAATTTCAATACTTTGCATGAATTCCATAAGTATGAAGAGTTAATTGAAGATTCAATGATATCTGCTCGGCTACCTTTCGGAACAACAGGAAGAATTTGCCTAAAATCACCTCCCAAGACCACAACTTTACCACCGAATGGTTTATCATAACCAAAATTCAAACGGATTTTCATGAGGTCATTCAAAGTTCTATCTAATACTTCAAAACAATGTTTGTTCAACATTGGTGCTTCATCCCATATGATCAAACTTTTCTTTTAAAGTAATTCAGCCTTTTGAGATCCTTGTTTGATATTACAGGTTGATATATCATTAATTGATATAGGAATAGAAAACCTTGAATGAACAGTCCGGTTTGTTTTTTTAAAGCATCAAATTTGCAAAAGAAAAGGAAGTTCACATAGGAAACAATTAGTATAACTATATGTGGAACACGATGGGAGTTTACACATAGTGGGTTGTTTTGGTTTATTTTTTAAATGCAGAAATTTGAAAAAAAAGGAAGTTCACGTAGGAAACAAATAGTATGGAACATGATAGAAGTTTATACATGGTGGGTGGTTATCAAAGGAAATAGACGTAGTGGGAGTTTAGAAAGTTGGTTTGTTTTTTAATTGCATCAAGTTTGGAAAAAAAATGAAATTCAGGTGAATAATGGAGGTTGAAATTAGGTAGTTGATTTTTTAAGTGAGTGAGAAGTTATTTACTAAGTGGGTGAGAAGTTATTTTTGTAGTAGCATTGTGAACAAAAAAAGTTACCCACTACATGATAGAAGGACATGTGGCAAGGAGGCTCTGAAATTTACTTTCGTAGCAGAATCAATGTGGTGATGCCACGTGAAAGGATTCTTCTTGGAGTGATTTTACTTTATATTATATATAGATGTGGTTTTGCTATCTATCTCAAAAAGAAAAGAGTTTAATGGTGTTGCACTGACAGAGTAAACCCACTTTACACAAACATTTAATAGCATTCTTACTTTTTGTCACGTCAGTTTAATATATTTTCTTGTAATTTAAAAAGTAAAAAAAAAACTCCCCTCAGCCATTAACAGGTCCTGTAGCACGGGGATTTTTGCCTTCCGTTTTCAATTCACCCTCTGAACCTTGGTATTCTCTGAATTCCGTTTTCTACTCCTTGTCTCCTCCAATTTATTCTTTGGTGGTGGCACAATCCCGGCGCTGCTATTGGCATAACAACCGGTACACCATAGGTTGGCCCAACCCAGTCCTCTCGTACTAGGGTTGGCTCCTCGCAGTTCTCCCTTTAACACCAACGGTAGATATGAACCGAACTGTCTCACGACGTTCTAAACCCAACTCACGACGCCGGCACAGTGCACCCATTGGTGTCATGACAGTCCGGTGGAGAAGCCCAATGACGGTACACGGTTGCTCTGGCCACGATTTGGCGATGGTGACTCAGGCTTGGGGAACGTCATTGATTGGGTTCACGGCGATTGCTACCACTGACAATGGTCCTGCAATGGTAGAGGTTAAGGTAACGATGAGATCTGGGTCAGTGAAGCTTATGGTTTAAGATTCAAATGCACTACCGTCCAGATCTTATCAGATGGGGGTTCAAGGCAATTCATGGAACAGGGAGAACGTGTTATGTTTTTTACCTGAATTTTATTTTTAATTGAACAAAATTATTTTAAAATAAATTTGACGTGGCAAAAGGTAAAAAATTAAGAATCATATTGGATGTATGTGTAAAGTGAATTTACATTGTCAGTGCAATTCATGGAACAGGGAGAACGTGTTCTGTTTTTTCCCTGAATTTTATTTTTAATTGAACAAAATTATTTTAAAATAAATTTGACGTGGCAAAAGGTAAGAAATTGAGAATCATATTCCATGTATGTGTAAAGTGGATTTACATTGTCAGTACATTCCCATTAAATTCAATATGTTGCTGTCAAGGTATTATAAATACCCAAGGCTTAATTGCAGTTTTCGTCCCTGATGTTTACCTCTTGTGCAATTTTGGCCCCCTTTGTTCTGATTGCGCGATTTAGATCATCTATGTTTCAAATTGTTAAAATTGGACTCCTCCGTCACATTGCCGTCCAATTTTTAACGGGACTACTATTCTCACCCCTATTTTTACTAATTACACCATCCACACATAATTAAAAAATTATAAAAAATAAAAAGAAATCAGAAGGTCCATCTTCTTCTCTTCTCCTCAACCTTCATCATCTTCTTCTTTTCTCCTCCTCACCCAACCACCACCATCATTCTCCTCACCACCCAACCACCACCACCACCACTCTTCTTCTCCTCCCCACCGACAACCCCCCAACCCAACCCACAAATTGCAAACCCAAAACCCCAACATCTTTGATCTTCATCCCCATCTACAAGCAAACAACAACAACAATATATCCAGAACAAATCAATAAATCAAACAAAGAAAACCCATAAAACCCCAATCCAGAAAACCTAGATTAGAACCCAAAAAATCCAGATTGAGAAAACCCATGACCACCAAGATTTCAGAGGAACGAAGAAGAGAAGGTCTGATTTAGATTCAATCTCTGAAGATGGGAGATGATGTTGCAACGAAGATGAAGAGGTGGGAGGGTTGAATTGATCTCTGGGTTGAAAGAAGGTGAAAAGGTGGGTGAGAAGAGTGAGTGGGTTGGGGGCGGTGGGTAGAGTGGGTTGGGTTGGAGAAGATGAAGGTGGGTGGCGGCGGCTGGTGGCTGTGGGTGGCGGGGTGGATTGGGGAAGATGAAGGTGGGGTGGCTGCTGGTAGCTGTGGGGTGCGTTGGGGAAGATGAAGGGGGGGTGGGGGGCCGTGGTGGTGGGGTGGGTGGTGGCGGTGAGTGGGGGTGGTGGCTGGTAGAAGGTGGGGGAGGTGAAGTTGAAGAAGGGGTTGTGGGTGGGGTTGGTGGTGGGTGGTTGGTGGAGTTTTGAGTGTGAGAGAGAGGGGGAAGAAGATGAAGGGGTGAGGGTAAAATAAAAAATTTATGATTTACATTTAATGATAAAATAGAAATAATAATTTTTTATTTTTTTTATCTCTGAAGGAGGGGTGCAAATAGTAAATGAAGGAGATGAAAATAGCATTGTCGTTAGCAATTAGACGGTTGACTAACGGAGGGCCCAATTTTAACTATTTGAAACATAGATGATCTAAATCGCGCAATCAGAACAAAGGGGGCCAAAATTGCACAAGAGGTAAACATCAGGGACGAAAACTGCAATTAAGCCAATACCCAAATACATCGGGGTAGTTATCCAACGAGTTTTCTTTCAACAGTTTATTTTTTCTATCGTTCTTTGCAACTTGGGTTTTTCAAAAAACATAAATCCAATGGCTTTTTTGTGTGAAAATATCAAAAGCATCATACCTAGGAAGGATGTGAAATTCATAGTAATAATTATCCGGCTGTGGTCTATTCCAATTTTAAATGATTTTAGTGTCCCATATAATATGGACATGACTCTACTTAACGCAAATGTTGTTTTGACACTCTTTCTTTTAATTTTTTCTCATCAAAACTGTGTTTACAGTGTTCTCAATTTCCTTATATTTTTTCCCATTTTTTCAGGGTGATAAAATTGAAGCTTCCATTGACAATAAAATTGTAAATACCTTCTGAGACCAAACAAGTGTTGAAGATTCTTGCACCTGATAATGAGGGAAAGACATGTTCAACAACAATGAATGTAGTTTACAACAATGTTTTAATAGGATTTGATTTAATTATTTTTAAATGTTTTTATGACGTACATGTGTTACTTTATCTTTAAATTATACAGTCTTGTTCTTCATTCTCCATTCGTGCATGACACGGGTTCAATACTAATATTATGTGATAAAGAAACTGAACTGAGGAGCTCGTTATTTACAAGCACTCCTCGATTACTATGCATACACATTTTGTAATTTTATGGTTATTATGCACTTTGAGTTAAATCACTCTACTCCAGTGATAGATTAATCTAAGACTAAACGTAATTTAACCTACACTTTCCTAAAACTCCATAAAATATTAGTAAAGTTATACAATCAAAAACATCCAAATATCAGTACATGATCCCTTTAAAATAAAAAAAAAACATTCAAATATCAGTACATTATGTCCTATAAACGAGGGAAGATTGCATGAGATCTTACTATTTGTAACGTCCCGAATTTCAGGGGTTACGGTAGCAATCTGATAAAGTAAATATGCAATATTTTCCAAAAGAATGTATAAACACGAGTATATTTTTTCTTTTCAAATGTATTTCCAAAACATGTCATGCATACTCCCAACTACAAAGGGATTTACATCAAGCCTTGAACAAGGCGAGTACCCGAAACCCCAAATATAAATTTCTAAAATCGTTATGCAAGCTTAAACCAATAATGGTTAGCTCTCTAATTCAAGGCTCTAACTCTACACCCGACTCTATTCTTCAAGTCTTCCACAGTTCTTCAAGTTGTCCTCTCTGACTCGTACGAAGGTCAAGCTCCATCGAAGATTCTCCATCGCCTAATAGCGTTAAGCGCCCAAACAACAAGTAGCAAACAGAAAGGGTTAACTCCATACAACTACCACATATGAAAGAGAAAATCATGTTATTCAAATTTAATTACCTAGCATGGTAAGTAAACTAGCAACTTAAGTTAATCCAGATATCAACAAAACCAACAATATAACTAAACTCATATATCAACAACTTAACATAGATGAACTCATATAATAATAACCTCAACAATATAACATCAAATCAGATATCAACAGCCTCACAATATAATCAAATCAGATATCAACAAACCAATATATGAGTGCCTCGTAGTACAACTATGTGTTACTACCAAGACAGGTCCAATCAAAAGCGTCTCGCAAGACGGGACAGTCACGCGGGACCACACCCCACCTCATCGCCACTTTATGATATCTCGCAAGATGAGACAATCACGCGGGACCACACCCCACCTCATCACTACTTTAGGACATCTCGCAAGATGGGATAATCACGCGGGACTACACCCCACCTCATCGCCACTTTAGGACATCTCGCAAGATGGGACAATCACGCAGGACCACACCCCACCTCATCGCCACTATATAACGTCTCGAAGGATGGGACAAATCCACCCCATCGCCACTTTAACGTCTCAAAAGACGGGACAATCGCGTGGGACAAATCCACCTCATTGCCACTTTATAACGCCTCGACAGACGGGACAATCTCGTGGGACAAACCCACCTCATAGCCACTTCAAGCAAACCAAAACATCTCATCCAACTCAGTGGTCACTCAAACATCAATCTCAAATTCAATAATCAAATCAACATAATCACATGTTATTCATATTATAAACAAACATACTTCTCATCAAAATGCACACTAGCTCAGCTCACTATTTCAACATAACAACAATCAAGGTATCAACAATAATAATGTTTTATCCACTAGAAAGCAGTAATGACAGAAACCAGTAAACGGCCGAAGCCTCTCAGAAAACGGAGACACACGTCTCAATAAGTTCACTCGTCCGAAGCCTCCTGAAAACATTTTCCCAGTTCAGCACAATAATCATAATCCAATGCCAATCAATATAAACATCTTCATCTCAAACACAAGCAGTGCGATAAATACATGCAAGACTCAAGGACACTCTAAAACTGAGTTACCCTTACCTTAGCCAATTTCTTCATCCAAGCTCAACATCTTAGTCCAATCCAAAATAAAGCTCCCGAACTCAGCAAGAGGATAAATAAGAACAGATTCACATTTAAGAACAAAACCTCAAGTTTGCAAACACAAGAATATTAAAAAGCATAAGACTAACTATGGAGTTTAGCAACTCATAATAGAAAAGAGAGAGAGAAAGGAGGAGGAGGAGGAGGAGGAGGTTATGGTGAGATGGTGTGGTATGGTGGTGAGGTGGTTCCTAAAAAAAGCATAAACCTCACTTATTTATACTAATAGATAAACTTGTTCATCAAGTAACAATCCTTGTTATCTAAATCTTCACAAAATCGGGCCCACATAAAGGAGTAAGCTGCTGAACAATCAGGCATTCGCGGGTCCTACAAGAAGTCTGAATCTTCAATCGAGGTAAACATAAGAGTTATAGCTCTTTAAGTTAGCTTCACGGGCCTTCAATTAGATCTTAATTCGGATTTATGTAGCCCAAGATATGATTATTTTAGTGCAGACTGTTCCAGACTCGCAAGATCAGCGACTGAAACTTTACAAGGAAATTATGACCATGTTAGAAGCTTTTTCTAGAATTGTGCTGAACATCAAAGTTGTAGGGCTTCGAGTTAGCTTTCCAACGACATATTATTCATCATATATAGATATTTATAACTCCAGATTCTACCTGTTCTAGCAAAAGAGTCACATAAACTAAAAGTGTAGAATTAAGCACTTTTCTATGAATAATCCAATTAAGCACTAATGGCCAGAACATGGCTAAGTGATAGCAATTAAGCACAAAAATGTATATAATGAAGCTTAGAAAGACAAACATAAAGTGCATCAATTATACGCTTCTCAAATTCCCCCACACTTAGTCTTTTGCACTCTTGGGCAAAACTTAACTTCAAAGAAGAATCAGGAAATCACTTATGATGACAAGTACTTCCTAAAACATAAAAACTGAGCTCACACTTTTCTTTGAGAAGTAGATATTCAGGCTTATGGGCAAGAACACAACCACTTTAATTTCCACAGAGATTAGACAAACAAGAACTCCATCACCTACATTCCAAGCCAACAAGTATTGCAAATTGAACATCAAAGTTGGATGCAAGTGTTATGCTCTCTACTCTCAAGTGTTTAGGCTTGTGTTTAATCATGCTTAAGAAACTCTCATCATCTCATGAAAACATACATCTATCATAGGCTTGACAAGATTCTAACACTCCAATTAAATTGAACAAATGCACACAAAGATCAAATGACTTTTCAAGGTTGTAATGAGGCCAGGGTCAAGGAAGGATTTATGAAAGATATTCAGAGTTAAAACCTTAGTAAAAATAAGAGCAATGGAGAATAATTCAAATTAAACTTACTCGCAATCCCAAGAATTAACACATTCTTCCTTTTCACAACTTTCTTTTTACAATTTTAAATTTTTTTTTTCCTTTTGCAATGAGTACCTTCCTTCACTTTGTAACTTCACTTTTTTTTCAGCATTTCCATTTTTTTTTCTTTCAACTTTTTTTCAGCTTGCTTACAATTTATCCACAAGGAAGGTACCTCTTTTGAGCAACTTAGACCATGCATTCAAATAATTCACCCCCACACTTATTGAATACTCATTCTCAAGACAACTCCAAAGCTCTTACATTCCCTAAGGTAAGGTATCATCATTGTTTTTCACTTAGGCTTGTAATGAGCTACAAAATAATGAAGATATTAGGCTCAAAGGGGCTAAAACAAAGGTTAAAACATGCAATGTTAGCTTTTAAGCCAGTAGCTTATTGAAAAAGAATGCCTTATCACTTCAATGTATGCACATGAACAACAATTTTAGTCAGAATCAAGTCAAGTTCTGCAGTGCATATAAACATGAGGAAATCACACAAGAAAGAAGAGAATCAAGGCAAAGATATTACCATTCAAGTGTTTGGTCCAAAATCTCACAAGGTAGTCTCACATGGCAAGCATATAACACAATGAATCCAACAAATCAATTCTCAGTGCAAATCATGATGAACTCAAAATACAAGAAACTTCATCCAAGAGAGACATGAAACTTAACAGAGAAGTGATTATATAGCTCACAAACTCAGCATCTCTAAAACTCATTGAAAAAGTGTGAACTATTTTTTTGAAAACAATAAAAACAAAGCAAATAAATTGAAACTGCAAACTATCCTAACTGAGGTTCTACTACTCCTAAATAAGATTCCCACCCACACTTAAATCACACATTGTCCTCAATGTGAGGCACAAATCATCAAATAAATTAGACAAGTGTAATAAAAGA
The DNA here is from genome assembly GCF_012489685.1 of Lotus japonicus. Taxonomy (NCBI): domain Eukaryota; kingdom Viridiplantae; phylum Streptophyta; class Magnoliopsida; order Fabales; family Fabaceae; genus Lotus; species Lotus japonicus. The sequence goes on from NC_080041.1 coordinate 77,254,051, forward strand.
GAAAGGTTAGGAAAAACCAGGGATCAAGGGAGCTGGCGGCGCATGAAACCTGGTAATGCTCTGAAAATGCTATCGCCTGGGTCCGGTGGAGGCCTTGCATTAAGAGGAAGCTCATAGTCTTGAGGCATAACAGCAACAATCCACAAGTCAGGTGGCTTTGGAGGGATCTCATCATCAAAAGGCTGAACAAACCCAAACTGCTTTCTAGCACCTTCAGCATGTCTCATGAAAATGATCAGTTTCAGTGAAAACTTTTTTCGAGCATGTGTATCACCTGAAATAAGAGTAAATGAAAAATTAGTACATTCAACAATCAACTCTTTGTCTGGAGGCTTTGGTAGAGGTTTCAAAAAGTATTCCTCCATTGAGGTAGGCTCCTTGCAATCAATCCAATAAGCACAACTTTTTAAAAAATGTCTAGATTAATTAAAAGCGGCTTATGTGGAAAAATTGCTAATTTAGATTCACGTTCTACATCCATCTTCTTAACTTCATCCCCTGCAAAACACTTGTTGAAATCATCCAAAATTTTATTTTCTTCTTCACCAGGATACATCTTCTCACTCTCATAAGTTCTATGTGGAAGAGGGAAATGTATTTCTTGTTTGTTGTCTTCATCATTAGAATTAGCATCAGAAGCAACATTGACTTCAAACTCATTAACATCACCAGAACAATCAGTGCTAGCATCAAGATGAGTATCAACACAAGGATTAACTTCATCATCGATCTCCGCATCAACTTCATGTTGCAATTTGTGAGCGCGTGCGGCTAGCAGTGTGTTTAATGAGGTAGCCATCTGTCCTAATTGGTTGGTTAAATTCTCAATGGAGACCTCTTCTCTTTCAATGAAAGACCTAGTTTCTTGAATGAACGATCTAGTTTCTTGTTGGAATTGCATGTTCTGGATCGCGAACTGCTTCACCAATTCTTCAAACGACGACTCTTTAGATGGTGGCGCAGGGTTTGCTTATTGATGGAATTCCTCTTGTGTATAGTAGCATTGTGGAGTATAAATAGGCTGCTGGAATTGCCCTTGTGGATGATAGCAAGGTGGGTCACACTAAAAATTTTCAAAATTCTCTTGTGGATATCATTGAGGTGACTCAAACTGTTGTTGATGGTTCTTGAGCAACATTTGTGAAACAGAAAATAGTAGCTCGTCGAGTCTGGCTTCTAGCTTATCAAGCTTACCTTCCATCACTGAAAAACTTCAAAAAACTAACACTGGTTCCATTACTTTCAAATCTTTACCAAAAAAAAAAAGATAAACAAAAAAAAGGATAAAACAAAAATATGTTATTGGGAAAAAAATAAACGTTAAAAAAAATAATAAATAAAAATAAACGAAGTTAGTAGCGGCAAATATATAAAAGAAAAGAAAAAGAAAATCTAAAGCAAAACCGAAAGGATATGAAACAAAAAAAAAAGTTAGTATACCATAGAAAAAAAACAAATAATAGTAATAATAGAAAAATAAAATAAAAGATAGAAAAGATAGAGAAATAAAAAAAAAGATAATGATATAAAAATAGAGATAAGAAAGAGAATTGAAAGATATGAGATTGGGATAAAAGATATGAGATAGATATAGAATTGGAGATATAAAACCAAAAACAACCTACAATCTAATAAATAAAAGTTAATCTAATAAATAAAATAAAATCTAATAGTAACCGCTGGTCTCTTTTTTGTTTTTTTTTAATAAAAACGAAAAATAAAAATAAAAATAAAAATACTCTAAAAACAATTAATAATCACCAAAGTCCCCGGCAACAGCGCCAATTTGACGAAGGCACTGTCGCAGGTGCGTGTCAAAGTATTTTTGCTTTGAATGCAGTACAAGGTGTTGAACACCAGGATCGTTCTCACAAGGACTTGATAAATTATTAATTGATATTAGAGTAAAACAAAAGCAAATAAAAAGGGGGGTTTTGATTGATTAGGTAGAAGGTAAAAAAGCAATAATTAAATAGATTAGATTGAAGAAAGAAAGCGTTAGTCATCGGATTATAACATTCAAGTGCAACAAACCTTCATTGGTTACAAAACATTAATTCTTTCTTATCAATTCCCTAATTCGTGAGAACTAATTAACTAAGCGAAAATTAATTCACAGTTTCCTAAACTAAGCGATTAAGAAACAGTTACGAACTAACATGAACTAAGCGAACATGCATCAAGTCTTATTTCTAAAACTACGGAATTAAGCAAACCCTAGATCAGAAATAGAGATGAAGAGGATAAATAAGAACAGATTCGCATTTAAGAACAGAACCTCAAGTTTGCAAACACAAGAATATTAAAAATCCTAAGACTAACTATGGAGTTTAGCAACTCATAATAGAAAAGAGAGAGAAAAAGGAGGAGGAGGAGGAGGTTATGGTGAGATGGTGTGGTATGGTGGTGAGGTGGTTCCTAACAAAAGCCTAAACCTCACTTTTTTATACTAATAGATAAACTTCTTCATCAAGTAACAATCCTTGTTATCTAAATCTTTTCTAAATCTTCACAAAATCGGGCCCACATAAAGGAGTAAGCTGCTGAACAAACAGGCATTCGCGGGTCCTACAAGAAGTCTGAATCTTCAATCGAGGTAAACATGAGAGTTGTAGCTCTTTAAGTTAGCTTCACGGGCCTTCAATCGGATCCTGATTCGGAGTTCTGTAGCCTAAGATATGATCATTTTAGTGCAGACTGTTCTAGACTCGCAAGATCAGCCACTGAAACTTTACAAGGCAATTATGACCATGTTAAAAGCTTTTTCTAGAATTGTGCTGAACATCAAAGTTGTAGGGCTTCGAGTTAGCTTTCCAACGACATATTATAAATCCTATATATATATTTATAACTCCAGATTCTACCTGTTCTAGCAAAAGAGTCACAGAAACTAAAAGTGTAGAATTAAGCACTTTTCTATGAATAATCCAATTAAGCACTAATGATCAGAACATGGCTAAGTGATAACAATTAAGCACAAAAATGTATATAATGAAGCTTAGAAATACAAACATAAAGTGCATCAATTATACGCTTATCACCCGAGAGTCCTCCTCAGTTGTGAAACCTCACCAATTGCTCCAAAGTCTCTTCCCTCAGCTCAACTCGTTCCAAACCTTAAGCAAAGTATCATTGCTTAGTCGCTAAGAAACAATACAACTAATAACACTATCAAAACCCGAAAAGAAGCTTTCGAAGCTCTAGAGTTCGACATTTAGGCACGAACGGACAACGGAGACTTCGTTCGCTAAAACGCGCATAACTCGAGCTACAGAACTCGGAATGACACGAAACCAAAGCCAAAATTTAGACAATTGAAAGAGCTACACTATAGCTCAGACCATACTGACCCAAAAATTATTTTTGGACAAGGCACCATAACACTAAGTTTCGGCCACTTTAGAAAATAGGGTTTCCGAACTTTTTCTTCGGTCTAATTTAACTCCTAGGTATTTTTAGGCGACATCTAGGCCAGGGATACTCTCAGAAAATTTATCGGGTCGAAAACCAGAACAGGGGTATTTTGGTCAGTGTTTTTAGCTCGGAAATTCAAAATTAGAATTTTGAAAAATAAATTTGATAAGCTTGATCCTAACGACATTTATAACAACTAATCCTACTGGCGCTAAGCTCATTCGAGAGTTTTCAAACCAAAAAGCAAGGTTTTCTCATAAAATTGGGTATTTCTACAGAATTTGATCTCTGCGGAGATTCGGCGAGATTCACCAGAAAACAACTGGATATTCATGTTCTTGGGCATGCAGGGAATAAGTTTAGACAGAAAAATCAAGTTATTTGGACACCTTTACAAAAAGCTCAAAACTTTAAGCACAGAAAGACAAAGAGAAAAGCAATAGAATTTACGATCAGAGGTAAGGAATAACATCAGTACCTCGAGGTCTACGTGTAGCAACGAACGACACGTCGAACCGTCAAGAAATGACGAAAAGCTCTTCTCCCCTTCTTCCTCTCAAACCCACGACCATCTATGGTGGAAAAAGTGATTTTTTTTTGTTTTTTCTTCTGTTTATAGGAGATGGAAAACGCTGGAAAATGAAAATTTTGCGATTTCGATTTTTCCTGCACATTCCTCTGTGAATTATAAGATAGAATCCGGCAACATAATTCTAGAACTCAGAACAGGTTTCTTGGAATTTAAACAAACGATCCAATAACGGTATTAATCGATTTAACCCGAAAAATTACTTTTTGCAATTGATATCGGATGAGAAAATTTCCTTCTGAAGAAAGATTGGAAACATCGAAAGAAATGGGTGTGCGCGTGTGGAATCTTCATTTGAAGCTCCGAATAGAAAAAGTCTTCATCCAAGGTTAACTTTAAGGTTCTTGAGTTGTCAGGAACTTAGTTTCGGCAAACTTCTGAGAAATGAAATCTATCGTGTGTACAGTCCAGGGTTTCGTATCGAAACACTTGTCATGGAAAGGAGTGAGAGAAAATTCTTACATTCCTCTGAAGATTTTTGAATTTCGTTTCTACAGCGCTTTAAGAGCAGATTAGCCCTTTACTAACGCTTTCGCCCTAAGGCGGAAGTGAATAAAGCTCGTGCTAGAACCTATAACGACTATAGTACTATTATTGGTCATTTCCTGAACTTTCTTCTTCATAATACTAATCCAAACACCAAACACAAGTCAAGTTCCCCTCACGCTTACACAAAATCCTATGCGTGAGTTGAAAATTAATTATTTATTTAATTCTAAAATCCTGGGTCTTACACTATTTGTTTCAACAAATATGCAAAATGGAAAAACTAAGGCATGTTTGATTGTGTTTTCAATTTTTTTGTTTTCAAAATAGTTTTCTAAAATATTTTTTAAGAACTACTTTTCAAAACAATAAAACAAAAAAATCTATTTGGTAATATGATTTTGAAAACAGTTTTAAAAATAAAAAAGCAATAAAACTTGCTTGATAAATTTCTTCCAAAAATATGTTTTAGAAAGAAAAAAATAGAAAACTCGTTTGATTGCGTGCTAAATTATTGATATGAATTTAATGAGTCAAATTAATTTTCATCATAAGATAGAATAATACATTGGAATGACATCAATTTGCATCTGCATCTGCAGATCCATGCCCAACCATTGAATGGCAATTTTAGTCCTAACCTTGCAGTATTTGTATGCGAGATAAGAAGCATAGCTACCTACTTTCAAACTTCATCCCATTAAAACAAATTTAAGCATCAAGAAAAGGCACACGTCCATGTGTTCAATTGAGTTCAGATCAAAATCAGCGCCTCTAATTCCACTTTTTAGAATTGGAGGGTTCATGTCCACGAGTTAGTTATTTGTAGATGGCATTGTGAACTGAGATTAACTGAGATCAAAATTATGTTAGATAGCATTGTGAACTGTAACTGGAATGATGAAATGTGCAGGCTGTGTATTTCAGATCTTGAGTCTCGAAGGGGAAGGGTGTGGTGTGTTGAAAGCAAAGACGGAAATTATAGTGGGTGAAGGGGTTCAGTGGAGAATGGATTTTGAGAAATTTCTCCTTCAGAACAATCACATTGTCTGCTTTTCAAATGACAAAAGGATTTCATGTTCCATAGAAACACAGGGAGAAAATCAGAGAAGCAAAGCCAGAGGAGATGAAAAGAAGGAAGAAGCGTTCAACTTTGAAACCCTTATTTTTCTAATTGCTAATAATTACATTTGTTCCATTAATGAGAGAACACAAAACATGTTGTTCTCCGTGTTTTCTCCCTTCCAAAACAGAAATTAGAAAATAAAAAAACAAAAACAACTTTTTTCTGTTTTGATTTTCTTGTTTTAAAAACAAAAAAATAGGAAACTGTTTTTAAATTATTTTTTTACTGTTTTTAAAAACAGAAATCAAACAAGCCCTAAGTTACCTAAGTTAATACTTTAACATATATGCATGAAGGTTGGAAGGGACTAAATATTTTTCTTCTACCCTTCTATGAGTTGAGGCCAGCATCAAGATTTTGTAAATGTACCACCCAAGGTACAATGCAAACATGATAGTAAGTGAAAAGAAGTGGGTGATTAATTGGTATCCATATAGCAACATTCGATGAATATTTAAAAATTCTTCTACAATTAATTTTGAACTCGATCAGAATCAAATATTGGGAAAAGGTTCTTTGAATAACTTATGAATTGAGATTTCGAATTGATTATGAACAAAAAAATAATCCAATAATACTAACTAATGGTGGCATGACGGGGTAGTTGAAGCTAAAAATTCCAATATGATCAGCCGGTCATTGATTTTGCCAATGGCATCTCGCTCTCATGCGAAGCAATAGTTATGGCCCTATTTAAACCACTATTTTGTTGTGTTACAACCCCTGAATTCTCAGGTGCATTTCCAGCCCCAACGCCAACTCTAAATATAAATCCATAACTCTGAGAAGATTCGATACAAGGAGGTGAAAAGCCAAAAAGCCCAAGGTAAACAAACCAATGTGACCCCAACAATCTCTAGCAAACGTGTCATTTGTGATTCAGGAAGGACCAAGTACGTTGTGAGGCACCCTCCTCCGGCAAGTATAGAAAGGAACAGAACACACGTGATGAGCCATATGAAAGTGCGCTCGGAACTTGGACCAACATCAGGCATTTGATTAAATGTGTGAAGCCTAGATCAAGATTTAATTTCTTCTCTATCATCATCCATAACTCTTGGTCCCAATCCCAGTAAAGGAAGATGATTGTGTTAGACCTCAACAGCCAACGTAAAACTAGTCAGTATCTTTAATATGGACCATCATTGATTATGTTATTGTTAATCAATCGATGGGTATATTAATTTTTTATGGAGGAGGAAGAGTGGCATGGCGATATGAGAAAGTTCCAATGTTTGGAGATGTTTTCCAGTTTTTCTTCTTTGTGAGATGTATATGGGCAGACGAAGAGCCTGAAAATTTGGGAATTTGTCAAATTGTTGTTGACTGATCCAAAAGTTGTTTCCACCTTAACTAAAACATGGTTAACGTAAAAACAAATTCGCCCACAAGAGCGGGGTTTCGTTTATGGTTAATTATGCTCGTTGGGGGTTTGAGTTGGTTTGAATTTGATAGATGTGGGTGAGGTTAGTAATAACATAGGAATAGGATGGTGTTGAAGTATATTCAATTTAGGAATAAATAAACGTAAGATTTAAATGGGAAAAAAAAACGATAATAAGATATGACATAACTTAATAGGTTATTAAGCCTTTGCAAATGGAAAAAATGTCACGATACGATTCGTTTGGTATGTCGTATTAAGCTTAATAATGTAAGTGTATACAATATATATATTATGACTTTCATTATTTGATGCTATCATTGTATTGTATATGTATAAGTTTATCCATCAATTTACTCTCATATTTACTAATGGATCATTTAATATAATTTACAGATGAAGGATAAAACCTAATAATATTGTTCGGCGTATAAGTTACTTGAAAATGTTTAATCTCATTTCACAAAAAATGTTTAATCCACCACCACAACCACAACCATCAAGGCGAAACCAACTTCGTAGTACATCTTTTTTTTGTGATTTTTTTTAGATTAACAATTCGTATGAACCCATCCGACGAAACCGTTATCAGTGCAAGCCGAACCTGAACAACCCGTAGGTGGTGGGTTTGGTGTCTTGATATTTTTCACCTGAAAAAACCGACTATTTTGGCCTGAGTCCGACCAAAATCGACCGATGGAAAGTTGAAAACTATCACCCTTCATTACTGCCACTACCGTCTCACAACACTGGGGCATCACCACCACACTCTCCACAACCACAACCATCACCCTCCACCACCCTCCACCACCTTACCGCAACCATCGACCACCGTTGCCACTACTGCTATCGCTATTGCTCAACCGCCACCCTCCAATGCTACCACTACTACTAGTGTCGCCACCACCACCATCACCACCTCTAGCTACCGCCCTTAACACAATAATATGATAAATTATATAATGGTGACCAAACGCATGATAATGTTCAATTACTATCCAACTTTAGGCTATATAGCTTATAAAAAATAAAAAATAAAAAACTTTAGGCTATATAACATATCTATTACGCCTTTAATTTTTTCTGAAGTGAGTAGACTTGAATACTTCAAGGGGTGGATAAGCATATATAAGCCAACTACATCCGGTAAAACCAACTTGGTGGAAGGGTACACTTTAGGAATAAATAAATGTTAGTTTGAAATGAGACAAGCAATCAAATGGAGAATACTTGCAGTCAATTTAACATACATCCACGAAGAGAAAACCCGGCCTATATAAATTACATATTGCAAAGTCTAAACTTTATTTTCTCACCTCTCATTTGGTCTTTCTGCTCTCACCACTCACATATTCTAAGCTCGGACATTTCTCTGTCCCTCCACTTAGTACACGCACATATACATTCGGTATTTATAGAACAGAATGAGTATCAAACCAGCACACAAATATTGACAAAATTTGATGCTTCGAGACAAGGCATGTGCAGCCTGAAATGCATGAGGCGTGGCTTTGAACAAGAGCAAGCAAGATTTATGGACTCCAACAGACCAACAGTAACATGATTTCCACCTTATCATTCATTTCCACCTCAGCAAGACACTATACCAGTAGTGTGACCAAAAAAATAATGTTAGAATCTTTGCTTTCACATTTCACTTTATTGTTGATTCTTCTTGATCATGTTAATTTATGTATGTTTAATTACCACCATTTAATTTTTCATAATATCAATCAGTCATGATTCTAGTTATCATATAAAATTCTTCAAATATATAGAAAATCGAAAATAATAATTTGGACTTGGGTTCAAAGACTGCAACAATAGCACGACACATGAATCAATCCCTAAAATGAGAACGTTATTTATTGTATGAAAACACCATGTTGGGATTTCTTCTTTATGATCTTTGCATGCAGTATTTTTGTGTCCTCTTGTCCGACAAGGCATACGAGTCAGGGAGGGACAGAACTACATGTTAATTAGGAAATGGCCTCCCAAGAAAATTTTTGTGTGTTTTTATCTGGCACAGAGAATTTTTTTGTTTCATATAATAATATTTAAATGTTATATTAGCCTCCTTAAAATATTTATATTGTCTATTTCAATTAGTGATTTTTTATTTTGCTTAATGCATATTTTCACTCCTTTTTACCAACTTTGTCGGGTTCCATTCTTGGATGCTGCTGCGATGACTGAACACCATATGGAGGTTGTTAACCGACCATTGGACCCAAATAGCACAAGACACAAATGTTCCTGTGTCTGAGGTGGCAAAACATAAAGTTCAAAAGAGAGAGAAAAATGATGGTGAAGGGTCATGATGCTCTGACGAGGTTCTTGTATTGTGGCTAATGTTAGGGATGGCAATGGGTCGGGTAGGGTGCGGGTTTTGCCAAACCCAAACCCAAACCCGAAATCAAAAACCCACACCCGCACCCGCACCCGAACCCGAAATGGGTGGTGAACTTAAACCCACACCCGAACCCATTGGGTTTCGGGTTCACCCGACCCGTACCCACACCCGCACACAACCTCAAACAAACAGTTGAACTCGGAAACCCGACCTGAAAAAGACTGTGAAGAGAGCTATATTATGTAATGTAACATTGTAATTGTCATGTTACTGTTAAATTAATATGCAAGATGCTGCATATATTGTACTGCACAAGCAGAATACTTAGGTTTCACTTATACAGATCCGGGTTCGGGTAGGGTTCGGGTGCGGGTTTGGCCAAACCCAAACCCGAACCCGAAAGTGATCGGGTAAAACCCGAACCCGAACCCGAACCCATTTAACTCGGGTTTTCATCCAAGAAATCGGGTCGGGTCGGGTGCCCATGGGTTCGGGCTTCTCTGCCATCCCTAGCTAATGTCCAATGAATTATACACGGGCTGAAAAGAAACAAAGGGAGATTAAAGGAGGTATGATTTATTTACACTCACATTTTATTTTTGTTTTCACTTTTTATGTATATTTTTCTTCTAGTTTCAATCACATCACAGTGATCACACCACTCATCTCTTAATTTCTCTTTTTTTTCTTCATATCTCTCTTCTCTCCATTCTATTTTCACTTATATGAGAATATGAATGAAACTTAATTTGAGATTGAAGTTAATTTTGATACCGTTCTATGCATTCTATGCACACTACAGTAACTATGACTCTCGGTGGAAATAAATAATGTGATGAGTTTGATTGGAAAACAGTACAGCAAGGTCACAACAATAGCACCACAAAGCGTGTACATCATGAGGTTGTTCTAACTTAAGCAAAAGCCCCAAGTTCAAGTCTATGTAAATGCAGCTCCGACATTAAATACTTGTTAAAGAGAGCTTTGTCGCTCATAGTAATCAATTGGAATTTCGATCACTGCTTCACTGCTAAGTGCCAACTATAATTTCCCATACCACGAGATTGAAAATTCTTTGATTTCATTTGCATCAGGATCATAATTACCTGTTTGAAACTACACTTCTATTTTAAGTAAAGTACATACAATATCTCCAAAGTCTAAACTCACAATACGTTTTCTTTGACATTCGGCAAAGAATAGGGGAATCTGTTCAAGTCCCTTACAACATCCAAGTTACTTGGTTACTTAAAAGCTCTCCCTATGGTAAGGTTCAAGGAAGAACAGCCTAATTAAACGACCTATGATTTATGGTGGAAAAAATGAAATAGATAAATAGAGGCATATATGCCAACTTTCAACATAGGACTAAGCCAAAACGTATAGTATATGTGCACGCAAACAAAGACTATATTGCCAATGAAAGTAACCCTTGTGCTTTCAGTTTTATCTACACCACAAGAAGGAAACTAGTTACAGTTAAAAATGGACAAATAGAGCTACACATGTTTTGACTATAAAGAAACAACGCTCTAGGCTGTGGAGTTTGGATGTGACACACCATTGAACAAGAAGCAAGAGGTCATTCTCTCATGGTACAATAAATATATACTTTTCGTAGTTTCTTTTTTTGGTAATCTACACAATTAACCAGTTAGAATTTGCTCCAGAAAGCCTAGATGCTCAACAACATGAAGACTTTCGTAAGTTAAACCCTTTCCGTAGCACACGAACTGTGACGTAGCTACATAGTCAAGGAGGGGGACAAATTTGTAGGACCTCTCTTCCAAGACCCAATCAGAACTTCGAAGATCTAACCTAAGAAAACAAAATAATAAGTGTGAAACATACATTTGATTCTGCTATTGTACCGCAACGAAGTGGTTAGTCGAAACTAGAAGAGCGACTCCATCTTCCCTGCAAATAGTCCTCCATTGATACATTCTGCTCACTGCTACTGATAGAAACTGCATCATCCTCCAAGTCCAGCAATGCAAGGTTGAGGTGGGACTGAATATTGGTTAGAACCGGTTCCTCATCAAATCCATCATGTTCCTGTGGTGCACTAACTTCTAGTTCTGCCCATCTTGTCACTTCTTCGTCACCACGTAGAAGTTTCAATATCTGCGATTACAGATGAAACATGAATGGTATTCAAAAGGACATAAAAAGGAAGGACAAATGGATTGGAGTAAATTTGCACAGGCAAAAGACTTACAAGGCTGATTTGAGGTCGCAATCTAGGAGCTCGTCTGACGCAGAGAGTAGCAGCCAAAACCATTCTATTGATTTGGCAATGATCGTAATCACTACCTATGCTTGGATCAAGCAACTGGGAAAGCTTCCCATCTTTCAAAATTGGTGTTGCCTGAATAAGGTCAAGATGTTAAGCTCTTGTACTAATGAATGTTTCATTTATTTATTTACAATGTTTAACAATCTTATGCTAAATTTATAACACAGAAAAGAACTTACCCACATAACAAGGCTCTCCTGACCCTTTGGAGATTCATTGTTAATGGGCTTCCTATTTGATAGAAGCTCAAGGAGTACAACACCAAAAGCATATACATCAATCTTGTCTGTTACTTTACCGTGCATAAAGTATTCAGGTGCTAGGTATCTGCCAGATAAAACATGATTAGACCAAATTGCAAGTAAAGGTAAACAAGCCAGAGGAGGAAGAAGGAGGCATGCTACGTTGCTACTCACCCAAAAGTTCCGGCCACATCAGTACAAATAATATGGGAAGAAGTAGAAGAATCCCAACTAGCCAATCCAAAATCTGAGAGCTGAAAAAACAAACACATGACTTTGAGAATTGTCTCAAGTGGAAAATTTTCATAGGGTAACAGCACCTATCCGAGTAAGGGGTGAAAATACTTTACAGCACCTGAGCTTCAAAATCATCTGAAAGAAGGACATTTGAAGATTTCACATCCCTATGGATCACAGCCTGTGCACAGCTATTATGCAGATAGTCCAATGCCTCAGCTACATCCACAGCCACCCGGTACCTCTCTTGCCAACCGAATGCATTATGGTCCTTCTTATTACCTATGCCAGAAAGCACAAGGAAAACAAATTAGAGGATGTGAAGATATATGTAATCCCAAGCAGACAAGGCCAAATAAATACTTACCATGAAGGTTTTCTTCTAGGCTTCCCCTTGATAAAAAATCATAAACCAGTAGTAAATAGTTGTCTTCTAAACAAAAACCAGACAGTGAGATTATGTTCTTGTGATTCAAAGTTGTAACTATCTCAATTTCCTGAACAAACTCTTTAAGCACATTTTCAGATGGCTTCAAAATTTTCACAGCCAATTCCTTGCCATCTGGAAGACATCCTCTGTAAACATTACTACTACCACCTTTGCCAACCAAATTTTCTGAAAACACAATGGAAAACAACAGCTTATCAGAGAAATCCTAAACAAGTGACTATAGTGACAAAAGTTGAAGTGATGAAATCTAACCGTTTGAGAAGTTGCCGGTTGCAGATACAAGTTCCTGCAAACTATATATTCTGCATGAAGATGAGTACTTCTCTTGCAAGCCCATCAATTCATCAGGCAAGCTATTCAAGTCACTGCAAAAGGATGGAGCAGGCAAAATAGAAGTAGATCCAAATGGCACAATGGCACCACTCACCCCATCAAGGGTGGAACCATCATTCTGCTCAATAGTAACTTCTTTATCATCTGGATGGACTACAGCTGAAGAATGATAACTAGGTAATGCCCTTTGTAGAACAAATGAATTTTTCATGGAAGACTTGGGACTATGCTTTCTGGGATGAAACACCTGGCGAAGAAATGACCAACCAGGTTTTGACTGTTTAGAATCACCCACTGTAATTGAATAAGAACAAGCATCATCATCACCATCAAGTTTCTGATATGGTACCATAGCAAGTGGATTTTCAGGAACCCCTTGCTCAAATTCAGATTCAGAAGCCTCTTGCAATGCACAAGTTTCACAATTCTTCACCCTTCTTCTCTTTGTATAAGGCACCAACGATTTCGTTGAGAAATTTAGATCATCATGTAATTTATCTGCCATAACAATAAGAATATGTATCATTCTCAACTATTAACAAAGATTCTACAAATATACCAAAACAACTACTAATCATGAAAGGAAATGCAGAAAGGGAAAGGGTAAAGCAAAACCTTGTTCACTAGTACTACAAGTTCTAGAAGCTTCTCTGTGGAATGCAATTTTGCCATTATCAACAGCAAACACAGAGACACACTTAGGCAATTTCTTTGCGCAGTACTTAGCAACCTTTGCCGACGACCGAATCGGATGATGAGACTTCGAAGTTCCGAGAATCACCGTGGCCACGCCGGAAGACTTCGCCTCCTGTACTAGAAGCTTCCGAACCGATTCGCCTCTAAGTACTTTGAGCCTGAGATCAACCTGTTAAACAAACAGCACAGCACAATTTCAATTTCCTGGTTTTCTCAGCATCCAAACATAGAAGAGTGAAAAGCGAACCTGCTTTAAATTGCAGAAGCCTTCGTAGACGGCGAGAACGGAATCGAAGGTCTTCACGAGAGAAAGCAGCGACGAAGTTCCTTCTGCAACAGAAATTCAGATTTTTCAGCAAGAGCAAAGTGGAAGGAGAGAGGGAGGGAGAGAGATACCGGTGATGGTGTCGAGGACGTGAAGAGCAATGACGAGGTCGCCGGGCTGTGCTACCTTGACGAGAGCCCAAGTGAGCAGTTCACGGCTCCGGGGATCTAGCTTTACTCCGACGAGTACTTTCCGGCCACCGCCGGCGCCACCGTCGCCGATTAACTTCATCGGAATCAGTTATGGTTTTCTCTCTCTTTCTCTCTCCCACTCACACACACTTTCTTTCTCTCTTTGTGTTGGATGCTTTATCTTGGGAATGGCGAGAGAACAACGAATCGTGCTCGAGGACCGTAATGGCGAACTGTTTGAGAAGAATGTTACCATGATTCTCGCCTCCATGTGGCTGATTTGAGAATCGATCTGGGCCGTTGGTTTGGATGATCGTGACCGGACGGATAAGTTTATTCGTATGTAGTACTTGGCAATTATTCATGTTGTTCCTGATTCTGTAAAATGTTGGTTAGGACTAATTTAATTGACATTTTATCTAACCATAATAACTAACTTGACTGGCATTTTAAACAATCACCAATCACAATTCTAATAACAAATTTATCAATGTCTAACATATTTAGAGATCAATTTGATCATTTGTTCATTCCTTCGCAGTACTTAGCAGCCTTCGCTGACGACCGAATTGGGTGTTGAGACTTAGAAGTTCCGAGAATCACCGTGGCGACGCTGGAAGATTTCTCCTCCTACACCTGTAGCTTCTGAACTGAATCCCCTCTAAGTACTTTGAGCCTGAGATCAACCTGGAAAACAACCCGCACAATTTCAGTTACAAAAAGTTGCATTTACATTTTCACTTTGTGTTTTTACTTTCCCTCGTTTTCTCAGCATCCAAACAGAAGAGTGAAAACTGACCTACTTTAAATTGTAAAAGGCTTCGTATACGGCTAGAACGAAATCGAAGGTTTCACGAGAGATAGCAGCGACGCTGTGTTTTCTGTACCAGAAATTCAGATTCTAGTTTCAGCAACACAGAACAGAACAGAGTAGTGAAAATGTATAGAAGGAGAGAGAAAACCGGTGATGGTGTCGAGGACGTGAAGAGCAATGACGAGGTCGTCGGGCTCCGCTACCTTGACGAGAGCCCACATGAGTAGTTCACGGCTCCAGGGATCTAGCTTTACTTCGACGAGGACTTTCCGGCCACCGCCGCCACCACCGTCACCCATTAACTTCATCGGAATCAGTTATGATTTTCTCTCTCCTTCTCTCCCACTCACACAGTTTTTTACTTCAGAAAGGTTGTCAAATTTGTCTATGAAAGTATTAGGCGCTGTCAAGTTTATACATGTATTTAGACAGTATTTTTGCAGTTTTTGACCGTGTAAAATTTCGGTTACAACTAACTTGACAGACATTATATCAGATTGCATGAACTAACTTGACCGATAACTCTATGGTTAAAGCACAAAACTACACCCAAGAGCCCTGTGATGAAACAACCCGCTGCTTCGGCAGGTCCCCTCCACGTCGGCCCGGATGTGAGTTGCTTGTTGCCTAATCAAATTAAATTGTTTCTTAAATATCTGTTGATTAATGTTTAATTAATTAATTTAACACCCCACCCAAGAATTGAAAAGATCAAAACCACACCCAAGAACCCTGTGATGAAACCACACCACAACCAAGAACCATGTGATGAAACCACACCACACTATTGAGTATTTCTTTCTACTAATGACAAATTTATCAGCGCTAAACACCTCCCTGATAGATGGTTATGGGAGCCAGAGTTGGGAGCCTGCGCCTTCTAGAGAGAAGGATCATATTGTGGATTTCATTCAGACGTTCTCCTGGCACTGGATTAAGGCAAATGCGAGAGGTTTTCAGAACTCTTTGCTTAAATGTGAGATAAATACAGTTGCTTGCTTATGAGTTCTGTAATTTTGGGTGGGGAGTTTGAGCCGGTGCAGTCTTGCATCTTATAGGCTTGGTCATGTTTGGTGGTTTTTTTGGTCTAGGCCTCATTTGTTAGTTGTGTTTTAGTGGGTGGTCATTACCTTTGTTATTTGCATGTCTTTGAATTTCTAGATTTGTCTTTCTTTTCTTCTTTTCTTGTATTTGGGTTTAACACCCTTGTGTTAAGGTTGAATATAATTTATCGGCTTATAAAAAAACCTTTTAGGGACCAATTCAATCGCTAATGCTTGTGTACTTGGATCTAAGCTCCGAAATTTGCTTTTCTTTTGAGATGTTTGTCAACACGGTAAAATATGCATGCTTGATTTTGAGTTTTTCAAATTGATACTTTTTTTAAACCTAAATTGATAACTAAATTACGTAAAAAGTTGAATTGATTGTTATTTTGTACTATAGGCTAAAATACATAACATTCAACATACTTTCTTTTTAAAGGTGCTGAAATTGTTCGTTGAGACCACATGCATGAGTGTCATAATCTCAGAAGATTTCAAAATAGGGAACCTGATTCGGAGTATTAATTGATAAACGTACGGATTAGATTTGTTTCCTTCATTTGGCAAATAATTTGGCATGCTCTGATGTTGATTATGAAGGTTGGCTAAGATATTATTTTGTGACGATTCTAATTAATAAAAATGTGTGACAAATAATAGTGTTAGAGGTCAAGTCATTTAAGAGAAACTTTAATATGTGCGGGGTCCATCTTTATTTGGAATGATTCTTGACCGTTTATGTGAACAATGTTGATTTGATTAGTGGATGGAAAATGATGACGAAACACTATTTTTCTATAGTATTATTAAAGTTCTCATCAATATTACACTATAAGTTTGGTATTAATAATGTGTTATTTAATTAACTGATTAATAAGGGGTTGTCTAAATGACCCATGGTAATATTTGAGTTAAATAACCCATGACCTAGGTGGACCAATCACATTTAAGATAATGAGTTGAAATTTTTATATCTTATTGATTAATTTATTTAGGGTTAAATATGTTTTTGGTCCCTAACTTACACATAAATATAAAATGGTACTTAAAGAAAATATAAAAATTTTAACCCTTCAAAATTTTATTTTTCATCTAAAATGGCTCCATTGAATATTTTTACATCTATTTTAGTCCCTTAAAATTTTCTTCAATCAAATTAAGTCCTCTTCTCCCCTCATAATTATGAGGGGAGAATGATGTAATTTGATGGAAGAAATTTTTGAGGGACCAAAATAGATGTAAAAAAAATCCATATGGAACAATTTTAGATCAAAAATAAAATTTCAAAGCACTAAAATCTTTATATTTTTTTCAGGTACCATTTCATATTTATGTGTATAAGTTAGGACCAAAAACATATTTAACTCTAAATAAATTAATTAATAAAATATAAAAATTTGAATTAATTATCTTGAATATAATTGGTCCACCTAGATCATGGATTATTTAACCCAAATATTACCATGAGTCATTTAAACAACCCCGATTAATAATTAGTGTTATTTAATTAGCTGATCAGTATTATGCTGTTCTTTAGAAAAAACTATTATGTTGTTAAATACAATTTTATCCATGATTAATCAATCAAAAGTGTGTAGAAAAACTGAAAAAATGTAGTATATATATAGATAAAGTAGTTCAATAGTATATAGCTTCCTTTAATAAAGTATCCTTCTAAAAAAATAATCTGAAAACCACCTTTTATAACCGAATATTCTTCACCTCAAAAATTAAATCATGAACAAAACTAGTATTAAATGAATCATCAAAACTAGTCAACAATTTTTACAAATTTCAGATAAGTCTATTGCAGTCCAATAAAGCCAAACGCACACGAAAAAACAGAGTATCATAACTAACTAGGTAACATACTATTAATAACTAAACTAATTTTGGTACTTACATAATTTTATAATTCATATATTAATTACATGCACACGTATATAATCTAAATTTTAACGATTTGTTCTTCAAATGGTTGCAAGCTTTATCATATTTTACATGTGATTACCGTCCACAATAAATGTATATCGCCCAACATAGGTTTCCATTTATTTTGGCCACCCTTTATTCAAGTTTGTCATCCATCATTTATGGTTGTTATCAGAAGGAATTGTTTAATCATAGAAGTTTAGAATAATAATCGGATGAAACTCGGAGATAATGAATCTAATTTATGACTCAATCTACCATCACTCTTTATCTCGCTGTTCTTGTTTCTTGTTCTTCATTTAACTTATATAGCGCTTGTGATTAAAAAAAAACTTATAACCCCTTATTATTCATCTAACGGGTTATGGTGCAATAGTTTTTCTCTTATTGCCAACTAAAATCATGTTTCAAAAAAAAAAAAACTAAAATCATCGTAAAAATCTACACGATATATTTAATTATCAATCAAATTTATCATGGTTCAAAGCTTGTGTGAAACTACTGTTTTTCTGTTCAATAAAATAGAGGAAACATCATTGAAATGATAATATATAATAAGTAAAATCACACATAGCTAAAGTATTACGTGTATATCAAGAAAAATGAGGCGTGGGAAAATATGATGCTTATGAATTATGATTCCAATTGGAGGAAGGTCACTAAAGAATGTGCAGAGAGCACCACAAGTTGTTTTTTGTTAATATATAGCCGTTCCAAAAGCATATAAAAGACGACATATTATAAGAAAGTTGTGGGAAACCATGGATTGCTTATGCCGTCAGAGATACCCTGAAATTAAAAAGTTTGATTCTTTCCCCTCACAAACAATAATATTTTGAGTATACGGTATTAACAATGTTTATTTAGCCGTTGCTCTGATGAGTTAAGTTTGCCCGTTATAACTATTGTAGGGTTGGGAAAATCACAAAAGTTAGGAAGACTAAGTTTCATTCCCACTAAGTGTGAATAGGGTGGAGGAAATAGAGATATGAAGAAAATAGAAAAAAAAGTGATAGAGAAAAGAGATATAACTAAATAAAAATGAATGTGAAAATAAAGTAAGAGTGTGAATGAATCATAGCTATCCTAGAAAAAAACAAAATATTTACCACATGAAAAAAAATTCAATACTCGTGCAGTGGCGGAACTAGAAATTTTAGGAAGCCTAGGCAAATTTTATGATTAAGTCCCTAAACTTTATCTTTTCTTATAAATTTGTCTTTTCTTTATTTTTTTTTGGTCAAAAAAACCTACCTAGTCCAAAGAAATTTTCATTTTTTTTTCTTTGAGCCAGGGCATTGGACCTACCAAGCCCTGTGGTAGGTCCACCCATGTACTCGTGTAAAATAGCTAGAGTGTTTGGTACTCCTTTCACTCAAACCACATCAGTACACCATCATGTGTGGTTAATTAGCTATCCATACTTTAGTATATTTTTTTTTTAAATTGATAATTAACTCTGATTTTGTATTAGGATACTAAGTGCTCAATACTAGAACACTAAAGATTTTCTCAATTTCTAAAAAAAGACAACTCAAATTTGTTAGATTGTGAGTCTTTTCTAGGTAGTTGCATACTAGCATAACCCCAAGTAATAAGAGTGTGTTTAATTCTGCGTCCTCTTCTTCCAGAATCGAGTCTGGGGCACTAAACGTGTATCTCAAGCAAAAATTGATGTTTGGGTGCTCTATTTTGAAAATCGATTTTATCCCCAAACTTGGATCTTCGTGAAGCAACTTTGAGTCGCTTCTCCGTTAGAGAGCCGAAAACTTGATTCCATTTATGCCTCTTTCTTCCTTGCCATTGATATTGACAACTTATATGGAAGTGTGGAAGTTGCCACTGATATTAGCAACTTGTAGTGTGGCAAATATTGACAATTAGTCACTATTTGCTTGTATGTTAATTAGTCACTAATATAAAGTTAAAAAAATGATGCAAGTACGTCATGTACTTAGTGATCATTACTTGATTAAAATCGATTCTAATCAAAGTTATCCAAATAAAATTTTGTTACGGAAATCAATTCACAATAAATGTATTCAAACATAAATCACGTCATTCAAACTCACGTTTACTAGATTCAATTCTGGTCAAATCTAATTCTGCTACGGATCTATAAACACACTTAGACAATGCATACACTGATTTATTTTTTTATATAAAATGGATTAAACAATTTTATCATCAAATGAAATTTGTATCATGCACATTATTTTCATAAAAAATACCAATCCACGGATTACAAGAAATATAGATAGGTCCTTTTTTATGAACACAGAAGATAGATTAGTCAAATACCTTATGTAGTTTGCATCCAAATATCAATGAGTCTAGGTTACTTTAATACCATTATCCTAGTCCCTTCCTTCTCAACTTTGTGTTTATTTTTTATAGAAAAGTAAAATATATTGAACTTGGTATTACCATTACCATTATCCTAGTTTGCATCCAAAGGTGCTTGCTGTGGTACCTTAATCCAGATCAAGGTGTGGTACCCTAAAATTATATAGAGCAATAGAAAACATACAATTCAAACTTAGAGGAAGAGGATGGAGAAAGATTTAGATGTTTAATATGGGTGGAGCATGAAGGAAGAAGATCCGGACATTAAAGGAATTTAGATGATCTCTCAAAATTGCAAGTTGAACTAAAAACCGTAATTTTTATATTGTGTACTGTATAACATAAACAAGCTTAAAAAGTGTATGTTATTATTCATTAAGTCGATTATTAACCTTTTTAAAATTGCAATAGTAAATCCTTTCACCTTTTTTCAACAAAATTATAACTTAAAATATCACATAGGGTACCACACCCAGAAAAAATTCTGGGTACCACAGAATTTACCAATTTACTTTACATGTTAAAGTGTGCACATGTAGACAACTTGTCCTATGTGATTGCGAACCTGGCTAAACCATCATCTATGTACATACCTAACCTTGGTAGGGATGGGATCATTAACCTTTTATTGCAGCGAATTCAAAAAAAGTGAAGGAAAATTTTAAAAAACTCTAAAAACAACATATGAGAAAGATCTTTTTCCCCTCTCTTCGTGTTGGAAAATGATGCTACCCACTACCCTTTGGAATGGTCGAAATTGCACTCAACGAAGCCAAAAGGCATTACTTTTCAGGCTATAGAATAAGCTACTTTAATCTATACGACCCTTTGAGTTGGTGAAAAATTATTGCCAGCTTTGGACATGATTAATATGTTAATTTCGTCATCAGTGGATCTTCCAGTGCATAAATAAAACCCAAGGTGTCCACTTGTTGCATTAATGACAGGTTTATATGCATAATATTGTTTTAAAAGTACTCTCTCCGTTCCTATTTAACTGACATTTTAAGATTGTTGCACAAGTATTAACAAATAACAATTAATGTTCTTGTTTTATTAAATTTACAATCTAACTTCCTATTATACCCATTATCTCTCTTATTAATTCTACTTTTATAATTTTCCTACCACCAATAAATGAAGGGTACAATTGGTAAAGTATAATTAATGCTCTCTTGAACTTTGTAAAGTGACAGATAATTAGAAATAAAATTCAGATAGAAATAGTGTCAGTTATTTAGAAACGGATGAAGTATTAAACACAAGTTTTTTGTTTTTTTAAATATAGTCCTTGCAGAAAGCATACAAACGTGTACTGTTATGCTGAAAAAGTTGAACGGTCAATTATTCTTAACAACAATGTGTTGATCCAGAATGGAATGGACTCAAGCCTCTTAAATATGTGGTATTGAGTTTAATTTCTGAACCTATTTTATTATTTTTTATAATGAATTAGACTGAAATGAAGTACAAGGGTACTTCAACAGTACAAACACATTTAAGAGAGGTTCTCACTTGAGTGCCTACCAATACTCCAAGAGATTAGTCACTTAATACTCTAGGAAACCGTATTACCCTTGCTATTACACGAGAAACACAGTGGGGGATGGGTAGCTCACATGGTTGAGCCAAGGATAATTATAGATGAAGAGTTAGGATTCGAACCCTAACGAGAGATAATTTACACTAATTTACTAACAACTAACATTTACTATTAAAAAAAACATGAGAAACACAGCATCGTTATATATAAATATCAAATTGCTTTAGTAAGTCACAAACCGACTACAGGTTTAGTCGTTATAAAGACTTCAGAATGTTCTGCCTTAACATTCCCTTATAAAAGGCTTATGATTAAACAAGAGATTAACCTTCTAGCCCTATTATTTTTCCGTTCAAATTCATTGTGCACCCGGGGTGAGAATTACTTTTTTGTTTGAAAAAAATGATTGTGGCCCAAAAAAGACGATATATGCAAAAAAAAAAATCAACAGTTCAACCCACATGCACAATATTTTAAAAAATGCAACAAATGATTAGATCAGTAAACACGAACAAGTTGAAATGTTTTCTAACAGGAATAATGATTCAATGGCTCTAATCTCACCATAATAAAGTACAATCAGCTTAGTCTAACAGCTCAAGTTCCATCTCACATAGTGCTACCATCATGCACATGCAAGAATTCCTCAATAACATAATATCGAGAAGAATATTGAGAAAAAAATTCAGGGTCTCGTTACAGAGTATGAATTGATTCTTCCCTCCTTGCGTGCAGTCAAACAATTCCTCGCACATGTTCCTGTAGATCTAGCAAATGGATTGTTTTGTGACTGCATACCCACCATGTGCTTGATAGAAGGACAGCGTGACTAAATTTCCAGAGTTTGAAAATGATTGAACCTAAATATTACAAAATACACACTGGTTTAATGCAAATAGAACAGAACTATGTTTGGTGTTGCATGCAATGCATCTGTGGTTCTCATCTTTGACCTAAATAAATACATGAGGAGCAGACACTACAGACTCTCTTTTATGTGAGCAATAGATATGTTTTTGAAGAAAAAGGATACTGGTCCACTCATGAACTAAGTTTTTGCAACTAACATTTGGTGTACATTAGTTACAATATGGTCTTTATGTACTAAAACTAATTTACAAAGAAGTTCTTCTAACTTAAAAGCCATATTTTTCTTGATCCACGGTAGATAAGCCTAATCTTTCAGTTTACTTTTATATTTTAAAAAGTTGATAAATTAGAAGTTTTTTTCTTGAAATAGAAACTTAATCTCATCCTTCTCTTTCTTTTAAAAATCGTTCATCCAAATTCCAAACCCACCCTTGAGGAAGAGACATTATCCTATTTAACCGGCTTCCACAAGGGCTCATAACCATATTTTAGATGACCGTCCAATGAAAACATATTGACATGAATAGAAAAGTCTCAGGTTGTTACATTAAAAACCCTATCTACTGGCTTCAAGGGCATAAATGCAAGTAATGGAATTTAAAATGATATCTTTTCCCTGGTTTCGTCTACCGTGTGTCAGTTTCAAACTGACACACGGTGCTGCAGTTTCATTTTTCACCAATGGATATAATATTTTTTTAATTCAATGGCCAAGATTAATTAACATTAAAAGAATTTATTTGTTAAATATATATTAATTTACTAAAACACCCCTACTTCTTTCTATTCACCCACATTATTATTTCCTGTGACATGTTAACTCCGGCCACCACCATTCATGCGACCCACCACTTCTTCTTCCTCCACTGCTACCCTTTCTTCTCTTTCCCACGGCTCTTCATGTTGAATATATTTTGATGCAAGATCTGGAAATTTTGAATTTGGGATTCATCATGTTGCAGCTAAAAATTAAAATCAACAATTCCAAATCTACTTTGCTCATACCAAAAGGGAATAGAAATCTCTGTAATCGTAATGGGTATTTCCAAGTTCCAAAATTGCAACCAAAATGACATCAATTCCAGCATGATAGAGCAATTTAGCTAAATAGGGGTGCAATTGATCCATCAGTAACAATCTGAACAATCCTCTTGAACGCAATATATATTGAAATTCCAACACCCCCAAATCTGTTGAAATTCCAACCACCGCCTCTCCCACCGAAACCGCCACCGCCGCTGAAAGGACCATCTCCACCACCGCCACCTAATAAAAACCCAACATAAGCAAGAATGATGAAACAATCAGATAAATCTTATATGCATGCTGCTCCAAAGAGAGAAAACCAGAGAAGGGTTTTGAAGAAAGAAGAGAGCAAGGGTCGGATATGATTTTGGACCCTTTCATTTCGACCTCAAACAGATCGGAGATGTTGGCGGTGGCTCAGGTTTTGCAGATCGGAGATGAAGAAATTGTCTCGACGCCACCATCCTCTCCGGTTCCGCCGCTACTGGTTCTGGATCTGGGTATCATGGGTGTGCGATCTTGAGTGGTGAAGGCGGAGGAGGGTGGCAGCACTGGCGGGTGGAGGTTGCGGCGGCGGAGGAGCTGGGGTGGAAAGGGAGGAACAACAATAACAGTGTGTTGGTGACGGTGGAAGGAGAAAGATGGAAAAATTTGAGCAAGAAAGGTTATTTTTGTCTTATCCCTCAAATAGTAAAACTGAAGCACCGTGTGTCAGTTTGAAACTGACACACGGTAGGCGCAGCCCTTTTCCCTATCCAAAAAACAAAATTCAAGTTGAAAATGACTCTTCAATGAATTAGTTTTGAATATGCAAATGCTACAAGTTTCTTTATGCCAAAGATAAATGATGAGAGAAAACCAAAAAAAAAAGATAAATGATGAGAGTTTCAAAAAAAAAAAAGATAAATGATGAGGCCATTCAAAAAAAAAAGATAAATGATGAGTGAATAAAAGAAATAAATAAAATCGACAGTTAGCATTGGCATATAAAAACAGTACCAACTTTTTGTAATGCAAAAAAAATTGACGTAAATACTTTGTCAATGCTTAAAAAACACTAAAAATAGAAAGGTTTGGAATGCCCAACCTAGTTTTCTTCTATACAGCTGATAGGAATCACTGAGGAGACATCAGGCTCCACGATTGGGGCAGACATTAGCAAAGTGAGATGGATCACCACACACAAAGCACCTTCTACCAGAAACAGGATCCCCGGTGGCTGACACAAAAGTCCCATTAGAAGAGTTGGACGCATTCTGTCTACCTCTGCCACGAGATCCACGGCCGCTATTTCGGTTAGAGTTGGAAGGTGGAATATTATTTGAACGTGAAAAACTTCTTCCTCCAGTTCCGTTGTTGAGGCTATCCTCCCATCTGTAATAGAGGTGATAAGATTTACATAAATAAACAGCCATCATCCCAAAGCCATGCAATATGTATAGTTTCTCTATAAGCTGCTCCAGACATCATTCATCACAATCACATAATTGAAACCAGGGTTAATGTCTCTACAAAAATTAGATTCCCAGATTACATAATGGTGGTTAGAATTAAATCAATTTCATTAATGTTCGCTCGTGCTATTTGTGGATGAAAATCAACCAAGGGGAAAGAAGTTGGCAGGTTAACCATTCTGGCCTATACAATTATTAAGAGTCAACCATGAGATAGGTAATTAGTAACAGCAATTTGGCAAAGATAAGGAGTTCACATACACAAAAAAGTTGCACTCCTGTGATGGACATGAGTAGAACTTCCTTCCCCTATTATTTGCTGTATTTGCAGTACGCAAAGCACATGGTGTTCCACACGAACTGCATGAAACAGAAGTTTCCCCTGCATAGTAATCCATCCCCCAAATCCAAAATCAGTGTTTTCCAATCATAAAAACCAGAATCAGGATCTTCATCTACCATTGTTGACTATCACCAGCTTGCTCATATCCCTATGGCCACACTAAAATATCTGACAAACACGTTTCTTATTTTGCTAGACTACCTGCACTGTTATGGCATTTTTGAAGTTGCAGAGACCTTACCACTTTGTTGGTTCATTCTAGGATGTTGGGCATTCCTGGAGCGTAAAGTCAATGAAGGACAATCATTAGAAGCATGCCCTGTTTCTTGACAGTTCATACAAACTGTTTGCCTTGGGTTATTATGGTTGACGTTGCTGCTGGTTGATGCAGTGGGTCCCCGAGCTCTTGCTGGAAAACATGGTTATAATCAGAGGATTCCAATAATTATTCATGATGAAAATTGGAAATTGGAATAGCTACTAACAGGTTAAAACATGAATTCTGTCTTGTCAATGACTCGTGACCACAATTGTTTTAGACTTATTTTATGCTGTAGATCAAAAGAAAGGAAAATAAAAAGGCGAAGCATATAAACTTGCTTAAACGCAATAAAAATATTCATTAGCAAATGTTAATATCTCCCAAAAATGCTTGAATGTCATCATTCAAATTAGTCAGAATTTGGACTAAAGCTGTCATATACACACAGGTTATCTAAGGAGTTTTTATTAGGTATTAAACACTTCAAAGTTATTTGATTTATTAGTTATCAAGACACTTCGGAAACTGATACATAGTGAGAAAATGAAGTTGGTTGTTAGACCCCTGAATGCAGCGGGGCCTTTGGTGCAAGATAAAGGTGGGCCTAAGACTTGGTTAGTTTATTCTAGAAGGAAGAAAGGAGTCACCAAGCCACCTGGCAACTGATTGTGCTAGATTCTAACAGAAAGGAGAGAGGTAGTGATTGTAGCCATAACTGTATAAGAAGGTTTAGAGAGAGGTAGAGGGGGATTCTGAATCATTGTATTTCATTCGATGGATAGGAAGCAATGAGCTTCCTATTAGGAGCCTAGCTCTTGTCAGATTGAGGAAACCATTCCTTCTCTGTGTTTAACCATTTCACTGTTAATAAACAATCACATTCAGTCCAATGATTTGCAATTTACTTACAGTTCCATTGTTAGGAAATAGTTTCCTAACAATTTGGTCCGACCTGCCGGATATTCTTGATCGGAGACGGTGAATGCCACCGAAGAAGACGAAGGCGGCAGTAATCCAGATGGAATCGAAGATCGATGCGATGGAGAACGAGCTGGCGGCGATACGCACGTCATTGGCAGCCGTTACCACTGCGATGAAGGACCTCCCTTCGATGTTAGTCACGATGGTTGACAAGGCGATGGGAAAAACCATTGCAACGGAAGGGAACAACATCAATGCTTCGCCGGGGAACGTCGAATCTGGGAATCAAACCCTGGGTTCAACGCCAGATCTGGGAGGAGGGGGCACGTATCAGCTGCACGGCGATGCCCTCACAGAATTTAGACAAGCGGTGAAGAAGGTGGAGCTACCGGTTTTTGACGGCAAGGACCCCGCCGGTTGGATTTCTCGCGCCGAGGTGTACTTCCGAGTACAGGGAACATCACCGGAAGTCAAGGTGAGCTTGGCCCAGCTCAGTATGGAAGGAGGGACTATTCATTTCTTCAACTCTCTTCTCGAATCCGAGGAGGTACTGACATGGGAACGTTTACGGGACGCACTGTTGGAGCGATATGGTGGAAACGGAGATGGAGACGTTTACGAACAATTATCTGAGCTCCGCCAGTGCGGCACGGTGGACGAGTACATCTCAGATTTTGAATATCTCATTGCCCAGATCCCAAAGTTGCCCGAGAAGCAGTATCAGGGTTATTTTCTACATGGGTTAAAAGAAGATAATCGGGGCAAAGTGCGCAGCTTAGCGGCCATGGGAGGGATGAATCGGGCACGTTTGCTGGTTGTGTCAAGAGCGGTGGAGAAGGAGGTGAGAAGCGATGCTGGATCGGGCCAATCTCGGAGCAACCGTTTTGGCAACTCGGGGTACCGTTCTGGAGGAAGCGGGTCAGGAAAGTCGGGTGGAGCGGATTGGGTGTGGGTTAAGGGGGCAAAGGAAGTGGGCTCGGGAAGTAACAACCACAACAACACAAAAACTGAGCAAACAAAAAATGGAGGAGAGAGAAGGGTTGGGCCTCGCGATCGCGGGTTCAACCATTTGACATACCCACAATTGTTGGAGAGAAGGCAAAAAGGCCTTTGTTTCAAATGTGGCGGATCTTACCACCCAAATCACCAATGCCCCGACAAACATCTTCGCGTGTTGATAATGGAGGATGACGAGGAGGACGCCGGCGACGGTAACATCCTGGCGATGGAGATCAACGAGGAAGCAGACGAGTCTGAGGCGGAATTGAGCTTAATGAGCTTGGGGAGCATGGGAAGAGCATCAGAAGAAGTTCCGCAAACCATGAAGCTTTTGGGTTCCATCGAGGGAGTACCAGTTCAGATTCTGATCGATAGCGGGGCTACTCACAATTTTGTGGATAGCACCCTGGTACGCAAGATGGGATGGAAGATTACGGATACGCCTCGTATGTCAGTAAAAATGGGAGATGGGTTTCGGTCCCAAGCGCAAGGACGCTGTACAGGGCTGAAGATTGCGATGCAAGGGTATGAGCTTGAGTGTTCTCCGCAATTGTTTGAGCTTGGTGGACCTGACATCGTGTTGGGCATCGAGTGGCTTCGGACGCTGGGAGACACGATAGTCAACTGGAAGACGTTGGCGATGAGTTTTTGGAGTGGTCAGCGGTGGGTCAACCTGCAAGGAGTTCATTCAGGAAGAGAAGATCTTGGTTCACTACAAAGCCTTTTAACCACTGGGCAGGCTAAGGAGCAGGGAGTGTGGCAATCGCACTCAGAGCCAACCTCTCCAGCTGCCAAGGGAAGTCTCAATCCGGCGCAACAGAAGCAATTGCAGGCACTGTTGGTACGCTTTGATGAGGTCTTTAGGGACAAAACTGGGTTGCCACCGGGGCGAGGGAGAGAGCATCGTATTACAGTTCAAGAGGGTCAGGGACCTGTCAATGTTAGACCGTATAGATATCCACACCATCAGAAGGCTGAAATTGAGAAGCAGGTGCGCGAAATGTTGGCATCTGGAATCATAAGGCCAAGCACGAGCGCATATTCCAGCCCAGTGATCCTTGTCAGAAAGAAGGATCAAACTTGGAGGCTATGTGTGGATTATCGAGCTTTGAACCGTGTTACTGTTCCCGATAAATTTCCCATACCCGTGATTGAGGAATTGCTTGATGAGCTCCATGGTTCGCGCTACTTTTCCAAGCTTGATTTGAAGTCGGGTTATCACCAAGTCAGAGTTCAAGAATCAGATGTGCACAAAACCGCGTTTCGCACACACGATGGTCATTATGAATACTTGGTAATGCCATTTGGCCTCATGAATGCCCCATCAACCTTTCAGAGTTTGATGAATGAGGTTTTTCGCCCAATGCTGCGCAAAGGTGTTTTAGTGTTCTTCGACGACATCCTGGTGTACAATCAGTCATGGGAAGCACACTTGAATCAGTTGGGAGAGGTTCTGCAGCGCCTACAGGATCATAGCTTGACTGCAAATCGCAAGAAGTGTCATTTTGCTACGCAAACAGTGGAATACCTAGGTCATTTGATCTCTGAAAATGGTGTAGCCGTTGATCCAAACAAGGTAGCAAGTGTGAAAGCTTGGCCTGTTCCCAAAAATGTAAAGGGAGTTAGGGGATTCTTGGGCTTAACAGGTTACTACCGGAAGTTTATCAAGGATTATGGGAAAGTGGCACGGCCTCTTACGGATTTAACCAAAAAGGACGCGTTTCAGTGGGGTGAGGCAGCTCAGTGTGCCTTTGAAGAACTGAAAAATAAACTGGTAACTGCTCCTGTACTTGTGTTGCCTGATTTTTCTCAAGAGTTTCGGTTGGAGTGTGACGCCTCAGGGGTAGGACTTGGAGCAATTCTGCTTCAAGGACATCATCCCATTGCTTACTTTAGTAAAGCTCTAGGCCCTCGAAATTTAGCCAAGTCTGCTTATGAGAAGGAATTGATGGCGGTTGCTCTCGCAATTCAGCACTGGCGTCCATACTTGTTGGGGAGGAAATTTGTGGTGTCCACTGATCAGAAGAGCTTGAAGGAGTTTTTGCATCAAAAGCTTGTTACCGGGGATCAACAAAATTGGGCTGCAAAACTCTTGGGTTATAATTTTGACATTGAATATAAACCAGGAAAGACAAACAGGGGTGCTGATGCTTTATCGCGTATGACAGAAACAGGGGAATTATGTGCTTTGATTTCTTTTCCAGTTTGGGGTGACCTTAAGGAGGTTCAAGCTGAAGTAGACAATGATGAGCGATTGAGGACAATCATTCAGAAGTTGGAGAAAGAACCACAAGCTCATCCAGGTTACAAGCTCACTCAGGGAACCTTGTTTTATCACAATCGATTGGTTTTATCTTCAACTTCTAAATTCATCCCTGATATGATCAAAGAATATCACACTACACCTCAGGGAGGTCATTCAGGATTTTTGCGTACTTATAGACGCTTGGCAGCGAACCTGTACTGGCTGGGCATGAAGAACTCTATCCAAGAGTTTGTCAGAAGCTGCGATACTTGTCAGCGGCACAAATATCTTGCTGCGTCTCCTGCAGGGCTTCTCCAACCGCTTCCTATACCCAATCAAGTATGGGAAGACATATCCCTTGACTTCATCACAGGGTTGCCTCGTTCAAAGGGTTTTGAAGCCATTTTCGTAGTTGTGGACCGCCTCACAAAGTATTCCCACTTCATCCCAATCAAGCATCCTTATACTGCAAAGAGTATGGCAGAACTTTTCGTCAAGGAGATTGTGCGTTTACATGGCATCCCATCTTCGATTATCAGTGACCGTGATCCCTTGTTTGTGAGTCACTTTTGGAAAGAGATGTTTAGATTGCAAGGGACTCAATTGAAGCTTAGCTCTGCGTATCACCCCGAAACGGATGGGCAGACCGAGATTGTGAATCGATGTTTGGAAACATATCTCCGATGTTTCTCCGCTGATCAGCCTAAGACCTGGGCCACTTGGCTTCCATGGGCAGAGTATTGGTACAATACTTCGTATCATTCGGCAACGCAAGTGACTCCCTTTGAGGCTGTGTATGGACGGAAGCCACCAGTGCTTACGCGTTGGGCTGTCGGCGAAACCAGAGTGGACGCGGTGCAACGCGAGTTGTTCGATCGGGACGAAGCTCTTCGTCAATTGAAGCACCATCTATGCCAAGCTCAGGAGCGCATGAAGGCGCAGGCAAATGTCAAACGCAGGGACCAATCTTTTTCAGTCGGAGAGTGGGTTTTTGTCAAGTTGCGTGCACATCGTCAACTTTCAGTTGCTAACAGGGTTCACGCAAAGCTTGCACCCCGCTACTATGGCCCTTACCCCATCATTGAAAGGATTGGCGCGGTGGCATATAGACTGCGGCTGCCGGAGGGCTCGCGGGTCCATCCTGTGTTTCACGTCGCATTGCTAAAGAAGGCAGTAGGCCAATATGATGTAGAGCCTGATTTGCCAGACCAGTTGGATGGCGATGAACTGCCTGTCGTGCAGCCAATGGATATACTTGCTCAACGCGTGCTGCATATTCAAGGGAGTGATGTACCTCAGGTGTTGGTTCAGTGGCAGGGGAAGTCCATTGATGAGGCCACTTGGGAAGACAGGGTTACAATTCAAAGTCAATTTCCCTCCTTCAACCTTGAGGACAAGGTTGGCTCTGCAGAAGGAGGTATTGTTAGACCCCTGAATGCAGCGGGGCCTTTGGTGCAAGATAAAGGTGGGCCTAAGACTTGGTTAGTTTATTCTAGAAGGAAGAAAGGAGTCACCAAGCCACCTGGCAACAGATTGTGCTAGATTCTAACAGAAAGGAGAGAGGTAGTGATTGTAGCCATAACTGTATAAGAAGGTTTAGAGAGAGGTAGAGGGGGATTCTGAATCATTGTATTTCATTCGATGGATAGGAAGCAATGAGCTTCCTATTAGGAGCCTAGCTCTTGTCAGATTGAGGAAACCATTCCTTCTCTGTGTTTAACCATTTCACTGTTAATAAACAATCACATTCAGTCCATTGATTTGCAATTTACTTACAGTTCCATTGTTAGGAAATAGTTTCCTAACATTGGTAAACACAGAGAAAGCTCAAAGCTTGTTCCAGAATCTAACTATTTTCTGTTATCACTCAATTTGACTTGTGAACAGAATTTACACGTATATAAAACTGATTAACAGCCTAACGGAATCGGATTCCTATTGACACTTAAAGGTGGCAGTAACTGTGTATAGATCAGAACTGTACAGTACATAATGTACAGTTTATTAACAGAAAACTAAACTGCTATCAACATACTCTAATAGACTAATACTACTTAACTGCAGTATTTACAGAAACAGTATTTCATATGAAACAAAGGTAAAACCCAGCTATAGTAAAGTCTTTCCAGTAACAACTTAGCCTTTCATACAAACCTGGCATGCGAGGGCCAGTGCCACATATTTCAGTCAACTGTCTGAGAATCTCATCACAGCCACCAATGCAACCTATCATAACACAAGCATTTATATAACATGAGTGTTTCAATTCAAAAGGGTTCTAGTAGTCATCATATATTCATCAGTTCATGAAAGAACCAATAATTAAAAAAAAAAATCCTTCAGACACACACACACACACACACACTCATCATTCAAATTGTTCTTTTAGCATACATTAAAAAGTTAAATTAGGTGAAAATTTGACCTAGCAGATTCAGCAGAGTTACAATGGATATATTTTGTTATTATGATATAACAAGATTAGATATGAGATGTGTTTTGTTATGATACGATTAATTATGGTAGGTATTATCATATTATCATGTACCATAACTGATTAACTTAGTGGATAATGTTAGGGATACACTAGGAAACATTATTGAGATAGAACTAGAACTAGGACACTTATCTATATATTGTACTTCTATGTCACGCAAGCGTAAAACACACATTAATAGAGATAATGAAGTGGTAACTCAAAGAAGTCCCACATTGCCAAGATTAGCAAGTGCACAAGTGCATATATAATAAAGAACACACACACCCATTGCCTTAAGCCTAAGGTTTTGTGGTGTTGTGTGGTTCTAACTAAGGATTTCTAACATGGTATCAGAGCTGGTCTGATCCAAGCCATGACTTCCGCTTCCCAAAAAAAAAAAAAAAAAAAAACGAAAAAAAAAGTAAAAATCCGAGAAAAAAAAAAAGCAAAAATGGCAGTCCCATTTGCGCAAGCCAAGGCCTCAGACTCAGACGAAGGAGCACAAGTCCAAGGAACTCCGATGCTCCCACTAGAGTACTAGCCCAGACAAAGAAAGTCGAAAGGCAGACTCAGACGAAGGAGCACAAGTCCGACGACCACTGATGTTCCCGCTGGAGTGCAAGGCACAGGCAACAAAAAAAAAAAAAAAAAATGGAGTCCCAATTGAGGGGGAGTAATAGAGATAATGAAGTGGTAACTCAAAGAAGTCCCACATTGCCAAGATTAGCAAGTGCACAAGTGCATATATAATAAAGAACACACACACCCATTGCCTTAAGCCTAAGGTTTTGTGGTGTTGTGTGGTTCTAACTAAGGATTTCTAACACACATCAATCATATCATCAATCAGAAAATAATATTCCTTTAAGCTTATATATTTTTTAGGAAACCTTAAGCTTATATATTTAAGGAAAAGGGAATGGAAATTAATCTCACAAACTAAGACTATCAAGAAAATCCATCATAAATAGGAGGTATGCCTACCCAAATGGTTGATATTGTAGTTTGGTGGTATTTCCAGCTGCCGAAACTTCAACTGAATCCGGTAAACAGGACCTGTGATATTTTATACAATCAAAGACGAAAACAATGTTAAAAACAAGACACTGAACCAAGATCACTAAACAAGGATATATTAAATAATACTGTCATATGCGCGTGTGTGTGAGAGAGAGAGAGAGACATATATATAAAACTGTGTTTCAATTCAACTAGATCATCATGGGCTCGATATTTATACAATAAATGTAATGAATACAAAATTATTTGCATAATAAACTGAACCCAGACATTTCGATAGCAATACATGTATCTAACACTACATAGCACCAAGCTTATCATAATATTCAAGGACCTCCCAAAGAGTTTGTAAAACAAAAAGTAAAATTGACCTCAACGTGTTTGGTTCTCTCATGGAAAATAAAGCTATAGGTGATATGCAGGCACCTTGGTTATCATAAAGTGTCCCATATTGATGCTTCTTCAAAAGTTGCTTTTTAGCCAAATGAGATCACAAGTGATAGCTATCATAGGTTTGTGTTTAGCTTTAGCACTACTGCACTAGACCCCACAACCACATTAGTCTTGTCTTCTTGAATTTGGGTTACGCCTCAATCCTAAAAGCTAGCTCGTAAGATGAGGATTGCCAAAGCATTTATAAGCTATACTTTGCCCATATCTTTTGTCAACATGGGTTCTCAATACACCCTCCCATCATGCCCAGGACTAGACATTGGAGCGTGGAGATTATAGATCTCATTTATTTTATCGCACATGAAATCCGCGAGGCCAGGTTGATTGCATACGTAGAGCCGCAAGACCAGATAGATTGTATTGGGAAATCCACATGCCATTTGACTTTTGGACAGCAGTAGATGGTCCAAAATTTTGATCTAGGAGGATAGGCTCTGATAACGTCTTGAATTTAGGTTAAGCCTAACTCAATCCCGAAAGCAAGCTCGCAAGGTGGGGATTGCCAAAGCCAAGCTTTACTTTGGCCATATCTCAAGTCAATGTGAGATCTCAATATACCTTTTATTTTAGTTAATATGAGACCTTTTCTCAGAGCCCTTTAATATACCTTGAGATATTGATCATAGTATCCTGAATTCCTAATATCCAGCACATACTGGCTATCCAAATCCAAGCTTTACTATGAATAATTTTCATTTTATTGATGTGTTGTTAGACTGGGTGTGTTGCAAAAAATAAAGCACTAGCCATTCTACACTAATACTCAACTCTGGATCCACATTAAATAAGGAAATAAGGTAAGAGAAAACTAAGATACTCTAACCTACTCTAAGATCCCATTATGATATGATGGGATGTTTTTCACATATTCCAACACTCCCTCAAGCTAAAGCTTATAAGCTTTAAGTTTGATAGAAATAAAACCTTTAAAAGGAGAAAACTTTCTACAAACCAATCAGTGTTATCAAATATCGGCCATGGTGGAATCTCATGCCAGGTTTTTGGCTCTCCGCCATGGACAATATCCGCCACAATCCACCATCATTATTCGTCAAATATGGAGGGTTTTTGGTCCACCATTAACATTGAAACCAATATAATCCCGAATTGGAGACCAGTAGGCCCAAACAATGTTGTTAATCGCGGATCGTGAAAAACAGCGAAGAGCCAAAAATCTGCTATGTCAAGCCCTCAAGGCGGAAAATAGCAGAGACTCGGAGAGCCTTCAGAGAGCTATGCTATAGCTCTATAGTGTCGCGATATCCACTATTTGACAACACTGGGCCCAAACAACATTGCAAAAATCTATTTGGGGCACTTGGGACACAGATTGGTAGAGGGCGATTGCACCAGGTCTAAAAAGGTTGGGGCTAGATTGTATCAAGTCTAAAAAGCTAGGGCTTGACTACATCTGGGACAAAGTTCAAGGGTCAGCTACATTAGGGACAAAAACTTGGGGCAGACTGCATCTAGAACAAAAGTTGGCGGCTTAGCGATATAGTAAAGAAGGAGATGAGTCTTCGATGGGAAGGTTGTTGGAAAATCCAATGGTGATGAGAGTCCAAGTTTGCCAAAAAAACAACACAAACAAATTGATAGTTAGGTAATTGATTGAACAACTTAACATAGGGAACAATAAAGTTACGAGCACTGGTGGGTAACTATTAAAGAGAAATATTGGCGTTAAGAAGGCATGACCGCCAAACTTATATGGGAGAGATGCATGTGCTAACAAAGTTAAACCAAGTTTAACTATATGTCTCTGTTTCTTTTCAACAACATCATTTTCTAGATTCCGGTGAGACTAGGGTCCAATTAGAAAGAGGCTCTTCATGCCATATTAAAGAATGAGAAGGATACGAGTAGTTCTGATATTAATTGATGAATGAATTGTGTTATAGATACAAGAATACGTAGGAAGGGATTACAGCGGTGAGAGCTGTAATATTAACTGCCACTAGAACTCTAACTACCACTAAAAGCTTTGAACATGTACTATCTGACTGAAGCTAAGCGAGGATAGGATAGTGATCTTATACAAACAGATGTACACTAGCCTGTATAGTCCAACAGAAGGCAGCTAGGGGTTTGCAATGAAGGCGGAATATCAAGTCCAATAGGATAGACTGATGCCAACTCAAAAACTGAGTGATCAAAATTTTATTCACTGATAAATATACAAATTACAAGCTTTAATATTCATAGACTAATATACATGAATTCTAATAAAAGATAATCAGAAAAAAAAATCTATACGCATAATTACACTATGCACATGACGAAAAATATATTCTACCCAAGAATAGACTATTTACAACATGATATCAATTTTCCTAGTTAGTAGATTTATAATATATGATGAACCTAAGTATTTACATAACCTAACACATTTCTACAAATACTTCATCTCATTCCAGTGACAAATAAATGAGCACTGTACCCTAATCGAACACGATCATTAATAAAAATATAGGGAAAAAACTCAAGAGTATAAGAATAAGAATATTTCCAATATTCAAGCTTTGAAAAAATAAATTTCAATATCCCTCATGATGCATAAATGATTTCAAAAGGAATACTAATTCTGTATCAGAAAAACCAAAGCAAACAGACAGTAAATATCTAAAAAATCTGGTAGGGTGGAGATGAGCATGTAAAACTGCATAGGGCCCACAATCATTTAATTCAAGGCTTTTTTTATTAAAAATAGAAAGAAGAAGGCCAAAGCCATTCTTAGCATGCAAGCCAGGGATGTATTATTTCCAGTAAGAATCTAATCATGCATCTTAATACTAGTTGTTGAGTCACAAACCAGGAGTGCAGAAGTTGCAAGGATTGGTGGTCACAGCTGCTTCTGATACTGATCCAGGGAGCCAAACGGCATTCCTACACTGTTTATCCACAGACGTCAGTCATGAAGTAGAGAAATAGAGAAAGGACAAGGGAGAAAAAGACATGATACATGAAAAAGGCAATAACCATTTAAAATAGCATTCAATTTGATTTTGAATTAATGTGAAAGGCATGATACATGTCACGCTTTGGTGAAAATGTGTCTTCATAAGAAAGAAGTATAAGATGTAACTTCACGAGATATAATAAATAAATATATAGGGAACTGAAATAACCAGAACACCGACCTGAGGGAAACCCAAGCATCCGACCATAAAATTGCCATCCTGGTAAATGATAGTATAAAAAATTAATCAGATAAAAGTTAATTCCTACATTTCTTTCAAAAATCTAAATTACACCAATTAAAAGGACAGGATCAAGACTATGATTAACCAACCCTTCATACACACCATACAGAAAATTAGCAAATATAAACAGCATAAGTACACCTGTGAGCCAAGGGGATACGGTTAAATACTTAAAACTTAGACCAACCAGACAATACATACTGACTTTACTCTTTTTTCACTTTCATGTCCTAAACCATAGAATTCTTCACTAGCCTTGCCAAAAACCTAGCTTCCTTAACTATTTTCCTTGTTGTCATGGTTCACATTGTAACAGATTTACTGCTGCATGATCCAGCATTAATGGAACAGAACTGAGCCATTTATTTAAATTCCAAATACTATGCATAGTTTGTTTAAGCTTAATATAACTTTAAGGTTGATTAAAAAAGAAAATCATTTTATAGAGATTTTATGTAAAATGCAGGCAGTTCTTTATTTAATAACAATTAAGAGATTTTATGTAAAATACAGGCTATTTTTATTTAATTACAATTTGCAATTATAAAAAGCATATTTTATTTTCAAAATTAGTTAGTTATAGCTCTTTTTTATAGTAGTTTCTCAAAATTATCACATTCAAACTCTTTTCATATTCTACAAAAACAAAGACATATCCAGAATAAAGGTGATTTTTCATTAAAATATTAAGTGAAGCGCACGCGCTCTATAACTTGCAAGAAAAGAATAGAAAATCACTATAAACGATGTCCAAATGCTTGTATTTGAAATGCTATTATTTCCTTCATTCCTTGTTAGGGAACTACAACTACCTAAAACACATACTCGATTTTTCTTTAGCACCATGTCTGATTCTTGGCAGAGTCCACATCGTCTAACAACTTCTCCAGTTGCATGCAGCTCATCACCGGCAGATCTATTTGATCTGCAAGAGTAGTTGAAGATTCATTAACATTTTATGTGAAGAAGCCATGAGGCTGGAAGTATGAGGGATAATCACCTTTGGAAAAATATTGACATGGCCTCTAAAAGTTTCACTTTATTCAATCTTGCCTGTATATACGTACAGGGTGTCAACCATTGAAGTTCACAATCTCCATAGCAATATAGCCTTATTCAGATAAATTACATGCAAGACAAAAGGCAGATAGAAGCATACATGTAAGAAACAAGCTTTCATCTTATCCAAGCTAGTTGCCAGAACTGCATCTTTGCCTTTAGTCCCTTCACTAACGGATTTCATGTCACTTTCCATAGCAGATCTAAGTTCTGGTTTCCATAGTTTATACCTGAAGCCTCAAAATATAGAATAAGAAAAATGCACCACATATGAGTTAGGTTGACAGTCTCTAATGCAAATGGCATATCTTAACCTAGCCAGTAAGTAAATAGGCTGCTGATAGGGAATAGTGCATACAGTTGGAGCTGTAGGAGGAAGAATAAAGGTGAAAATCACATCTTGGATTCAAACATAAACTAGATATCCTTTTGTTAATTAAAATATCTAAGTAAAGAAGCATCATGACATGTAATAAGAACAACAAAATCCTTTTCCCACTAGGTGAAATGTGTTAAATGAATCAAATGATATCATAACATCCTATTACGAATCATGTCAAATGAAAAATCATTAAAATCTAAAACGTTCTAAGGTTTGACATAGTTTTTTTGGGTCACCCTTTATCTTTATTATTGACCTACCCTTCTCTGATCGACTCTCCTTGTTGGGGAGGCTTCTATAGTTCTTATCCACAAGCCCAAACCACTAAAGCGAGATTGTACCATATCGTTGGTAATAAAAGCTACCTCAGCTTTCTCTCTAATGCATTCAATTAGAACCTTATGCTATTTTGTGATCCATTCATCCATAGTAACATCTATGTGACATTGAACTTTTCATTAGCATTTTATAACATGCAACATAAAGTATGCAAGAAACTAATAATAAACCCCATAGTTTACATAGTCTATAAGAATATAAGTGCAAAAATTTAAAAGTGTATTCTTTTGCATTACGAGTAGCCACATTTATTATTGTTGCAGGATATATGATATTTTATCTTTCATTCAACTAAACTTTAAATGATTATTAACACTATATGTTAGTTATTATTTCTTTTGTTAAACATGTGTTAAATTTTCAACCCCCGCCCTAAACCCTGACTTTATTCGATAGTCAATACACTGCGCTTTTTTGGTTCTTGGAAACAATAAACTAATTTAACATCACGAATCTCAATAAGAAAAGTGTCATATAATAAAAGTAGATTACTAACAGTATCCACATTTCCACAAAGGTGCTGGCATGGCTAGCTAATATAGTTTTTTGCCATCTCAACCCAACCCCTCCAGCCAAGAATGTCATGATGAGAAATTTGAAGTGCCCAAATTGACATTTTACTAAGGCTTGAAAAAGAGGAACGAGTATGAATGTCTAGTATCTAATGAAACTAACAATGTCAGTTGTATTTAAACTAGAGAAGGAGGGGACAGGGGGGAAGCTAAATAATTTTGTAGGAAGATTGTTGAACGGAAAACGGGTCCTATGGATCAAGTGATCCGTATAGCCAACTCACTTAGTAGGATACAGTTTTGTTGTTGTTGTTTGCATAACATATCATCCAAAATGGGCCCATTTGTCTAAATATACCCCACTCACGGTCCTTCCCAAAGTCTGATATTCAAAGCCAACTCATTTCATCAATATGATTGAAAATATACGCATGAAGCATGATTTGAGCAAAGTAATTCTTAGAAAGTTGGTCTCCAAATTAAGACTAAAACCCAAAATGATAACTTAAGTCAAGTGCTGGTTAACTAATAGCCACCCTTTCAAGTTTGAATATCATTAGCCAAATGAAACACTATATGAGACACATCTTGAACACAAGTAGTGAATGGTTAATTTTTCCGA
This sequence comes from Lotus japonicus, assembly GCF_012489685.1. Classification (NCBI taxonomy): domain Eukaryota; kingdom Viridiplantae; phylum Streptophyta; class Magnoliopsida; order Fabales; family Fabaceae; genus Lotus; species Lotus japonicus. The sequence goes on from NC_080041.1 coordinate 77,293,987, forward strand.
AACTATAAATATTTTTATGAAGAGTTTATCTTCTATATTATTTCAAAGAATTTATTGCATCACATCGACATATTTTTATCATGAAAATTTTATAACATAACATACACTAACGGAGATAATGAATATGCTAAGATTAGGCATTAGACAAGAGAAACTTTTAGAATAAAGGGAATTACTTACGCCATTTCAATGTCATCGTATCCCATGACAAGTGCCTCACCCTACAATAATATCAATCTCATGATCAATAAAAATATGTGCCACGAAGACATATCATACATTTTATTTTGTTGACTGCTTACTGCTTATCCCAATGCAACTACATCTTTGAATCAAATACATTATTAGTATGCTAATAAGAAAAGAAATTCTTCAAGCATTAACATGATGAAAATATACATGGGTAAAATTTTCAATTTTTTGCAATATTGATCTGCTTCAATTTGAATGTAAGTAGAAGACCACTAGGATACAGCAACAGCTTATCTAAAAAATCAATAATCATGTCCATGTAGGAAACAAAATGATAAGGATAGGCAATCGCATGGCCTGATGCCATGTTATAGTAAAAATTCCTTTTAAGTGGATCTCCTGTGATAGATTTACCCTTGCTCATGTGACTGTATGTTTAGTTTAACCAAAACTAATGTAGGACACATACCAATTAAGTAGGTCTTTGGTAAAGATTGTGACCTATCTATAAGCTCTTTTAACTTTTAAGAAGCTTCTAATATTTGCTTATGAATAAGCGCTTATACCTACATATAAGCTTTTTGGAGCTTATTTCAATAAGCATCTCAAATACGCCTATGAATAAGCACTTACACGCTTACCCAAATGCACCCATACTCATCTTCTTCATGTTAGAAATGCACCTCTCATAACTGTAAAATATGCTATATGGTAAGAACTAATGTACAGATGCAGGCGCAGCAGCTCTCATAACTGTCAAGTAAACAATGTTAGAAATGCAGCTCTCGCGATCAATTTGTAAAGTAATGCTTAAAAGTGAATACAGTGTCTGCATGACCCTCATAAATACTGCCCACTACATACTTTTTCTTAACAGCCGTCATGGAAATAAATGACAAGAAAGAAAACATTTTCTTTCAAAATTTGCAGTATGAGCTTACAAGATTAGTTGGTGTGAATCGAGTGCTAGCATCTTTAGTTGCATAAAACCGATCAAGCAGCTTCTTTATGTGATCGTGCATGGTGGCATCTGTACCAATACCTTCCTATGGAAAAGAAATAAAAACAATTAAGCAATTGTCAATATTTAATATAACACGTAATTGACTTACAGGCAAATAATTATCAAGTTCTTTACTAATTAATTCAGTCTGTAAGATTTTATATTATACCTTGTCCATACAACTCAGCAGATCAGCTTCACTCAGAAGTGGTGGTGGTCTGGTTACTCCTGAATCAAGGGTCAATGCTGTTGGAGTGAACTGTAGTATCAAAAGCACTGCCATGAATGTTTTACTCTTCCGACTCAGATGCAATTACCATACAGTGCAAAATAAAAACCAAGGAATATAACAATAATAATAAAGTATATAAAAATGCAAAGAAATTAGATTCAATGATGCATATGTTCCAAAACAGCCCCCCTAACTCCAAATCTGAGAAAAGGTTATAACAATAACAACTTGTCCATGTAGTGGATTGTTAGAGATAAGTAGGGTACACTGGTACTATGTACCCTCCCTCCATCCACCACCCTCCCCCCCCCCCCCCAAATTCTAACTTGGTATCAAAAGCATAGTCACTGGCAAGAATGGCTTCCGGTGATCCTAGCTCACCAACTCCAGCGCACGTTTCTGGTCCAATGCCGCCCTCATCGCCTATTCCGGTGGTGGTGATCACTTCTCACCGAATGTATTAGACTAGTTAGTAAGACTTGTTGTGAGGTCAGCACATGACTGACTCCACTCTCATCAGGTCTATATATAAGACCTTATAGTAATATGCACTTTGTGAAATAAATTTACAGATTTACATTCTGTTAGAGTTAGTTACTTTCTGTTTCTCTCTCTGTTCTCATTCTTCGAACATGGTACCAGATTGCATCGCTTTGTTGTCAATCCAGTGATTCCTTCGAAGTTCCTCCCCGAAGCCGATCGTGATTCCAACACCTCTCTGTTTTCACTTAGTATGGGAGCAACAACATGCTCATTTTCTATCATGGCTTCAATCCACTTTTGTCGAGTGCATTCCTCGTCAAAAATAAAATGATTGCATGCAAGCATTCTAACCAGCTTTGGGATCGGCTTCACAGTAGCTTTGTCTCACAAATAGAGGCAAAGGCACAAAAGAGATTATAGGTAGTCAAAAAAATTTATTAAGTAAATACCTGCGCAAATGTTTATACTATAAGATAAGCCTAATTTCCTAAATGAGCTCTTCTGAGCACCTCCAAAATTTAACGACCAAAAGCCATCCTAGAGTCAAATTGATGGTAAAGAAGAGTAAAGTCGTAAAAGTAGAGGAAAACAAGGGTAACATACACTTTCTCAAATGTATTTGCACGGTAAAATGGACACTTAAAGTACAAATACAGTTATGTTTGGATAACTTTGTCTTCACTTTAAATCTTCAGCCTCTAATAAGGCACTACATAAAACAGTGAAGCTTACACAAGAATATAAGTGCAATAATTTATCTAAAATAAGGATACTGGGATTTGTTGTGCGGAATTCCGTCAGGTATTTAACATTTCGGACAATGAACTTGGGATGGAAATGGCAAATGCCAGATATAATATGAAGAAAAATATAAGAAAACAATCAACCAAAAATAAAGGAATCTTGCATATAATCTAATGCAATAATCCAAAACATACCTGTTGACCAACAGTATATGTTGGAATCAATGATCCACCCCAAGTTTCAAAGGGATAAACATCCAAGTAGTTTTTCTGATCAAATTAAAACAAAAAAATAACATATAACTAGAACTGTTGTAAGTAGTGCGAATAGCACTATTTTAGGATACTATATGCAGCATGAATGAAAAATCTCACCTCTAGAATCACCCTGCCACAAGCAGAAAATAGTTCACCAGCAATGTCAATTTCTACCGTGGTTTCAGCTCCAACTGCAGGCTTTGAGACACATGCCAGGAAGTGGCGAACAACCAGCTCATATAGTTTCTGTAGTAATTTTTAGAAATAAATAATGAGCATGAATGTCAAAGCCAAATGCAAGGTAATAAAATAAATAAGTGGTAAGAAATCAAGTCTGACGCGGTGATTTTGGCTCCATCCTGATTCCCCGGCAGAAAATTTTGTGGGGTGGATGGGTGGATGAGCCTTGTCATCATGTCCGCCACCTCTAGGGTTTCTCCAAAGTCCCGCCTCAGGGTCCAACAACCGCTGTGCATATATTCCCCATTCAGGATGCCCTTGTTGTTCTTGCACAATTGCCTACAATCGAAAGAGGAAGAAGAAACAAAGAGAAATGAAACGCCAGTCAGAAGGGAAATAGACGATTAAACGTGGAACAAGAATATTGTTAACACAATACAAGTTGTCCAATGCAAGTGAAAAATTTAAGGTGCAATAATTAAGTATAGAAGCTTCAAAAGTAAGATCTTCTTCACTTACTTAAAATCATAGGTTTTATCATTATCATAATAAAAATTATAAATAATCATGTATGCTTTCTTAGAATTAAGGTTAGGCCTAACTCTACTCCAAAAGCTAGCCCTGGGGAGAGGATTATCTATCCTTTATAAGGACTTATTTGGCCATATATCTCTAGTGGACCTTTAAACACGCCCCCTCCCCCTCACACGAGATCTGGAGCATGAAGTTTGCAAGATTAGACATCCACGGGTGGCCCAATAAACGGATCTAGTATAGACTCAATAGTTAGCTCTGGGATGAGGATTGCTCTACCCTTTATAGGGACTTATTTTGTCATATCTCTACTCAATGTCATACCTCTCAATACTTTACAATGTGCATCTACCTTTAGCACTAGGTGGGTTCAGCTACGCGGAAAAATTGATGCCACCATGTCCTATGATAAATCATGTTTACCTCTTAAATCTAAATCCATCTTCATGGATGTACAAGTAGTTATATACCCATATTATATTAAAATAAGTTCTCAGCAACATTCAAAGCCATAAACTCCCATAGTTCATTTCTTCCGCCTACATCATAACATTAACACTGCCTCTTCAAAGCCATAATCCCTTTACCCCTTTTTCTTCTAATTCTAGTTTGACACACCGAAAGAGTGGACACAGCCCATGTTAGACAGCATGTTTTCCACAGTCAGGAAAACAGGGGTGTGTCATCCTTCCCTTACACTAGTTGATGCCTCACAGTTCACAACCACATGCAACTTTGCAACAATACAAGCCCTTTCCTGTATCTATTAAGTCCAAATCCTAGGACGGTTACAGCTGTAATAATTATGCATGCTTGAAAAGAATACAGATGTTACCCACATGCAAATTAGTCCTTGGAGAAAAGCTATCAGTTTCTGTACGAGGATAACTGATGAAACCAGTTTGGTAAAGTTCTTCTGCCACCTTTAAAAATTTAAATAAAGTGTAAGCAACAGAGAACATAAAAACATGAAACCCAAAAAACTATGTGAAACAAGAAAGTTGGGAAAAAAAAACCATACATCTGTGAATTTGTCAACACAACAAGATTTGTCTAAGTACATTTGCTCAGAGATACATTTAAACAGTAAACCATTGTTCAGATGTCTAAAGATGCAAGCAGAAAACCGGTTATAACAATTGGTGAAGGCGTCAAGCACTAATAAGATAACCAGAAAGGGTGAGGAGAGAGAGAGAGAGAGAGAGAAAGAGAGTAACTAACTGTAACTGAATTTGTTATTCTGTTTTCACTAACTGCATAAGGTAGCAATACAGGTATTTATACTACTAAGGAAGAGTATATCATGAAGCTAAAGCTTCTTACATAAGCTACTAACTATAGCACTCTATCACTCCCCCCTCAAGCTCAATGTGAGGTCCTTGCAAAGGAATCTCTAAAATTCAGGTTATTATTTAGAGCTTGTAATTTTATTATCACTGAATAAAATTCAGGTTATTATTTAGAGCTTGTAATTTCTAAATTATGAGTAAACAAAATTCATATTACTATCCGGTCCTTCCAAATATTATGCATGCACACACAACCCTCACATATGATCTGCATTTAGAGAAACATGGACCGGAACTCAATTTCAATTTTTTTGTGCCAGTGTGTAAGTTTCTTATTTCATATATTTCTTTGGCATCATCTACTTCATCTACTAATAAAGAAAAACAGAGAAAGTATATGATTATGGAAGGAAGTAGAAGAAGATAAAAGAACTAGAAGAACACAGTTTTTATCGGGCATGCAGCTGTAGACTTGAAATAGACACTACTCATCAGTACAAAACATGCAAACAAATGGGTTCCCAACATTTACTCACCTTCATTGTGTGTTCAGAGCTCATCCGGAAGTATCGTGAAGCTCGTTTCTCAAGCTCAATAGTATTTAGAGGATGTGGAGGATACTTCAGCTTTTCTTGGTGTCTAACATTCGAGACCTGAATGGTAATTAATATGTATAATGAAAAGGAAAAAAAATCTCTGAATTTGGCATATGTCCAATTACAGGCTATAAGAAACACTCACAGTTGCAGTTTGTCCCTCAATGCACATCTCATAGATTATAACTGCACAAGTATAATCAAACACATGGCCCCGCCTGCCAAATAAATTCAGATTATATCATGAACCTGCACTTAGTAAAACTCAGCAAAAATTGTGAATGCAGCAAAAGCTTTGTATCTTACATCCAGCTGAAATTAGCAAGGCCTTCATCTGACCTATGAGAGCAGTTGATTGTCCAAAACTCTTCTGGCTCATGTGCTTGTATCTCCCAATATCTTTCCACAACAAATCCAAGTGTAGGGAACTGCAGTCAAAATGGAGGTAAAATATAAATCACCATAACCAAAACCTGCTTAAACACAAAAATCACACTATACAAATCATATTTTCAACAGAAGCGCACCTGGCAAGGGCCGTAACTCAAGACAAGATTTCTGCCATCTCCAGCATTGTCAATGACAAAAGCATCTTTCAACAACATGGTCTGGAATCTGGTGAAAGAGGCCCCTATACGAAGATCTATTTCCTGCATTAAAATCATCACCAATATCTCAATCACCCCCACAAAGTGACAATATCAAATAATACTATTGGATTAGTTCTTTGAAGAACAAAAATGAAGCATGGAAAAACACAAGGTCGGCCGGCTCCCTCTGAGTTAGGAAAAGGTGACTCACTTGCCTAGCATCAACAGCATCCGCAAAAAACTTATTCGGCTCAACAAGATTCTGCACAGCTTCATGGATATCCCTGTCATTTGAAGTAAAAACAACAGTCAAATACTATAATCTAACTACTACAACCGCGCGACGACAAAATGTCGAACCTCTCAATCAGTGCAGAAAACCGAGCCCTCTTGATCGTGAGGCGAGGATTCACCGGCCTACATACGTCGACCACTTCAAACGCAATGTTCTCACCCTCTCGATCGCAATCGAGCCACAAAACAAGCCACTGACACCGCCTAGCTTCCTCCTCCAATGTCCTCTTGATATCCTTCTTGTCCTAGGGTTAGCAACACAATGGAAATGGAAAGTTGGCCACAGCAGAAAAACGAGAGAAACAATGTAACTGTAAGAATGAAGAAGAAGGATGAGGAGAGAGGAAGAGGAAGAGAAAGTGAACCTCGGGAACGGTTTTACGGACTTCGGCTTGGAAGAGATCGGCGGGGTCACAAGAGTGCCATTTGCGGTAACGCTCTTCGAATTCGAGCTCCATGAGGTGGCCGGTGACGGAGGTGAAGAGCATGTGGCAGGGTTGGCCGCGGATGTTGTAGTTGAACTCGAAGATCTTGTTGTAGCGGGAATGGCCATTCCTGACTCGTAGACCCTGGTTCTGTGAGAGTATGGTGGCCACCGATTTCGCCACCGAGGGCTTCTCCGCCACGTTGAGGACGTTGATCCCCATGGTGGTGGTTGATTAGGGGAGGTGGAAGAGGAGGACGGTAGGGTTTGGCCGCCAAATGCTTTTCATCAATCGGGTCTGGATTTTCCCGCCGAAGTTGTGGGAGTATCAGAAAGCAAATGCCATCATTTTGAAATTCAGTAATGTTTTGTTTTTGAATTTTATCCTTGTAAAAAATGTTTTCTATCCCTCCAAAATTTTGATTTTTAGTTTTTGTCATTGACTTTAGTTTTTCCTCACAAGTAAGAAGGGAGTCCAAATTGGTCCGACACGGTTTTTTTTTTAAGGTAAGCCAAAATTGTATTATAGGAAGACCAAGGGGTCTTCGAACTCATAAGTCATAATCTATATACTTTAGAAAAGAGGAAGGTTGTAAGCCACACCTAGATGATTTAACACTCCAAGAATGATTCTCACCAAACCCCCTCTTTACATGACAAGTGTCACACTCCTATTCATTTGGATCAAAACATTTCAAGCTCATTTTCATTTGCATTTTGTATGGAGGCCCATATATTTAAAACTCCATATTTTCCTTCCATAATTTAAGCACCGAACTCGAATTTGAAAAATATTAATAAATAAAAAATGTTACACATTAATTTCAATGACTACTGTATTCAATTGTTTCCATATTTGAGAAACAATTTTCATTTCAAAATTTATACTATAATGCTAATTTCAAATTCGAAATTGACACTCACTCATTTATTGGTTTCTCCGTTGGCATTGGTTGATTAATCAGTGATTGATTGTCGTTTTTTTTAAAACACTGCAATTTATGATCGGTTTTAAACCTCCCTATTTTCCTTCCAAATTTTAAGCAATATACTTGATTAGCAAAATTAGTAATAATTAAATAACGTTACAAATTAAATTAGGAGAAGCATCATTTCATCAAATATTCAACCATTAATGGTTAAAATTATTTAAATCAAAATCTTATGTAGATATTTATTTTTTTAATTAAATTAATATTTTTTTAAAAAAAATTGAGTGTACCCATTAATGGTTAAAAATTTTATTTAAGTTTTGTATCGAGGCTCATTATTGAAAGATTTTTTTTGTTACAATTATTGAAAGCATTTTGAATAACCTTTTGAATGCTTAAATGAATTTGAAATTGACCCCATCATTAATGAATTTCTTCGTTGCCATTGAGCAGCGTTGATTCTGTTTATTTGTTTGATTTATTTTTATAAAAAATAAAACAGCTATTTTGAATGAAAAAGACAAATTGAAATGGTAGCATTTAAAACAAACAACTATGGAATACAAACAGGATTCAAAAAACCGCAAATCAATCAAAAAAGTATTGATTTGCATTTATTTATTTGATTTAATTCTCTTAAATAAAAACCACAAATTTTTTTGGAAAAGTCAAATTAGCATTGATTCTATTTACTGCTATCCAAATTTGAGCATATGTTCGTATGGAATCAAATTTTCATTTAGTCATCTTATTCAATTCAAATTCAAATAATTTCGGTTTTCTAATAGGAATCATAAAAAATAATTATTGTATTATAAAAAGTCAATGGAGTATTCTTTACACCTTTTCTCATCATTGTGAGCCCCACCTAGCTGATTACTATATAAATCATCTAATGTTATTCAACTTCATCAGTCCTTCCATTTTTCACCAACTATTAGCTTTAAAATATACTTTGTTCTAATGACAATTGACGATCTCGCCACCCTCGATGCCTCGAAGGAGAACTGGACTATTGTTGCAAAGGTGAACCGTTTATGGCTTAGTCCGAGCTTATATGACTCGAAGCTTCCATTTTCCATGGACATGATTCTTATGGATGACAAGGTATATTACTTTTTCACATAATCACCATGCTCTAAGTTATTTTTTTTAATGGTTGGTAAATCTCTTATGTTATCTGTTTATTGAATTTCAGGGTTGTAAGATTCACGCTTCGGTTAGAAAGACTCTTATACACCGATTTCAGGTATATACTCTTTTCAAAGAATTTTGGTTTCAAATTACTGTTCTAAAAGTTGGATTAATATTTTTCTGATTTAGCAGATGTGATTGGAATTCTCACCGGTGCAACCGGTGAGCAAGAATGAGAAGGATGGGGAAAAACAGAAGAGAATTACTATTCAACTTGACCAAGATGGGTACACTCAATGTTCAATGCTTATTCACATTTAATCCATTTTTAGACAAGTCTCCAAAATGTTTATGGGGCTACAAGGGTTCTTTTTAATTCTCTCATACAAGAAGCTGCCCCTCTCCGAGCTCGGTGAGTTTTATTCTGATTTTTAAATCTCTTTCATTTTTTTATTCATATCAAATTATAAAATCGGCTATCTTCCAGATTCTTGGAATCAAATGATACTGCTGCACATGTGATTAGCCCACTGCAGGACTCGGCAAAAAAATCTACTCATGAAGATGATTTCCTAAAACATAATGATGGAAGAACCATTGAGCAACTCAAAGATCTTGCTGAGGTATACTCTTGAATTTACAATTCAATAATAATTTATATTCCATATTTAGTTACAACATATATTACACGTTTTTATCTTCGAATTTAATTTTGCATAAGCCATATTGTGTTGTTCTTGGTATTGTTACCCTGCGTGCAAATGTAGCAAAAAGGTATATCTTGCTGACGGAATGTATTTCTGTGAGCCATGTAATCGTCACGTTGTTTCTCCGGCTCACAAGTTAGACTACAACTTCGTGTGATGGATTCAAAAGATACTGCTACCTTTGTCATTTTTTATCAGGAGACTACTGCGCTTCTAGGCAAATCATGTGCAGATCTGCTTGAAACTACTGTACGTATATTTTTGGTAGCGTATGATTCAATTTAGAATTTATGTGTATATTATTAACAAGTTTTTAATATATTTTTTCCACAATAGCAGGGTTCTGATCCTTTAAACATTCACACAGAAATTTTGAATTTCATTGACAGGACCTTTTTATTCAAGATTGAAGTCGCAAATAGTTTCCATTCTAAGTTTGAGAAATCATACTGTGTCAAAAAACTCTGTGCTGATCAAAAAATTATTAATCAATTCAGAGCGGTAATGACCTTCCTGCCTTTAATTAGTTTACCTTAATATAACATTGGTGGGCTAAACAACGTTTTCTATTTCACATTTTTAAGTTGGTCTATTCACATATATTCTTGAACCTATTCTCGGTTGTACAACTATTATACAAATATATCTACACAATAAACTAAATCGTCGTGCAACGCACGGGTAAAAAACACTAGTACAAGAAGAATAAAGAGGGAGAAACAAAATACAATAGATGAAAAAAGATTAAATAGCTAGTGCGAGATTAAAACCAATACACCAGCAAAGGCAAATAATCCCGCCCAACTCAACAAAACTAACACAGGAACCAAAGGGAAGTAGACCCCGTATAAATCCAGAAACAGAAAGAAAAATGGTTAAACGTGAAGAGATGGTCTATTCACATATATTCTTGAACCTATTCTCGGTTGTACAGCTATTATACAAATATATCTACACAATAAACTAAATCGTCGTGCAACGCACTGGTAAAAAACACTAGTACAAGAAGAATAAAGAGGGAGAATCAAAATACAATAGATAAAAAAAGATTAAATAGCTAGTGCGATATTAAAACCAATACACCAGCAAAGGCAAATAATCCCGCCCAACTCAGCAAAACTAACACAGGAACCAAAGGGAAGTAGACCCCGTATAAATCTAGAAACATAAAGAAAAATGGTTAAACGTGAAAGCCGTTCCTGAACTTTGAACGAGATTTGATTTTCGTCTCTCGCCGGAAAATCTTCCTATGGACACCCTCGAACTTAGGTTTTTTGTTTGGAAACTGTCATTGCCGTTAAAAAGCTCTTGCCACCATGTCCAGGTGTCCGTTTTGAGCCTATGTGGACATGCCACGTCATTTCATTAAGTGACTTGTAATTTTTTTTTTTAAAAAAAAAACTAACTAATTTAATTTTAATTAAGTCCCCCAAATCTTAACTAATTTAATTTTTAACCCCATAATCTTCTTCACCTTCTTCAATCTTCATCATCATTTTCTAGAATTATCTTGACCTTCAATCGTCATCATCACTTTTCCCGTGTCACACTACCTGTTCTTTTCCCCTAAACCTTAAATCCCTAAACCGCATCACACGCAGTGTTACACTACCTGTTCTTTTCCCCTTTCTCTCACTTTAGTCATTGCATCAAATTCCCTCACACCTTTTTCCCCCAAATCCCATTTTTCTCTCAATCATTCCAGTGAAGAAGAAAATTATCCCAACCCCAATCAATCAAAAACAAATTTTTTGTTCACAATTTTGAGTTTTCTCTTTTGCCAACCTAGAATTTCAATCCAAGCTATGACTCTGATGGGCGCTTAATGATTCAGTTTTGGTGGAGATGATTCCTTGGAGTTGGCATCAGTTGTTGTTTGAGTACTCGTCCTTGGTGAGGTTCCGGGTGGCCATGAAGGCGATGGCGACGGTGTCGCCGAACACCATCTGAATCGTTGTGGAGGTAACAGGGGCGAGATTGAACGAGCATAGCTCGCGTTCAAGAGGAAGGTGGACATTCATGTCGCAGAAGGAGGACAGGGGGTTGGGGTTACCAGAGGTGAGGGCAATGAGGCGAGCGCCTTTGTGAAATTCAGATCCACCAAGTGTTTGATGTATGTCTTGTGGACTGGGCGAGACCTCAGGGTCCCTCGCCCAGGAGCGCTGGCCTGGGGCGATGAGCAGACCGGGGACTTGGGCCTTCCTCCCGGAGGCCCAACTGGCCCATTAGGATGACTTGGAGGCGCTAAGCCCAACTCCCCCTACTATAAATAGAGGATGGATACCAAATGTAAATGACTCTTAGCTCATTTGTGAAATAACAAGATTGAAATTCAGTTATTCTCTCTCCAAAGCGGTTACGCTCTCATTCTCCCTAGGAATCTCACATCACGTTCCTTACACCTTAGGTATTATACATCATCTCAATGTTCATGATGAAACATTTGGCGCCGTCTGTGGGGAACGGTAGATTTTGATTCCCGGACTACGTGGATTGCAATTTGGTTTAGAGAAATTCGATTTTCTGTGAGGTTTTCTACGATTTGAAGATTTTTTGTCGAATTCTTGGTTCATCGTCGAAGCCTGATGGAATCGTTTCGCCAACGGTGTAGCGAGGAATCGGAACGGAGCCGCGTTTCTTCCCCACGCACCGCAAGGTTAGATAGACATCGCCGGGCAGAGGCACGCCGTGCACTGAGTGGCGACGTAAGACTGCAAAATGAGTGTCTGCAGGAGCAATTAAAGTACCATCACCTTAGGCAGTGGAATGAAGAGGAGAAGGAGGCTGAGGCTGTTGCGGAGGTCAAACCATTCTCGGCAGCAGTACGAGAGGTGACCATACCGGACGGTATGACAAGCCTCGTGTTGGAGACGTACGACGGACGAACCAATCTGCAAGATCATCTGCTACGTTTCAATGTGAAGATGGTGATAAGCGCGATTTTTGATGCGGTAAAGTGTAGAATGCTTCCGTCCACATTCTGAGGCACAACAATGACCTGGTTTATGGCCCTGCCACAGGGATCCATAAAGAAGTTTTGCGACTTCGCGTCGAAATTCCTGGGCCAGTTCTCTGCCGGCGAGGTTGAGGATCTGTTTCAGATTCGGCAGGAGGAGCGAGAGACGTTGAAGCAGTACATGGAACGGTACAGCGCCGCGTCCGCAAGATTTGAAGAGGCGGAACCTCGGACATGCGTATGCGCTTTTAAGAGCGGATCGTCGTCAGGAAAGCTGAGCTGCGAGCTGAGTAGGAAACCAGCGCGCTCGATGACGGAGGTACGTACCCGAGCGAGAGACTACATCATAGAAGAAGAAGACGACGCATGTAAGAGGAAACGGTTGAAGGCGGCAAAGGTGTCACTGGCGAGGAAACAGATACAGGACAAGGAAGCAAGTAATGTGCGGAAGGTTAAGGAAGTTGGCCAATTAATTAAGGAATTCAAGGGAAAGCCACTCTATTCGAGAAAAGATAGTGTGGAGCGCAAGCGCTCTCGGCGGGCAACTAACTCTCGCCGACGAAAGAGGCCAGAGGGGGACGCGGGCGATGAATTGGCAAAGTCACTCCTGGAGGCGACGAATGCGGAAACAGGCGAGGAGGCGAGGATGGCGAGTACGGAATTGACCCCTGGCACGACGTCAAAGGTCGGTCCAAGTGGTGTGAATATCACAACCTGGAAGGCCATAACACCAGTGACTGTTTATCTCTAAAGGGCCAAATTAGGCAGTTGATCAAGGCGAGGCAATCACGGGTCGTAGGACATGGGTTGGACAGGGACAACATGAAGCGAGCACCAAATGCAGGAAACGAGAGGATAAATATGGTGAAAAGAAAGGAAGCAGAGGAAGACGTCGACGACAGGGGCGGGGCGAAGCCCAGAATGGTTAACGCAATCACAGGGGGCCTTTACGGCGGCGACATCACATCAGCGGCAAGGAAAAAGCGGGTAGAGGCGGTGGCATCGGTCCAGGGATATCCAACTCCATTTGGGTGCCGACACCCATATATAGTAGTATCATCCTCTGATTTTGAGGGAATCAAAGGCCCATACAAATGATCCGCTGGTGGTAATTGTAAGAATTAATGGTTTCAATGTGCAGAGGGTGCTTTGCGCTAGCCACATAGGAGGAAGGTCTCTGGCTAGCAAAGTCCTCAGAGCAGGTTTTTACTGGCCTACAATAAGAAAAGACTGTCCAGAATTCGTGAAAAAATGCGAAAAGTGTCAAGTGTTTGCAGACTTGCCCAGGGCCCCAGCGGAACAATTGGCCATGATTAGCTCTCCATGGCCCTTTGCCATGTGGGGGGTTGACCTCGTCGGGCCTTTCCCCATCGCTAGGTCACAAATGAAGTTCATCCTTGTGGCGGTGGACTACTTCACCAAGTGGGTGGAGGCTGAACCCCTTGCAAGCATTACTGCGGCCAAGATCGTAAGTTTTTACTAGAAAATAATCGTATGTCGGTTCGGGGTACCACGAGCGATCGTTTCGGATAATGGAGCGCAGTTCGCAAGTAATCAAACCAGAGAATTCTGCGAAGAAATGGGTATTCAGAGAAGATTCTCTTCAGTGGAGCATCCACAGACTAACGGGCAGGCAGAATCAGCAAATAAGGTAAACTTGCGAGGTTTGAAGCGCCGGCTCTCGGAGGCAAAGGGAGCCTGGTTAGATGAACTCCCGGTTGTGATCTGGTCCTACAATACGACGCAACACTCAACCACTGGGGAGACTCCGTTCAGGATGGCTTACAGGGCAGATGTCATGCTTCACGTAGAAATAGACAACAGTTCTTGGCGAACAGCGCCACGGTTCGAAGGCGAGAACTCCTCGAACATGGCGGTGGAGCTAGACTTGTTATCAGAAACACACGACGAGGCTCGCATCAGAGAGGCTGCGATGAAGCAGCGGGCTGCGGCGAAGTACGATACGAAAGTGCGCCCGAGGGCGATGCAGAAGGAAGACCTGGTGCTTAAGAAGCGAACCAGGATCACCGAGAACAAGCTGAGTCCAATTTGGGAAGGCCCCTATAGAATTCTGAAGGCTTTGGGAAAGGGGGCTTATCACCTAGAGAGCTTGGATGGAAGGCGAGTTCCACGTTCCTGAAACGCGGCGAGCCTGAAATACTATTACAGCTGAAGGATCGACAGGGAGCTGGCTTCAGCGCGAGGACGCGTCTCACAGAGATAGGGGGATCAAAAATGAAGAAACATATTCTTGTTCTCCATTTTGGGAGTTTGTTGGCCAAAGCGCCTAAATAGTAAAAACAAAGACACGTTCTTGTTCTCCATCTCGGGAGTTTGTTGACTATCACGTCTGATTGAAAATACAAAAATTGTATCCAGCAATTTCAATCACACTGAATTGCGGCGAGAGCTAGGTGGGAAAAATTCTCTGAAGGTGGCGATCCCAACACGGCCTTGAAGTCTGGGGATCGCTCCGAAAAAGTCTGGGGATCGTTCCAAAGATAGCGGTTGAGATTCCTTGGATTCGCTGACTTTTGTATCACTTCAGGGCGCAACGCGTGGCGAAGGCTCGACACATGTCAATGGGTCACGATTCAGGACACATGCATGACTATGGCAGGGCGGACGGACCGAGCGTCACCGCCACAAACTTGCTTGTGGACTTGGTCCGCCAAGGGAGCGTGACAAGACATCCGAAATGTAAATTTTTAAGCTTTAAATTACCAAGCCATGTTGGCAATTGTTCTTTGTTTTCAGACCTTATTTTTTAGCACTAGTTAGCTTCTTATGGCCATCGCCTTGTTTCTTCTGTTTAAAAGACACACTTAGCTCTCATGCTTTGAGCTCGGTGTCTTGTGGACTTGTGGACTGGGCGAGACCCCAGAGTCCCTCACCCAGGAGCGCTGGCCTGGGGCGATGAGCAGACCGGGGACTTGGGCCTTCCTCCCGGAGGCCCAACTGGCCCATTAGGATGACTTCGAGGCGCTAAGCCCAACTTCCCCAACTATAAATAGGGGAGAGATACCAAATGTAAAGGACTCTTAGCTCATTTGTGAAATAACAAGATTGAAATTCAGTTATTCTCTCTCCAAAACGGTTACGCTCTCATTCTCCCTAGGAATCTCACATCATGTTCCTTACACCTTAGGTACTATACCTCATCTCAATGTTCATGATGGAACATCTTGAATGAAGTTTGATCTGTATATCAGTATGCAATTGATATTGCTAGGCTTCAGATATGAAGAAATAATAAATGGGTTACTTGTATTGATTGTTGATGATTCTATAGAGTCAGTGGGTGTTTGATATATGTCTTGAAAGAAGTTGATATGGTGGCTAATTAGCGGTGACATGTTTGCGTTTGGTGAATTGAAGCAGCTTCTGTGGAAGTGCATCAGACCTACAAGCAGTTTATAGGAGTTGTGGTGGACTTGGTTGATGGAGAAATTCCATCTGAGGAGTTCCATGAGGTGGCGCTGGCGGTTTACCGACTTTTCGGTAGACCAATGGAGGAGGGGGGTTCTATTGACAGAATCCTTTCTGTAAATAAGTTAGTGTTGGCTTTTGAAGTTTTGACAGTTGTTACAGATTTGAAGCGCTTGAACTTGAATAGTGTGTTTTTTGTGTTTTCACTTGCACTTTGTGACCATGTGTTAGGTTGTGTATGTCTTTTTGGATCTAAATAATTTAATGAGTCTTGATAAATATCATTTAGAGGACTTGAACACATTGTTGTGGGGAAGTTCTATAAATTTGTATTGCTAGGTGCATATTGCAAAATGCAGAGGCCATATATAATATGGTTTAATTATTTAGTTGATTAATGTCACTGTTTTGAATGTTGGAGAGATTGAAGTATTGTTCAAAATACTAAACACTCTTGTGTGTGTAGCATTGGTACGCAGGTTAGAATTGCAAAAACTTAATTGCTGATGCCAAGTTGAGGCAAGCTGCTTATCTAGCACAGAGACTTTTAGATTTGCAGCCTGGCGATAAAAACTCTGCCTTTTCTTCGGAAAGAAATCTCTGCTTATCTCGTTTCTTGGTTGATGTATCCTTAGGGCCCATTTGGTGACCAGGACAGGATATGATAGGACAGGATAATAATCATATCCTGTTGTTATCTATTGTTTGTTGCGCCAGCAGGATATGATAACACTATCCTGTCTCCTATCCTATCCTGTCAATAATGTGTAAAAGTTATCCTGAGAGGGGAGTTAGGATAGAGCAGGATAGAATATCAGTTATATATTTTCTTTCAGTATTTTAACTTTAAATTAATTTATTTTAATATTATATAATTTATAATAATATCAATTAATAAATATAAAAATATTAATTTAACTAAAATAAAAAATAAATAAAATTATTATTCATAAATAGTAAAATAGACTACTCACTTACAAATATTGATTTATTAATAATAATAGACTAATTTAATATTTTCATCTCCTATTATTTAAAAATTATTTATCTACTTATATAATAATTTAAATATAAAGTATTTTTGAAATAATAATATTTTTAATTTAGTTAATTTTTATTGTTTATCACGTGTCACAACTAAGTGAAAAACATTGATTACAAATATTAATTTTTTAATAGTAATAGATTAATTTTTTATTTTCATCTCCTATTATTTAAAACTACTTATCTACTTATATTATAATTTATAATTCAAATATAAATTACTTTTGAAACAATAATATTCTTAATTTAATTAACTTTTATTGTTAATTATCACGTGTCACAACTAAGTGAAAACCAATCGGTTAACTGCATAATTTTATTTAAAATATAGGGCATCTTCAAAACAATAAAATAGGCTAATTAATAAAATTTAAATTAGTTTTGTTTATTATAAAATATAGACTCATTCATGAAAATGTAAAGAAATTAAATTTAATAGAATGATCAATTTTAAATGTATTTTTTATTCAAATTTAAATCTGATACATTTTTCCTTATCATATATTGTTCTTATCATGTGCACCTCAAACACATGATATGATAAGAGTCTATCCTACTCTTATCATATCATGTTGATATCCTGGTCACATATCATATCCTATCATGACCACCAAATGAGCCCTAATGATGAAGGAGATATGATAGATTTTAAATATACAGTTTATATATCATCTCAAAAAAAAAAATGTATGTGTGTCACAATATGATAAAAATATAAGAGATAGTTTGAAAATGAATTTTTGAAAGAGAGAAAATGATTGAACCTCTGAAAAACATATTTGAAAAAGAAATGCGTAACTGACAAGGAAACAAAGAAATAGTTTGTAAAGGGATATATTATATACACTGTCTGTGTCTGTGTAAACAGATTTTACACAGTTATTCAATTGAATTCCGCCACATCATAAAATGTATCTTTGTTTTAATTAAAATTTAAAATAAAAATCATTATTTCTCCTATGTGGCATGTTGTGATTAGTTGTCAGTGTAAAATTATTTTACACATGGTCTATACATCACAGCATGGTCTATAAACTATTTTACGGCGACAGTGCATATCCATTAAACTGGAAATATAAAAATAAAAATTCTTTAAGTTTCTAGTTTATATGAAAGAGAAAAAGAGTTTGAAGGTAACTTTTAATCATTTTTGATAGGATGACTAACTAAACATTTTTTATAACGAACTAACTAAACATAAGTAGTATTGGTTAGATTTTAACTATGTAAAAGATAAGCACATGTGTCACAATATGACAAAAAATCTGATTTTGTAAGAGAAAAATGATTAAACTCCTAAAAAAAATTGAAAAACAAACTCGTAACTAACGGATCCCGTAACTAACAAGCAATATACCAAATAGTTTTTGTTTTGAAAATAATTCTATGGAAATAGATTTTATATCCTTAATTTAACAAAATCTTTTTTCAAGATTAAGTATATCCGGCCATTATCCAAATGAATGTAGATTGAGTTTTATAATTAGAAGATATTTTGGGCTCATAAAACTCGGAAGATGAGAGTTCAACTATATAAATATTAAATACAACACCCTTTAGACATAGCTCTTTCATACTACCTATAATATTATTCATACTACAATATCATCAGTGCGAATCAATATCGATGGATGCGGATGCTCTTTCCCGGTTTCATGAATTTCGACCCGTGTTTTTGATGAATGCAGATGCTCTTTCCAGGTTTCATGAATTTCGACCCGTGAACAACGTGCGTGGTCGCTTTACAATGGAGATCCATGGCCAGATTTTGGGGTTGAAGCCCGAAACTGATGAACATCAAGAAGATTCTTTTGAAAATCTTGAAAGGTTCATAATTGATGCAAATACAGTTAAAGAGTACTCAGAGTGTTCAGTGTGTCTTGGAGAGCTTTCAATTGGATCAAAAGCAATTCAATTGCCAAAGCCTTGCTCTCATGTCTATCATCAACATTGCATCATTCAGTGGCTCAACAATTCAAGAACATGCCCCTTGTGTCGCAGAACTATCTGAAGAAAATTTGTAATGCTTTTTCATTAAGTACTGGATCATATTCTTTTATGTACTGTTGTTTACCGTGATATTTGGTAAACAAACATCTTCCAAATTCGACTGGAAAAAGTTTAAGAGTTTTGCGAATTAAGGGTTCTTTTGGGAAAACGTCTTGCCAAAGCGCGTGTGAAATTGGGTTTTTCAACAACCGCGTGTCAAAGGATAAAAGAAAATAAAGATTCGAAAGCAAAACGCAAGACAATCGAAAGTGCTTGAAGATAAAATTCACTAATTAAAAAGCTTTACATCAACCCAAACGCATAAAATCGACAGGAAATCTAACAAAAGCAACAATGGCAACAAATTCGAAACTATCTAAGTGCATGAATTGTAAACGGCTGGTTCGGCAACATACTCCTCCATGATCATGTTAGGCTCGTTGAGTCTCTTTGATGCGGACATGAGAGCTTTGTAGTGATTTTTAGAGCTGAGTTGGGAACCCTTTTTCTGAATTGGATTCTTGATGACCCGGGATTTAAGGCTATTTTCCTGGTTTATTTGCATGTAGTTTAATATAGTTTTTAGGATATTTCGGTCATTTTAGGATACTTTAGGCTTAGTTCATGCATTTTAATGTTTTCATTTAGTTTTAGTATTTTTCTATATTTTTTATGTTATTTTTATAGATTTTATTAGGATTTAATCAAGTTATTTGAATTCGGTATCTTACTCTATCTTCTAGTTAATCTCTATTATTGGTTTTTAATTAATTCCCTTTATTATTATTGTTATTTTAGGAGAAGATGTGGAATCAATGAGCAAATCAAGGGAGAGAGCCAAGAATCTCGAAGTCTGGAGCAATCTGGATTTCTTTGCACCAGTTCTGCACCAATTTCCTGTTGCATTTCGCGCAGACGCGCCAAGGAAGTAGCTGCTGGAAAATTCTGCGCCAGTTTTGCGCGAGTTCCTTCACGAGGTTCGCGCATTTACGCGAAATATCTGTCAGACTCTATTTAAGTGCGTTTTTAACCTATTTGATGGATCTTTTTATCTTTTCTTTTCTCCTAAACCTAATAAACACCTTTGGGAGACTTGGAGGCAATTTCTTGGTGGAGAGGAAGGCTAGGCCCTTGAGGGCCGGTGTCAGGGCCATGGAGGAGGTGACAGCTTCTCCGGACGTCCATGGCTCCGTTCTATTTTGGGTTTTGCTTTTCTCTTTACCTATTTTTGTGTTTTGACTCTCTTTTGGTATTTGGAATGATGTTAGTTTGATTTTACTCTTAGTCAAAACATCTTTATGCAAATATAATTATGAATTTTCATTATTTGGTGTTTCTCTCTATGTTTAATGCTTCAATTGGTTAATTGATAATTTTAAGGGTTTATATTAATTCGTAAATAGATTGGGAAATTGATATGGGTTAATATAGACTTAGTTCATAGAAAGGGGAAAAATTCCTATGTCTTAGGTTATTAATTCTCTTTGCGCGTTCATGTGTCTTTTGCCAATATGATGATTTTTAGGATTTGCATGACAATTGAAAAGTTGGTGTGAGTTTAGTTAATGAGAGAAACCACTCTTGCATCAGTCATCTTAAGAAAGACATGTCTTAGGTAGGGTTGAGGTTTTCTAGGTGACAATAGGAGACATTAACTCTTAGGTATGAATATCATGAGTTGGAAAAGAGATATAAACCGAGTGACTAGTCGGGATACTCACCTCTCTAGGATAGGATTATCTAGTCGGAACTATTAGGATTTCTTGAGTGACAGTCAGAGATTCTATCCACTAGGACATGAACTTCTTAGGTTAGGAACAGAGCTTGGGAATGTCTTATCGAGTAGTTATGTGCTATAATGCTCCTTTTATGATCACTAGGGCTTAAGGAATTAAGGCTAGGTTCTTAATTGGTAGATTCACTTAGCTAAGAAATTAGTAGGTGAATAGCTCTTATCGGCATCTTAAATGTTAATTTCATCTTATAAAAGTATTTTGGTAGAGAATAAGTTGTAAATCAAGTGAACTCATTTTCCAAATACGTTTTCTTCTTTGTTTGCCTCCGTGAAACTTCTTTTATCGCTTTAAATATATTTTCTCTTTTATTTACATAAAATCACATTTTACTTGTTAAATCGATCATCCAACATCTAGCTAGTGAGATTAATACGTAGCAACACAATCCCTGTGGAGACGACAAAACTCGATACTATACTACGATTGAGTCTTGAAAGGGATTTGATAGTAGCTAGTGGAGGAAAACCTCTTCATTAAATATCCTTTCATCAATTCTCCTATTTATAGAGCTCCATGTCCCGCGTGTCCTTGGCGGTTTTCTTCCTTGCTGGATGGGTTAGTGGGTCTGATTCCCCCACGATCTGATGCTTGCCCCGGAAGTTCCATGCGTAGTGGTGAGGGTCGTGTTCTTCAACTGCTTCAACTGCTTCTTGGCCACGTAATGGGCCATCGTGGTGGGAAACACATGCTTTCCTAACTGACTCAGTCAATGCTGCACGTGTTAAATATGCCTGTGTTTGTAGCAACGGTTACCAGTGTACCTTTGTCGAATTCGACTACCTATTTAACTTGGCGTTTTTTCCCTAATTCCCTTGGTCCATTTTCGACTGCCCCATGCGTTTTGGGCCAAATATTTTGGGCCAACAGATGCCCCCCAAAAATGTTGATTCTCGACTACCAGGCCTTGGAGGGATCAAGCATTTTTGAACTTGAATTTCGAACGGGACTGTCATTCGTTTGCAACCTCTGCCCTTTTGACTTCATATCCAATCAGAAATCATAGCGTCTGACTTCACTCCAATCAGAAGCTTTAGCGTCTGACTTCGCCTGCCCATTCGTCGTCTCTACCCTAGAGTAATCATGGCTCCTTTTTAGCCTACATGTTAGGGCTCTACGGTTATATAATAAAATAACCGTTGGATTTCAAATTTTAGGCAACATTACGTAATGTGGCTTCACGTCCGTTTCTTCGTTTGCCTATAAATACGCCATTGTTGCTTCTTTGCAAGCTTTACAACTTCTGAATCGTCCAAGCTTCGTCTGGTTTTGCCTGCGATCATCTGCAATCGACTGGTTTCTGCTTCTTCCTTTCTCTATGGTGCATTCTCTGACCGCTTTCATGGCTTCTGATTCTGACAATATCATCCCATTGGCTGCTGCTTTTGAAATGAATGAAGCCAAACGGGTCCCTATTCCAGACCCACCGTATGAGGCGGAGAAGAGGGCTATCTGGAAATCTCAGGTACTCATCCCTATCTCTGTTAATGGTACCTTACGTGCCATCTTAGGTCCTTTGAAGAAAGCGAAAAAGGATAGGCTTACTAGTCTTCCTGATGGTTACGAACAATTTCACCCAAGTATTCATGGGGAAGAGCTTATTCTTGCTTTTCGACCTTCCTATCGCTTGCCCTTTCTGAAAGATCCCAAAAGGGCTTTTAGATCTGCCCCGCCCAATCCGACTGCTGGTGACGGAGCCTATTTGAAATGGCTTGATAGGGTGGAAGCCAGTAAGTCTGGGCATTGGAAGGTCACTGGGATTTTCGACCTAATTCAGTTGTCGAGGTCGCCGATCTCTTATAATCCTGCTATGCTCTTGAGCTCACTCTTCTTTTGGGAAAGATCTACCAACAGCTTCCATGTTCCCTTTGGCATGATCACTCCCACTCTTCTCGATGTTGCTGCCATCACTGGCCTTTGGGTTGTGGGTGATGATTATCATTCCTCTGCTGTCCCAACGAAACCCATCGCCATTTCGACAGACAACATAGCTTTCAGCAGATTCATTAAGGATCATTATGTCGAAGACGGTGAAGTTTCTGACGCTGAGCATGTCGCGTTTCTCTTATATTGGCTTTCTGCTTATGTATTCTGTACCAAGTCTCTGAGGATTCCAACCAAACTTCTTCCTTTGGCTAACTTGTTGCATGAGGGTCGAAAAATTGCTATGGCTAGACTTGTGCTTGGCAACCTTTATCAAATGATTAATGAAGCGGTAGCCGATATCCGAGATCCCAAAGTTGTGTCTCTGAACGCAGCCGGTCCATTGTGGTTGCTTCAGCTTTGGATGAATGCGGTTTTCGAGTCGTTTCTTCCAGCCAAGAAACCTCCTTCCATGGTGTCCAACACAAGGATTGATGCTCACGGGCTTGAAACCCTAACCCCTCCTTATGATGCTTCTACCTTTGAAGCCGATTTCAAAAAGTATTTCACCGTGTTCTTCGAACTGAAGCGCTACTGTTCCAGTTTTGCACCATATAGTAAACCCTCTTATGGCCCTCGGTGGCTAAGAAACTCCTATCCCAACCATCCTGGCTCAGAGGATGTCTCTCAACATCAGATCGAACTCTGGCAAACCATACTATCCCCTAGGGTGCTGACTATCAATTTTGCCAGTAACGACTTCACCTTGTGCGGTTATAATCCTCAGCTTGTTTCTTGACAATTTGGACTGAGTCAAGATTTTCCCAACACATTGTTCGATCAATCTCTTGTTCTTTATCCTGGCGCCATCACCAAACGTAGTGCCTTTGACACCACCATCAACTACTACAATGAGGAGCTGATTGGCCTTAGCCCTTTTAACTTTACTCCATCCTTTTATGTCACCAAGGCGTTTAAAACTTGGTGGTCTGCTTATTGGAGCGACATTTTGATGCCGATTGAAGATTGTTTCCAGCGCATAACAAATGTTTTTCTTTTGCAGAAACAAGCTCCTAAGAAGACCAAACGTATGCATACGTCTGAGATCAACGCCTTCCAGCAATTCTTCGGTGTAGTATATTTTCCGGGTCCTCGACTTCAAGAGACTGTTGTCAAAGCAGCTCAAGTTCTCAGGCAAATGTGAGAATCTAAAGCCAAGAAAACTCGATTGATCATCCCTTCTGATGAGGATGGTCTTTCTTTCATTATTCGAAAAACAGGCTTTAAATTCCCACTATTGCCTACTTGTAAGTATGCTTTGGCCCTTCCATTGGTCCTTCCTAAATGGGTTGACCATGTAAGTATCAAGAACTTTTATCATAGCGTGTTGCCTCCTCGGAAGCGGGTGACCTGGACTAAGTTTTACTTATGGAATTTTCCTTTCCATGTGCCGGTCGAAATCTTCAACCACATATCGATAAGAACGCTTATTGGTCAAGGTAACTATTTCGACCTGACATTTTTGCGATATTTATGGCTTAACTCTTCTTTGCTCTTTTCTTGCAGCTGAGCCAATTCCTCGATCGACTTCTCAAGCCTCTCCCCGAGTGACTTCCGCTACTGTTGAGATTGATGATGATGATGATGATGACGTTAGTCTGGCTGATAAGCTCAAAGTTCCCAAGGTAATATCTAGGCTGTGGAGCTTCGTTCTTTTTCGATATATACCCTTTATGACCTTATGCTTTTATCTCAGAGTCGAAAACGCGGGGCCACGTCTACCACTTCTGCAAGCCAGAAAAGGGCCAAAGGTGCTGGTGGGTCTGCTGTGAGCAATCCTTCCCCGGTTAAGTCGTCTAGCTGTCATGAAGAGATCCAGCAAGGTGATGATCAACAGGCTTCCAACCCTCCTCCTTAAGACACTACACCTATTCCTGTCGAGATGGCTTCGGCCAAGAAGACCTCCAGGAAGAAGTCTGGTCACAAATCTGGCAGTTCCTCTTCTCGCCATTCTAAGAGTTCGACGAGCTCCAGTCCTCTTAAAGAGTTTGCCCCTAAGGTAAGTTGTCGTGATTCACATTTCATCTCGATTTGTTTTCTTTTCTTCCCCCTCAACTATTTCCACTTTTATTCTTCAGAGGGTTGGCATGTCTAAAATGGCTGTGCCTCGAGCCACATGGTTTCCTCATAATCCCCCACCAGTTGTTCTGTCTAGTTCTTTGAGCAGTTTAGAATCCTCGAGCTCGAGTTTAGACTCTAATGAGTCGGACCCTGTGTGGGACAAGTTGACATTCTATTTTAACTCGAAGCCAATCGCTTGGCAGCATCCTGGTTGCGAACCTTATTATACCAAAGAATGTCGAGATAATTTTTCTAATTTTCCTCCGTAGGATACCCAAAACGCGTCTTCCCCAGTTCGTGAAGGAAATATGCCACATGTCGAAGTACAGAGTGGCGAAGGTCAAGTGCCCCCAGTCACTCAGCCTGACCGGGTGATTGGTGTCATGCCTCCCCCAAAGGCTGATGCTCTAGCCTCGACACAATCTGATCCTTCTCCCCAGCTTCAACGGGATGCTAGAGCCGCTTTGCTTTCTCCTCATGCCAAAGGAGGTTCGGCTTCTTCCAAGACAGCGGCTTCTTCTCACACTTATGGTGAGAGGCTTAATGCCCTTTTGGTCCAAGACCCACTCGCCACCTTTCAAAGTTTCTTTGATGGCACTCTAGATCTCGATTCTCCGCCACATCATACTGAGACCACTAAGACTGCTCAATCTAGCGGGGTAGTCAGTGCCGGCCAAATTGAAGAAGCTTTAAGTAAGCTGAAGGGGTTAATCTTCGACGAGGGTTTCATCGACAGTGTCCGGGCTAACCCTCAACCAGGCCATGAAGTCAAGGAGTTGCTTACTTTCCTGTTGGGCCAGCGGCTCGACCAAGTTCAGGCAGATGCTCTTGTCGAGCTTCAGACTTTCTTGGTTGACCTTTTGGCCACACTTGACAAGGCCAACACTATGGAGCAGCTCATCAAGACTAAAAAGGCACAAGTGGCTTCTAACACCAATGGGCTCTTGCCTGCATAAGATGAAATCCTTAAGTTGACTGCCAGGAAGACTCTTATAACAACTGATCTGTCAAGTGTTGATGCTCGACTGGATGAGCTTCAGAGGGAAATGGTAAGACTTGAGAAGGAGAAAGCAATGCTGATCGAAGAAGGTCCAGTCGTGGATGCCCGACTGAATACTCTAGCTGCTGAATGTGCAAATGTGATGTTGTCGACATCTCAACTCTCCAAGGAGGTTGCAGCAGAGCAGGGTCTTAAGCAGAGCTTGGATGCCAGGATCGCTGCTGCCGGTGTTCAACTTGAAGCCTTCAAATCGAGGATTTAGGACTCTTTACTTTCCATTCATTGCCTTTGAGGTTGTAATGGTCATGTGTTTGTATGGCCTTTGTTGCCAATGTTGTAATGCCCGTACTTTATGATGTTGTTTGACAATGAATTTGCATTACTGATGTCGACATGATTTGTCTTCTGATTGAGCTTTTATTGTCGAGTTCTCGTTATCTTGTTAAAATACTTCTTTGCGTAGTATTTCTGAGTTTCATACCATTTAGCTTGGCATGTAATCTAACTTTCCATCTTCCAAACCATTAACCAACTTCTTGGAAAGTAGGGTAATTTATGACGCTCTTTTACCACGTTCTTGTTCAACGACGAAAGAACTTCCTCCACTCACGGTAGTGGCTGACGTGGCTACCTGTGCTTGGTTAACGATTTGGCAACTGCATGCCATGCATTAATGCGGCTGTTTATCTCATTTCTATTATAATTAAAGCCGTTTTTTACCTTTTCTCATCAGTAACTTCTCCTCTCCATTCTCATCTTCTTCCTGCCACTACAACCTTCATTTTTGATTATGGATAGCAGACTTATCCTTCACCGCATCCGAGACATGGCCTTCCACCATAACCTCTTCCATGTCATGTATGAATCTTCTTCTCGCCTCGATGAGCTTTTAGGGCTCATTGATCAACTGCTCCAAAGGCCTATCATTGCACGCGTTAGGATCCCTCTTCAGGAGTTCCGGGGGCTACTCTTAGAAGCCAAGCCTCTGTTTGAAGAATTCAGGGAGCTTTCCGTGATGGTGTTTTTCCAGGAGTATCAAATAGATGAGCTGAAGGAGAAGTTCAATTTTCTCCAAGCCTCCTTGGACCAGCAAGACCCGGAAGGTCTCGTTCGACTGGCTGTCGAGATATCTGCGGTCCCTCTTGAAGACCTAGCTGCTCGTCAAAAGAAGGCTCGACTTGAGGGCCAGATGGCAGCGCTGGTGAATCGACTGGAACCCATGCAAGCTAGATATGATGGATATAAAGCCAGTCTTCCGCTCTAGGCTTTTAATTTCTTTTGTATCTTGCCATACTTGTAATGTCCTATTTTAATTAATGAAACATTTTTTGTTTGGCAATCTCGACACTTTCTTTTATTCGATTTTGACTTCATGCAGCATTGGCTTATACGCTTTTAGGTACTTGCCATTTATTGTAACAAATTGACGCTGACTGCTTAATTCTTTAATCACGTAGGCATTATTAGATAGTGCTTTCTCGACTTTAAACGGCCCTTCCCAATTGGGGGCCCATTTCCCGTAGGCCCTATCTTTCTTATCCATTAGGAGGATAACTTTCCACACGTAGTCCCCTGTGACAAAAGATCGATTTTTAACCTTCTTGTTGTATGCTTTAGCTATGCGATCCTTTTGCCTCGTTAAAACGTCTAACGCCAAGACTCTTTCTTCGTCGAGATTTACCAATTCGTCTAGCATCATGTTCCAATAGACTTCGCTTGGGATTTCTTCTTGTCTTTGAATTCTGCACGATTGCAAGTATACTTTTGCAGGTAGCACGACTTCTAGGTCATAGGCCAGCCGAAAAGGTGTTGTGCCTGTTGCTTCCCTTGGTGAATTCCTGTAAGCCCACAGGACTTGGCTTAAGGACTCATGCCAGCTTTTTGGCTTTCGACCCACGTGCTTTTTAATCAAGCTTATTAGAGTTTTATTGGCGGCCTCTACTTGGCCGTTTGCCTGAGCATAGTAGGGGGTCGAGGTTAGAAGCTTTATGCCCCAGGATTCTACAAAGGCTGCCACTTTTCGTCCTACGAACATTGTACCTTGGTCCGTTGTGAGTGACTCCGGCAATCCAAAACGATACACAATGTGATTCTGTATGAATTCGATCACCGTTTCTTGCGTCACGCTCTGTAGTGGAATGGCTTCAACCCATTTAGTAAAATAGTCAATCGCTACAATTATATACCTGTGCTGCCTTGACGAGGCTGGGTGAATCTCGCCAATTAAATCTATTGTCCATCCCCTAAAGGGCCATGGCTTGATAATAGAGTGTAACTCGCTAGTTGGCACGTGTTGGATTCCTGAATGTTTCTTTGCCCCTGCTTGGTGAGCGCCACATAGGCCGTCGTGAGCGGCTGATACAGCTATGAACGCATCGTCCTCGGTTAAGCACTTTAACAACGTGCCGTTTACATTCTTCTTGAACAATTCATTGCCTATGATGGTATAATTTAGAGCCATATACTTGACTTTCCTGTCGGTTGACCCTACAGGGTTCTGCAAGTATTCGACGATTGGCTTTCTCCAATCATTGGGAGTAAGGTTATCGATAGCCATAACATCAAGATCCAAAGGACTCAATTTCTCCTTGATCCTAATCAACTCTTTCAATTTTTGTTTATCTATCATGTACCCAGAAGCAATTTGCAGTAACTCATTAGCTTCTTGATTGCTTACCCTAGGTATGTAGCTAATTCCTACTTGGTCAAAATTGGCTAGTAAACTCATGGCCTTTACGTAGTATTTTGCCAAATTTTCACTTATGCACTTATATTCCTTGGTAAGTTGCTTTACAACCAATTCTGAGTCACCTTTAACTTCGACGTTCTTTGCCCCCAAGGCCAACAGTATTTCGAGGCCTGAGACTAAAGCCTCATATTCAGATTCGTTATTGGAGCAACTTTCTCGAATGCGAAACATGAATTTGGTTGGGATGCCTTGTGGGAATACTATGAACATACCGATTCCTGATCCTTCCTTATGGCTTGAGCCATCGAAGAACAACTTCCAAGGCTGTAATCCTACGTAAGCTATCTCTTCAGGCAAAGTGTGATCTGCCAAGAAATCAGCGACTGCTTGCCCCTTAATTGCCTTTAAAGGGGCATAAGTGAGCGAATATTCGGTTAATGCTAAAGACCATTTACCAATTCGACTATGCAAAATAGGCTTGGACAACATGTGTTTTATTATATCAAAGTGAGAAAAAACCATTACATCAATTGGCTTTATATAATATTTCAGCTTGGTACAAGAAAAGTACAAACACAAACATAGTTTCTCGATCATAGTGTATCGAGTTTCAGCATCATTTAACACACGACTTAAATAAAATACGGCTCTTTCGATGCCATCTTCATCTTCTTGTGCCAACATGCTGCCAATGGTTTCATCTGTAGCCGAAATATATAACCTCATTGGCTTCCCTTATATAGGAGGAATCATCACCGGAGGGTTTGCCAAATAGTTTTTGTGCTTCCCAGCGAAAAATGTCTTCTCTCTTTAGTCGAAGAAGGGATGAGAACGGCTTAGTTTTGTCACTAAGGTTAGCAATAAACCTTCTGAGGAAATTGACTTTGCCCAAAAGCGACTGCAGCTGCTTCTTGCTAGTTGGTGGGCTTGTGTCGAGAATGGTTTTGGCCTTGTTCTTGTTGATTTCGATGCCTTTCTTGTGCACCACAAAACCCAAAAAGTCACCTGCAATTACACCAAATGCACATTTAAGAGGGTTCATTTTTAAGACATGTATCCTCATTCTCTCGAATGCCTTCCTCAAATGCGACAAGTGTTCATCCCTGGATGGGGACTTGACCACTATGTCATCAATGTAAACCTGCATAAAAGTTTCAATAAAGTCATGGAAGATAGTATTCATTACCCTCTGGTAGGTCGCGCTAGCGTTTTTCAAACCAAATGGCATGACCACCCACTCATATGTCCCTAAAGCACCAGGACATCTAAATGCTGTTTTCGACACATCCTCCTTGGCAATGAAAATCTGGTTGTAGCCAGAATATCCGTAAGAGACTTAAATATTCATGGCCTGCCGCTGAATCTACCATCATCTCGGCTATGGGCATGTGGTATTCATCCTTGGGTGTGACAGCATTCAGATCTCGAAAATCTATGCAGACCCTCATCTTACCATTTTTCTTGATTACTGGGACTACATTGGCCAGCCACTCAACATATTTGGCAGCTCTGATGAACTTGCACCTTAGCAATCTTTCGATTTCTTCCTTGATCTTTAATAGAACGTCTGGGTGGAATCTCCTGGGCAGTTGTTTTATTGGCTTCCTGTCCTCTTTGATTGGCAGTTGTAATTCCACCAAGTCTCGACTCAAACCAGGCATCTCATTGTAGTCCAAGGCAAAACAATCTTTGAATTCTTTCAACAATTCTATCATCCTGCCTCTAAGCTCTGGGTCGATCAAGGAACTTATATAGGTTGGTCTTTTCTTCGAGCCGTCTCCCAAATCTACTTCCTCCAAGGGGTCCTGAGCCTCCATTTTCATGGCGTCCACTAAAGGTTTTTCGAACCCCAACGGACCATCATCATAAATGCAATCCATCATCAGATCATACATATCTTCTTTGGCCTCTTCACTTGGCTCATTTCCACGTGCACTATCCTTTTCATTCTGAGATAGCATCTCGACAGGTGAAACTGCAACTTTAATCTTTCCTTTAATGGCCATGTTTTTAGCCATTTTGTCGGCCTCTAGAGCCGTTTTCATCTTGTTTTCGGCCGCGTAAGCCGAAATCCGAGCCAAGCACGAATTAATCATCATTGTGCTGTGTTACCACATTGGTGGCAGCCTCATCACTTGCCACTTCTTTAGCGGCAACTTCTTCTTCGTCGATGTGCCATCCACTCATGGCATCCGCTTTGCATGATTCATTGAGGTGCAATCCCCGAATTGGATCTAGTGTCACTGAGTATTCTGAGTAAGGGTTGAAGGACTGATTGACCACTGTGTCAAGTGGAGCAATTGTAGCCAAACTCTTCTCAAAATTCTTCTTGTCGACATAGCCTGCTTCTGCCAAATAGTAACTTTGGTCAGCTTGTACATTCTCGACAACTTCATCTGCTATCCATATGAAGATTCTCTGATGTAGGGTAGAAGGCATTGCCCCTACTCCATGGATCCATTCTCTGCCCAATAAAAGGTTGTAGTTGGCCTTTGAAAGCACAACAATGAACAAGGTCGATCTACTTACTGTCCCCACTGTTATATTCAGCATGATTGCACCCATGGAAGTGCTAGTCTTACTTGTTGGCGGAGGAATGACGCACTTGGTTGAGAAACCAAGCAGGGTGCTTTTGGAGAAGTAGAACACACACAAATTTACGTCCTTTGGGCCTCAACAAAAACTCTTTTCTAGCGGGGCATAAAAAAGTACTCTCTACTTTTATTCAACAAGAAACAAACGTTAAATACAGAAAAAGTGAAACAACAAAAACTTAGGGCGTTTTAAAGCCTAGAGCACTAGATGTAGTAGAACTTCAAGTTGTTGGCGTTCCAAGAGCGGAATATAGCACAGCCTGTGTAAGACCCTAACCTTACTTAAGTATTACTTAAGCGATTTATTGAATAAAAGTGAAGTTTCTAGTGAAGTTTGATTTTATTGCTAATCTGCATGTGACCTTGTGTGATTTTTTGAGAGGTCTTAGCGACCTAATCTTGAGACGCTTCCTTCATGAGAGTTGTAGCTCTCTGAGTTAGCTAAATTCTCACGTTGGTTTCAGGTCATTCCGATCTCCGTAGCCCGAGATATACATGTTTTAGTGACGGAAGGTCAGGCTGTACTGTACTAGCGAGGTTTTGCCTTGATTTATTTTTATTCTCTTAATCAGTATTAGGAGGGTAATTAGTTGGGTTTGGGCTTAGATCATTAAAAAGAAAAAGAAAAAAACAAAACCCTAGCCCAAGGTTGTGTGTGTGCCGCCAGCCACACTAAAGGGAATAGGGGGAAATCCTTATTTTTCCCTTTTGTAATCAGAAGTAGACACCCCATACTATTCACGTAACTCACATACAGTAAGGAAGAAGAGAGAAAAGTGAGAAAGAAAGAGAGAAGGAGCGCGAGATCGAGAGAGAGGAAGAAGAGTGTGCGATCAAGGAGGAGAGAAAGAGAGAGATCGGTTGGGAGAGAGAAAGGAGAGGATCTGGACAGCAGCTCTTGATCATCTCTTCATCTCAAAAACTTATGTTTTTCATCACCAAACTAGCAAGGTAAGGGCTGGTCTAGGTTGGGTAGTTTGACTAGGATATTTGACATGTTTTACCATGAGAAGAGCCATGACTTTGATGTCTTTTGCATGAGTTTTTGTATGTGTGATGCTTGCTGGATTTTCTACCTTGGAATACCATGTATACAAACCTCTATTCGTTGTTCATGCCATGATCTATGATTTTATGTGGATTTGCTATGACAACTTGCTAATTTGGCTTGTTTTTCCTCTTGTCATAACATGATGTTTGATACATGACCTTTGTTGTTAAATTCTGGAATTTTGATGATGAATACATGATGTTTGTTACTGGAAAATGGTCTAGGAGACCTGGACTTGAATCTTCGGAATTTAAATTTGAGGCAGAAGTGACTCTGCCAGTTTTCTGTACTGGACAGCGAACTTCATGGCACATTATCACCTAGTTCTGGTCTTCAAATGCAAACGTGATAAACTAGAAAGTTGTAGGTTTTTAAATTAGCTTTCCAGGCATGTGTATAACGTAAATTTTGGTTGAGAAATGAGTTCTGGAGATCGTTTTTAGTGATTGTTGTACCTGCTGTTTTTTTTTTTCAGAAAACGACTATGACCCTTGATTTCAGAAAACTTGTATCTATCTGTTATTTAGTTGAGTGTTCTTCTGAATTTTGAATATCTAACTTACTGGTACTGTTTGGATGTAATTTGTTACTGGCTGGAATATTGTATAAAGGGTCGCTCATCTAGCTGTAATTCCCATTGTGACTGTGATGATTTTGTCGTACTTTTATTCGATGAATGTTGTAAGACTCTAGGTTGACTTTAGAGCCTTTAACAAAGAGAATGAGATTAATCGCTTGCAAGTAAATGAGAATTAATGGAACATAGGTCTAGGTGAGACTATGTACCATGAGAACGATGGTGCCGTCAGAGACGAACGGTAACTTGCACGCGAGGGAGATTTTTGTGGATCATTGCGGCTCCACGTGATAAGGTTGACTACGGTCTCCTTGAGATTTTTGTGGATCATTGCGGCTCCACGTGAACTGTGCATCTGAGGATGTACGAGAATGGCCATGGTGTTTTGGTGGGTTGTGTGATGTGAGTATTCGTTATCTTAACTGAGTAACTGTTATGAAAATAATTCTATAAGGGAATGATTAATGTATATTGTGAAATGGTTTATAATATGTTGTTCTTGTGACCTGACCCTTGCACTACTTGTCTTTGTGTTATTTGTGTGTGGGGGGTAGATGGTCGTGAAGATAACGGCGACGACCCATTCTTGGGAGCTGATGCTCCGTGACGAGCCACTACCGGATGAAGACTACACTTCTGATGAAGAGGAAGAGACAAAGGAATAGGGTTGGGTTGAGAGACATTCATTTTCTCTTTGGGTTGAGAGTACCGAGTTCGGGAAGCATTGAACAATTATTTTGTTTTCATTTGGATAAATAAAGTTGATGTAATTTACTTTGGTTTTAGACGTATGTTTCATGCTTGTTTTATTTAATTCAAAAGTTTTGGGATGATGTTTACTTCCGTGAGATTTGTAAAGGTTAATCTTTCAAGAGTTTCGCAATTAATGAACCTTTGTCATTAATCAAAGCTTGATAATTGAATCGACGAAAATTCTTTACGAAAATTGGATTCATTAATTACTGTGTGACACTCGAGAAATCGGGGCGTTACAACCTGACTGCACAGGTTAGCATGGCTATCGGAGTCATGACTGGAACTCCTATGAAACTCGCATCACGGGTAGGACTTGTCAGCATTTTTCTAGGAATTAGTAGGAAATGGAAATTTGAATGAATTCGGTTGCGAACGAGTTACCTCCTTCTGGGTTTGGCTACGAGGAACCTTCAAGGGAGTGAACTCTTAGTCCTTCTGTCTTGTCCATACATTTCTCCTCACGCTGTTGGTGTTCTGTCGGCCCGGACTAGTTTAGTCTTCACCCTGTTTGCCTTGTCGAAGGTCCCTCGAGCGGTAAGGGGATCTGTCCGTCTGGGTTGGTTGGTCTGATGACGCGCTCCTTTCTCCTTATCCCGATCCGCTTTCAAGGGGTTGCTCTCTTCTGGTATGATGAGCGGTGTTGCCCTTCTGCGAATTTCATCCAACGATTGCGCATAACAGATGGACAGGTCCTCGTTGAAGGGACCCGCTGACAAACCATTTTCAAATGCCTCGGTACAGATTGCTGGATCCTTATTTTTGGCCTTCATGAAGACATTAGTGAACCTGAACAAGTAACTTTTCAACGTTTCACCTGACTTTTGACGGATGTTAAAAAGGCTGGCTGAGGTGATCTGGTTGGCCTGCTTGGCAGATAAATGAGATAGGAAATGTTGGGAAAAGTCACTTAACGTGACTACAGATTTGGGTGGAAGGCTGGAGAACCATGTCAGGGCCCCCTTCCTTAGGGTTCGGTTGCACCGTTTATCAACATCTTTGTATTGAAAACAATGAGGTGCTCCCTAGGGTCTGTTGTACCATCGTAGGAGTCAAGAACCAAGGTCCTTAAGCTTTCCGGAATCTCGACAACTCTGGTGCCGGCTGGGTAAGATCTGCATCCCTCTTGTAATTCCTTGTGAGATCCTCTACCTAAGCTTGTAGGGTTTGGTTTTGTTGAAGAACCTCGTCCACCCCTGCAAGTCGTGCCTGCATGTCCCGGTTCTGTTGTCGGAGCTCTTCCATTCCAGCCATCTGGGCTTGCATCGCCTGGTTCTACTGCTGCATCTGGGCAATCAACGCGTTCATGGTCTCCTCCGTTTGTGGAGTCGGACCATTTGAGCCTTTGACGTGAGATCTGGTATCTACCATGCTCGTCAAGGTTGAGAAGAAGGTTAGTGTACCTTGAGGACCCAGGAAAAGTTTTACTGAGGTCCCACGGTGGGCGTCAATCTTCCGATAAGGGTTTCCAAAGGGATCGGAAGCATAAAAGACTAAGAAAAATGTATGGAGTGTTATTTCAGTGTATAAAAGATGGGTTACATAGAAGGGCAGAGGTCTCCCTTTATAGCAGATCGACCTGCAAACCCTAATTGACACCGCCATTACATGGTCGATTGACCTAGGTGCCAATCATGCCCGTTAATGGAGCGTAATCACTACAGTGTCGGTTGACTTGCGGACTGATCTCGTCCATCAGGGAAGCACTTTATCACATGGTCGAATGACTTGGTGTTGGGCTGTGTTGGTCAACAAAAGTCATGACCTTTGGCCATGTTCATGATCAATGGTCGGTTTATTTTCTCATTGACAGTCGGATGTCTTCGTAGTGGAGTGGACCTTTACATTAGTCTTCTAGCATGTAAGCCCAGACTTCGTCTGTCCAGCCCAATCCTAAGATGGCAGCCTAGCCTTCCAAATGTTCCGTTAAGGGTTTCCAAAGGGATCAGAAGCATAAAAGACTAAGAAAAATGTATGGAGTGTTATTTCAGTGTATATAAGATGGGCTACATAGAGGGCCGGAGGTCTCCCTTTATAGAAGATCGACTTCCAAACCCTAATTGACACCGTCATTACATGGTCGATTGACCTGGGTGCCAATCGTGCCTGTTAATGGAGCGTAATCATTACAGTGTCGGTTGACTTTTGCGGACAAATCCCGTCCATCAGGGAAGCACTTTATCACATAGTCGGCTAACTTTGTGCCGGGCTGTGTTGGTCAGCAGAAGTCATGACCTTTGACCATGTGCGTGATCAACGGTCAGTTTGCTTTCTCATTGACAGTCGGATGTCTTCGTAGTGGAGTGGACCTTTACATTAGTCTTCTAGAATGTAGGCCTAGACTTCGTCTGTCCAGCCCAATCCTAAGAGGGCAGCCTATCCTTCCGGTAGGGACCTAACCATCCCGTCCAAAGTCCATGACGGTGCAATTATGAAGAAGCTGTGAAAAATGAGAAATGGAGGAGAGCTAATAATGTGGAGATGGAAGAAACAAAAAAAATTATACACGGGAATTGATGACTTTACCTAAGAGAAGAAAGAAGATAGGAGTGAAAGGGGTATATAAAACCAAACTTAATGAAAATGGAGAGGTTGATAAATACAAGACTCGACTCGTAGCGAAGGGATATTCTTAGTAGTATGGGGTAGACTATACAAAAGAATTTGCACTTGTGGCATGAATGGAGATTACACCGTGAGTTGAACGAAGAGGTTTTTGTGGAGCAACCTTGTGGTTATGTGCAAAAAGGAAGTGATGAGTAGGTTTACTAGTTAAAGAGTGCTCTTTACGGGCTTAAGCAAGCACCCCATGCTTGGTATAGTTGTAAAGAAGCCTATTTCATCAAGGTTTTATAAAGTTTGACTACGAGCATACCTTGTTCATCAAGACAAACGAAGAAGGTAAAGTCTTAATTGTAAGTGTATATTTTGATGATCTCATTTTTATTAGAAACGATGAATTGGTGTTGAATGAGTTCAAACAATCTATGAAGAGAGAGTTTGACATGACAGACCTTGGTAAAATGAGGTATTTCCTTGGTCTTGAAATCTTACAATGATCTGATGGTAGCTTTGTTAGTCAGAAGAATTACTCATTACATGTTCGGCACACGTTTAGAATGGACAAAAGTAATTTTGTTCATAATCTTATTGTTCATGGTCTTAAGCTTGGAGAGGATGAAGCGGGGATTAAAGTAGATAAGACCTATTATAAACAATTTGTAGGTAGTCTGATGTACATCACATCTACATTGCAGGGAGTCTAATTAGTAGGTATCTGGAGTATACTACTGAACTTCATCTTCAAGTGGCAAAAAGAGTTCTAAGGTATGTACAGCTACAGGGAACAACTCGATTTGAGATTTTCTACAAAAATGGAGGAGATGATGAGCTTATTTGTCATACTGATAATGATTATGCTGGTGATTTGGAAGGTAGAAAGAGCACTTCAGGTTATGTGTTTTTATTGAGCTCAAGAGCAATATCTTAGTCATAACGTTCAAACTAAATACGTTTAGAGAGCGTACGGAGAATGGGAATGTGGAGTTAGTACACTGTGACACACAAGACCAATTGACTGATGTGATGACTAAAGCACTCAAACTGAATACGTTTATCAAGCTTCAAAGGCTACTAGGAGTTTGTTCTGAAATAGATATATACCTTATAGCATTCAGTTTAGGGGAGGAATTGTTAGGGTTGTTTCTTTAGTCCACTTGTTAAGTCAATAAATCCCTTTATTTAGGAAATTGGTTAGTTTTTATTTTTGAATTAGTCTGACCACGTTAGTAGGAGCTGAGACGTGGGTATAGTTGTTTAATTCTGTAACTGCGAGTCTGTTTATTAGTCAATCTTGTTATTCAATAATACAAGAGATTTTTCTCTAAACTTGTGCATTTTTTCATTAGCTTTGCCTATCATATTTTGCACATGAATATGTTAGTTGTTGAGATGTGAGCTAGGATGCACATGAATATGTTAGTTGTTTCCTTCCCTCACCTTTGATAGCAAAAAGGTGAGGGAAGGAAACAGAAGCACTGAGAGGAAGGAGTGAAGGAAGGTCGGAGGAACAGTGACAGAAAAGAGGCGGAGCGCCGGCAAAACAGGAAGGACTGGTGCGTACCCAGTGCAGGTGCGTACCCAGTTTCAAAGTACTCGTGATTCACAGGATGTGAGACTTTCAGAGATATCATATGAATATTATGTTGACAAATATAATGGTTCTTTGGTTATCTTTCCTTTAGTCATTCTCATTTGTTTTCCATTATCATTATTGCTGACTGATTGCATGATTGTTGCACTCTTAAGAATCTTGTTGGTTACAACACCCATGGCTTAAAGAAAGTGGAAATGCTTCTGACAAGCCAATAAACTGAAAAACTTGCCCAATTCAAAATAACTGAGAGTGATCTCATTCACATCAAATGGAACATATTCTACAATAACAGTAGTCTAAGAGAGAGTGATCTCCCTACACATTAAATTAAAGGGAATTAAACGAAGTAAAATAAAACTAGATAGATAATAACCTATGTGTTTATTTATGATTGATTGCCTTCAACTCAAGGCCCAGTAGGAAATTGGCAGCCATACCCCGCACAGTAAAAAATAAGTAAGTAAATTTTATTATTGAGACTAACACACTATACTAAGAATACAATTAAGAAACAATACAACTAACACATGACTAGTCAATTAACATTAACAGCTCAGCTAACCACCTTGAACCAGTGTTTATAGATACATACACACAGTGTTGAGAGAAAGATGGAACAAAAGGTTGAGAGAGAATGTTATCTTAATTCTCATTAACAGAATTACAAAGCAATTAGTATTTTTATAATATTAGTTTAACTAACTAATCACAACTAACTAACTCTAAAACAAACAACTAATCAAGCTTTAACATAACTAACTAAAAACAATTAACAAGTCTAATTGGAACTGAATTAGGCCCCGTTTGGAAACACAGCTCAATTA
Organism: Lotus japonicus; assembly: GCF_012489685.1. Classification (NCBI taxonomy): domain Eukaryota; kingdom Viridiplantae; phylum Streptophyta; class Magnoliopsida; order Fabales; family Fabaceae; genus Lotus; species Lotus japonicus. The sequence goes on from NC_080041.1 coordinate 77,332,417, forward strand.
AGCGCTTATAACATAAGCGCTCATTCATAAGCTATTCTAAAACTTTTATTAAAAAAAATAAAAGTTACATATGTGTGTGTGCTACGTGTGTGTAGATAGATAGATAGACATATTGACATTCTCAAAGTCAATAAAAGTTAGTCTCTTTACCAGGAAAACATGAAACCAATTTCCCAAACTCTATATGAGCTTTATAAAAATACTAAGAGGAACCATTTTACAAAGTAACATCTTTGTCTAAAACAAAAAAGAGCCGCACTTCACCATATCACCTAGGACAACTGCGAATGTTAGCATCATCCCCATGGTAAAGGATAACATCTCAGGCACATGGGAAAGTCTAAGCTTCTTCCAGACATGAAGTATCAAGAAGTATACCAAAGCGGTCGTGAAGAAAGAAACACTGCACAAATCTACCTTGCTCCTAGGACAGTCCAATCAGAATGAGCAGCTTTATCAATGGTGGAACTGATCATCACACAGTTGCCCAGGAAATAGACTTTGAAGAGAACTCTTGTGCAAAAAAAAAAAAATTCTAGATATTTTTTCACCGGCGTAGGCCTGGACAGAAAAACACAAGACCAAGCTATGAACATCAGAAAAGTCCCAGATTGATGAAATAGATAAGGGAATGCTATGACCATGAACAAACGACGCTTGTGAAACTCATATGATAATCTTGGAAATAATCATCCCATCGCAAAGAAAAGCCACCTTAATATCAAGTAACATGTATAGTTTGTCCTATTCGCAACTGTGGTACCCAAGTGCTCCCTCCTAATTGATCGGCATGGTGGAGTTATGTTTAGGAAGATGAAGAACTGGCCTTAGAGGTTAAAATTCCTTTGGCCGATGAAGATGTCTGTGCTGGCTAATTAATATAAACTCGTTCCACCCATTTTATGTTCTTCTTCAGACAATGTTCAGAGGAAGGTGGACCGGAGACATACACAACAAAAATAGCAATTTGGAAAACGTCGGGGGTAAACCCAATTGAAGTAAAAGGGATATATTTTGAAGTAATCGCACCAACCAAGTTTTTAATGATATATGTCAAGTGTTGGCCAAAACAGTTCCACAAATTGTAAAAATGTAATTACTATTTGGTATATACTATATATGAAGCACGAATTCTAACACGACACGACACTGATACCCTGACACGATTAATCTTCAAAAAGTAGGACACTGGGACACTACTTATATACATAATTGTGTGTGTGCGTGCTACGTGCGTGTTACATGTGTAGATAGATAGATAGATAGACATTCTCAAAGTCATTAAAAGTTAGTCTCTTTACAAAGAAAACATTAAACCAATTTCCCTAACTCTATATGAGCTTTATAAAAATACTAAGAGAAACAATTTTACAAAGTAACATCTTTGTCTAAAACAAAAAAGAGTTAATCTATCTAATAGTTTTCACCTCCTTCTTGACCATCCCCTCTAGTTCATCAAGTGAAAAATGTAATTTCTTTTAGGGTTTGACTTCTATTTGTTTAAATTATAAGTTTCTAGGTATCCGAGCTAAGAAGAGGTGTCATTTCAAGTGTCCGAGTGGTAAAAAAATATTATTTTATTCTAACACTCTAAAAATTGTTTGACACGCGTCGTGTCAGTGTGGTAGGAGCAGGGACAAATGCATGTTAATTGGGAGGGGGTCAAATGCTCCCACGTCATTTTGATTTTTGATTAATACCATAGTGTATTGATGTATTGTAAAATAGTAATTTTCTCCCACACACTTAATAAATGCCCCCATAGCTTGATAAATTAATAAGAATAATGTTTTGTTGATACTTCTTTTCATTTACACTTGAAAGAAATAGGAAGAGAAATGAATAAAATGGGCAATATGATATGTGATTTAACAGGAAATACATAAAAAGACATGAAGAAAAATGAGCTGAAATGATATGAAATAAAAAGTAAGATGTGAGTGAATCATTATCATACTCAATTGATAATGTTCACATATTCTATATTGCTATTTTTTTTAAAGGATAATAATATATATATTGAAATTTGAAGAACCATGAGAATACCCCTCTCATGGGAAAGTAAGGCCCCTCCTCCCCCCCTCACGCAATGAAAGGGAAAGGCACAAAAACTGATACAGAAAAACTATTTTATATTACTATACTCCCTAGCAAATTTTATTGTATGAAATTATGAGAATGAAAAAATTATGCAATGTTTCCAAACATGAAAAACAATTATGATATATATTTAAGATTTTAATAGTAATATGTTATTTTTATTTCTTTAAATTCATATGTGTATACTGCCCTCACAAAATGAAACTCCTGGATCCGTCTTTGCGTACGAATGTCGATGTCATGGACACTCTATATCTTAGAGGTGTCCATGCTTCATAGATTTAGCATAGAGTAATTAAAAATGTAATGTATAGAAATATGGAATCATAGTGGCAGAATGTAACGTATAGTTTTAGCATTGAGTAATTAAAATTTTAAACGATTTTTACGATTTAAAGGTTATATGTGGATCCGTATATACTTTGAAAATCATTTTAAACGGAGTTCTTGAATACAATTATTATAATATCTTATTGAACATTGTTGTAAAAAACCAAATGTTGTGTTGAATCGAGAATCGGTGAAGGAAAAAAATTGGCATGTATTAAAATTGGTCAGATCAAACTAGGGATGGCAATATGGGCCTAGCCCGCCCCGCCACTATTTTGGGGCGGGCTGGGCTGGGAAATGTAACCCACTAACCCATCTAGCCCGCCCCATTTTGGCCCGCAATTTAACGGGCTAAAAGCGGGCCAGGGCGGGCTAGCCCGCGGGTTCCTTACTTTTTTTTATTTTATGTGGAGGGGTTGTATTATTCTATTTCATATAGATTATAAATACATTGAAGCAAGTATAAGTATAATTTGTTATACTTCTTGTGCTTTTTTCTCGTCCTCTTACTACACGAGATGTATTTGATTTTGATTTGCAAGTTGATTAACTTGCACAAATTTCTATTTCATGGACAAAACAAAATTGGAGGTGGGTCTCAAAACAAATTTTTATGTGCTACTCTATTTCTCTTTATAATCTTTATTTTGTGAACAAAACAAGTTTCTTGTTGGATATGTAACTGTGGGTCATTTTGTTCTCTTTTGATATATTTAATTTATGATGATGGTTGATACATTAGTAAATTAAATATGGATTATGTTGAAACTTTGTATTTCATATTTTTCACAAAAAAAAAATTTCCCTTAGCATAGTGGCCCATGGGCTAGCCCGCTCTTTAGCGGGGCGGGCTAGGATTGAGAGCCCACTTATTTTGGCGGGCCAGCCCAACCCGTCCCGTTTATGGCGGGCTACAGGCGGGGCGGGGCGGGTTAGCCCGCTTTGCCATCCCTAGATCAAACCAAACAAAACAAGTAGAGTTCCAGCTTTTTACCTCAGAGGGACCAACAAACTAAGCAAAGAACAAAGTGGTGAAGACGACATAATATGCCTTTGCAAATTTGAATGGTGGTAGCAGTGTTCTTATCTGTCATTTGCCACACATAATACAACTTATTCATTGCTGAAAATTACAATGCTTAAGCATTAACTAATAAAAGCACATAGTAGAAGCATAACAAGGAATAAAAACCTTTATGACCGAAGGAAAGCACAACAAGAGCAGAATCAAGAATGTCTATACAAGCAATCAAGAATAAATTATTTTGCGTTTTCAAACGTCAAATAAATAGAAGAGGGAAATAATGGTCAAAACAATCACTAGAGTAATGAACTTACCACATAAAGTATTGGCTTTGGGAAGGCTCTGTCAAGATCCAAGAGCTTGAATGACAACCTTTTGCAGCTGAACATGACTAAATTTCAGTATAGTCACAGTAGCTGCCTCAACCAGACTTTATTGTTAATCACTCCTGCAAGATTAACTGTTAGGCAAGGACTAAACCATCGATCGAGCTTTGCATTTTAGAGGGAATTTTAGTTGGTGAGGAAACTTGTAGTGTGTTTATCTATAGTGTAGTATGTAATTCAATCTTGTAACTGCTGCTGGAAATCTTTTTCTGCTCAATTTTGTAAATCGTTACAAGTTAGTGCTTGAGAAGAAAATATCAACACAATTTTACTTTGCAGGTTTCAGGTAGATAATTTATGGAGTTAACTTGCACAAATGTTGTTTTAGGTAGCATAAACAGAGAAGAAAAATGATGTAGAGAGAGATTAAAAAGAAAAGGGAGAGTCTCCCACAAGAGTTTCCTTTATAAGCTTGATTCTGTTATTCAACTTACAGAATGAATCAAATTACACCACTGATTCCTCTATCTAATTGTTGAATATTCACACATTTCAACCCATGCTTCAACAGGTTGAGCCCTCTTATATTGGCAGCTAAATTTTGTACCAAAATCACAAACTCTTAGTAGAGCAATAAAATAGCTTGAACTGGCCTTGATAAAATATCATTCTTACAATTGATAATGAAACAAAAACATGAACAAGATGCAAATTGAAAGAGAGTGAAGCATCAAAATAAAAATGATAAAGCAAGATTCATATTTGCAAATAGTTTCTTTCTCATATATGATGTATGCAATTGAAGATATATTCTGTATACAAGTAGTTCTTAACATAGAACTCATGATGAAAGCTCTAAGCATACACAATCAATAATCTATTTGCTCAATCGGAGAAGATTTTCCTTATAAATTACTATTTGACTATAAAATGACTTTCCTTTGAGGCCAATCTCTTGGATCATCATGGTACCTAAATCAAACCAGACCATTTCTTCATCATTCTTTATGAAGAATATATCACCCTTCTTCCCCGTTCCAATAGGATGCTCAACGCAAGGCAAGGGTCCAACAGTGAAAAGTTTCATCCATGATTCCTTCACACCAACCTCACCCAAAACTGTTATGTGAAAAATAGTGGTTTCATAATAGTATGAGATCACCGCAACAGACCCATTCAACACCACCAGGTGTTTCAAAAGCATTATATCACATAGATCTAAGGGTAATGTTGTTGTAAATGAACTCTCATTGCAAAAATTAAATGATACCAAATGTCCTTCATCAGTGTCTTCGTTTGGTGAATACAACCAGTGACACACTCCGTTCATGTAAATGCTATCATCTCCATACATTCTGCGCATATATATCGATATCAAGTTTCCTCCATGAGTTACTTCTCAAGCTATATATCTCCCAAAGGGGGTTTGGGTCTGGGCACTTTGGCACTTCATCCCCACCTTCAAAGTCTGTGAGGTATTGAAGAAAACTTACTTCTCGAATCACCTTATAGTCATCTGTAACATGGTCATAACTGAATCCATGAAGAGTAATTAAAATTAGCATGTGTATTATCTGCTTGAAGCAAGAGGAGAGATGTGTCATCATAATAAGAATGAAGTTTAGATATGAAATTGGTGCGGAACATGGTCATGAAATAAGAATTTTCAAGTAAAATAGAGAACGATTTGTGGATGCAGATGAAACGTTTGAGGGATTTGAGAGGTAATTTTGATAGAATTGAGAAAGCTACTTCATCTGGTACGGGTATCTCTTTTCCAAGAGGAGCCATAGATTTTTGCGAACAAAATCATGAAGGGTTAAGTTGAATTGAGAAGAAAAAATGCACCGCTGAGTGAATTAAGCAATCGAATGGGGAAGCAATGAGATTGGGAAAGATTACTCAAAAGAGACTGAATATAGATATCAAAACCCTGCCCTCACTTGCAAATTCACCGCCTATCTTAATTCACACGTAATTCTTCTTTTGACCAAATAATTGATACACAATCTTATACTATATACTATTTCCAAAACCAAAAAGGGACAATTTCGATAAGTGTTACCCTTTATGTTATGTCTTTCTTTTCATACTATTATTCGTAGGTAGATAATGTCATATTTATATTTTCTGATTTTTAGTAATTTAAATATTAAATCATTCCATATTTTTGAAAATAATTACTGTATTAATATGACATTTAATGTTTATCAATGGCAATATAATAATTAACAAAAGTCAATTGTGACTTTTTTAAGAATAATTACTGTATTAATTTGACAATTAATGGTTATTAATGACATTTGAACAATTAATAAAAGTTTAATTTTGAATTTTCTACCATTAAAGGTATTTGACATTTATATTATACAATTTTTATATCAAAATATTTTTCGACATTTATAGTATATGTTTAAAATATATAATATTTAATATATAATTTAATTATTTGATGATTTTATTCAAATATTAATTAGTAATAAATAATAATAATAATAATAACAATACCCTCTCATGCTTCGCCATTCTTAAGTAATTTTTTTCCTCATACTATTAGTAGGTAGATAATGTCATATTTATCGTTTTTAATTTTTCGGTAATTTAAAGATTCAAGAATTCCATATTTTCAAAAATAGCTACGGTATTAAATGTAAAAAAATTAACAAAAGACAAATGTGAATTATTTACTGTGACATTTAATGGTTATTATTGATATTAGAATAATTAACAAAAGTCAATTGTGACTTTTCAACCACTAAACGTATTTGACATTTAACATTTAATTTTTATATCAAAATAATTAACAAAAGATGTATGCCGACAATATATTCTTTTTTTAATGGTTGTTTTTATTTTAAAATTAGAGACAAAAGTCAATTGTGACTTTTCTATCATATTGTAACGTATTTTACATAATATGTGAACTAATATAGTTATTTTAAAATATAAATTATTTTACTTGAATTTAACAATTTTGGCTAATAATTAATCTGTGACATGATTAATTTTGAAATTTAAAAAATATTTCCTAAAATGATGTTGTAAATTAATACAAATTCAAAATAATTGATCTAAATCATTTCTTAAAGTTTATAAATATTACCCCAATAAATTGGACATCTTAATTATTTAATTTAAAATTCAATAAATTAAATTAAATTAATGCAAAGCTTCTATTTTGAGTCTGATCAGGGAGGTTGGCTAGATTCAGCTCTATGCAGATCAATATGTGAAGGAAATCGCACAAGCTTTTGGCATGATAACTGGTCTGGCCCTATTACTCTGGCAGTAAAATTTAATCGTCTCTTCGGACTTTCTTCCCAACAGAATGCGCTTATACATGAGGTAGGGAATTGGGGTGATGAAAGTTGGGTGTGGCACCATTTCCAACTATCAGACATTCCTTATGTGTGGCGCCAGATTGGTTAAATTAAATGTGTTGGAGGTTATTCAGTGGAGGTCTTGGAGATGGATTACTGATGCAGGAGCAAATTAATTATGAATTTATTATTTTTAGTATTTTTAAATATATTTAGGATCATTCCGAATCTATTCTGTTTTTAATTAAGTTTAGGATCAATTTGTTAGGATTTGTTATTTTTAATTACTTTCTAATTGAGTTTAGGATCTTTTAGTTAGGATTTTCATTATTTTTAGTTTCATTAGGGTTTTCCTATTTCTCTATTTAAGCACGTGTAAGGCAATAGCCTATTCAGTTTATTATTGATAATCAAATTTGAGATTTTTCTCTCTTTACTGGTGGATTCCAGAGTTATCTTTTTAGGGTTCAGTGTTTGCTAACCCTTACTTTCTGGTGGATTCCAGAAACCTTTTCTTTTAGGATTTGCGCTTGCAATCCTAGTACGACTTCCGCTGCATCAAGTGGTATCAGAGCAGGCTTTCTCCTGTCTCTTTTCTTTGCTTGATCAACCATGGAAGATCAACCAATGACCAAAGCAGACCTAAAGGATGTTACCGCGGCTCTTACCGCGGCCCTAACTGCTATTACGCAACATATGACACAACAAATGATACAACATATGGCGACGTTCACGGCGGCTTTAACGGCGCAGATCAACAATACCAACAACGGTAACCGGCGACGAGACAGGAGAGGGAAACCACATAGGTTTCCGCGCGACAACAACAACAATCGTTCCGCTATATCTTTACCTTCCCAATCTTTGCATTCACCATCCGTATCTCATCCTTATTACCAAGTTCAGTACCCAACCTCTAAAACCACCGAAACTCCACACCCCCAACCTGCTACATCCAACCTTATCAATCCTTACCCCAACATATCACCGACTGCAAATCCAATTTCCTTGCCACAACCCCTACCAAAACCTATTTCAAATTCATGTCCATCTGCAAGACCTATGTACGCAACTTCTTCGGAATCAGATTCTCAAATTTCATTTGCGCCATCCTCTATTGTTGACATGGAAGATGAGGCAAAAATGTTGGTGGATGATTTGGTACCATCTGCGCAGAAACCAAGGGAAGTAGACGTTACAAAAGGTGAAAACTTTGGCCACATGAAGTCCTCAGAGTTTCTTACATTCAAATCTTCAACTCCGCTTCCTACAGGAGTACAAAGCATTATCCCCTATAATTCAAAAGCCCCCAATGTTATTTTGGAGAAACTGGAGAGGTTAGAATTGCTTAAAGATAGTGATGGTGCTCATGAGATATTTGTTGAAGGAGATGATGAAAAAATAGTTCGAAGTTGTAGTAATGGTGTTGTTCGTTTGGTTGGTTTGCATATTGAAGCCTTTTATTTAGAAGAGAACTTGTGGTCAAGTTCTTTGGAAGAAGAGGAGAATGTAAAGACATCAGAGGCACTTGGTTGTGACGCATTCATGCGGACATCAGATAGTTCTACACAAATTTGGGTATTTGACCCTGGCATTCTTAATGTCGTTCATGAGTTCCGAACAGAGGCCTCCTTTGTTTTTTTTTGTTACGTTAGAACTCGGGGTCGAGTTCTTCACAGGAAGAGGAGCCTGATGCAGGAGCAAATTAATTATGAATTTATTATTTTTAGTATTTTTAAATATATTTAGGATCATTCCGAATCTATTCTGTTTTTAATTAAGTTTAGGATCAATTTGTTAGGATTTGTTATTTTTAATTACTTTCTAATTGAGTTTAGGATCTTTTAGTTAGGATTTTCATTATTTTTAGTTTCATTAGGGTTTTCCTATTTCTCTATTTAAGCACGTGTAAGGCAATAGCCTATTCAGTTTATTATTGATAATCAAATTTGAGATTTTTCTCTCTTTACTGGTGGATTCCAGAGTTATCTTTTTAGGGTTCAGTGTTTGCTAACCCTTACTTTCTGGTGGATTCCAGAAACCTTTTCTTTTAGGATTTGCGCTTGCAATCCTAGTACGACTTCCGCTGCATCAATTACTGCCATGAATAAGGATTTTCGTTGCTCTCTATACGAATGAACTTCTGAACCTCGTGTTTGTATAGCCCAAATTGGTCCTTAATGTTGGTATCTGTTGAAGGCTTTGTTGGTATCCTCCTTGGAGTGTCTTTGAGTTTAGAAGTCTTGTACTCTTTTTCCTAACTAGGTTTTCCCAATGGGGTTTTCTCCTAGTTAGGTTTTAATGAGGCAACTTCTATTCTCTTCCTCCTTGGAGTTGATGGACTAGGATAGTTTTTTATGTACTTAGTAGTTTTAAGCTTTCTTTTCCCTCTTCCTTCTTTCTCTTGTATTAGGTTAAAGTAGGGGTGGCAATATGGGTTGGCGGGTCGGGCAGCGCTCAACCCGCCACTAACCCGCCGAAATGCGGGCTGGGTTAGGCTAGATCACTTTTGGTATTTGAGTTCAAAGTCTCAACCCAACCCATATTTTGACGGGACGATGGGTTGGCGGGCTAGCTCACTTAGAAAATGTAGTGAAATAAAAAAAATTGTGTGAGAAATTTTAAAAAACCTTTCACTTTTCATATGTTGGCACATGAAAAAATTAGAATTATACTTGTTCTTTATCTTTAAATGTTATGAGTTCAGCAAGAAAGTCTCACCAATAGCAATAACAAAAAAATATTTCTCATGCGTGGTTATTAAAATTTGTAAAACTGTAACCTCAGTAGCAACTATCAAGTGTAAGTGTCAATAACCTTCATCAAATCATTGATAAATGTCATTTTTCTTTGATACACACTCACTTAATATTACTTAACATCACTTGATGTGTTTTACAATAATCAACAAGAGTTTACTTTAGCCAATAATAGTCAACCAACAATTATAAGCGATAATGTCGAGTAGTCATGAAAGTTTTAGACAAAACATAACCTACAAATAAGAGCCGCAACTTATATAGGTGAATCAATGGAAGGTCATCATTGACTAGTTTTCAAAATAGTTTTTTTTTTTAGTTTAGGTCTGCCGTAATATACGCGCACCTTAAAATAATCTACTTAAAAAATAAAAAATAAAAAAAAAGTGAAAAATAGGTTGGCGGGCTAACCCAACCCGTCATTAACCCGCCAAAATGCGGGTTGGGCTGACCCACTTTTAAAATTTGGGTTCAAAATCTCAACCCAACCCGTCAAAAAAGGTGGGCCAAACCCATTTTGCCACCTAGTTTGAAGTACCCTTTGTACTTCATATCAATATAATTCTTATGGCTTATCAAAAAATAAATGAATTAAAATATAAATAAGATGTAAATTCAACTAGGATACCCAAAAAGAACAAAAATTAAAATACCTAGATATTTAAATTATTTTACTTGAATTTAATAATTTGGAAACAAAGATATTAAGTTCTATTATTAATTTATGTTAATTGCTTACATTTGAGTAATTCTTATTGCTACTGCCACTGCCACATGTAGCTTTCGACAGCTGGCTTTTATCCGTCATTACTCACTGGAATAGCACCTTGGGCATGGCAGTGTTATGGTGGCTCTGGCGGTGGCGCAACATGAGCGTGTTCGAGACTCAAGTGCTTCCGTTGAACCAAGTGTTACGGTGTATCCTTCGGGATGATTGTCTTTGGCGTACGTCAATGCAGAAACAGCAGGTACAACCGGGGACGGATGTGAATGTTGTTGATGGGAGCTCTCCTTCGAGAGTGCACGTAGCTGTGGATGGCAGCTGGAACCCGCAGTTGGGGCGTATGGGTTGTGCGGCTGTTCTTCGCGATAAACATGGCAATTGGATTTCTGCAACCTCAGTGCGCTATGGTCATGGAAGCAGTTTCCTAGCTGAGCTCAAAGCTGTGGAGCTGGGTCTCAAGGAAGCGGTGGCGCAGGGCTTCAGAGTTGTGGAGTGTAAGTCTGATTGTCTCCAAGTTGTTGAAGCTCTTCAACCAGGGTGCGATCTCAGCGGGTATTGGGACCATAGTTGTCAATAGCGGCAAATAGCGCCGCTATCGCGGCGTCGCGTAGCGGCTGCTACCCGCGATTCTGGGCAAATCGCGTCGCGGAAACGAATCGCGGCCGTCGCGGCGCGAATCGCGGCCCAATCGAGGCGAAATCGCGGCCAATCGCGGCCTGTAGCGCCGCTCCCATATCGAATCTTTAAATGATAGAAAAACCCATATTTTTAAACCGTTGGAGTTTTATAATCAGGGGCAAAACAGGTAATTCGAATGAAATTAGGTCTACTTTATTCTTCCTCTCTTCCTTACTCTCTCATTCGTGTTGAGCCGTTCACGAATCAGTGTTCTGCTTCTTCCTCTCTTCCACCTCTTCCTCTCCTTCTCCGGCGCTCTCCTTCTCCGGCGACAAGCTCTCCGGCGAGAGCTTCTTCTCTGGCGACATACCAACGAGGTTAGTTGTTTTCTTCCTTCTCTCTCTCGGTTTCCTCTTCTCTCTTTCCCTCTCTGTTTTTTTTTTCACTTTTCTCTTCTTTCCCTCTGTTTTTCGTTTACCTCTTCTTTCCCATCTTCCTGTTTCTATTTCCAGCATCTGTTCTATTTTTCATACTCTGTTCTGTTTTTCATTTTCCTCTTCTTTCCCCTCTTTCTGTTTCTATTTTTGGTTTTGTGCTCACTTTCTCTTCACTACAATAATGCTCTGTTTTAGTAATGCTCACTCCCTATTCTGATTTCTGACCAGCCATGGCATCCCCCTCTGAACCAAACGACTGTGAGGTTGTAAATAATTGCAAGCGGACTGAAAATGGGCTTTACAAGCCTATAGGAGACAACATTGATATATCATGGCAGTGGAACAGCTTGAAGAATCCACATGATAGGAAGAGAGTAACATGTGATTTCTGTGGGGTGACAACTTCAGGAGGAATTACAAGGGCAAAACGTCATCAAATGAAAAAAAAGGGAGATTGTAATTCATGTAGGAAAGTTCCAGAAGAAGTGATACTATTGTTGATGGAAGCTCTTGCTAAGAAACAAGGGCAACAAGAACACTTGACTGAATTGAATGAAGATGAAGAGGAGGAAGATCAGTTGCAAGAAATTGTGTCAATTAAAAGTGGGAAAAGACCTATAAGTTCAAGTGGGGCTTCCTCTACTCTTCCTAAGAAGCCAAATGTTAAAGGCCCCTTGGATTTACTTTTTATGAGAGATCCGGAGACAAGCTTGAAGTTGACAAAAGCGAAGAATCAAACAAGCATGATTGATGCATGTGATAAAGAAGCTAGAGCAAGGACAATCCAATATATTGCTAGATTCTTTATTCGGAATAGCATTCCATTCAATGTTGTGCGATCAAAGAGCTTCAAGTTGATGCTTGAGGCCGTTGGAAGCTATGGCCCTCACTTGAAAGCTCCAAGCTACCATGAGATGAGAGTTCCCCTCCTAAAAAAGGAGTTGGAATACACCAAAAACTTGATGAAGAAAAATGTGGAAGAGAGAGGAAAGTATGGTTGCTCGATTATGTCCGATGCTTGGACGGATAGGAAGCAAAGGACTTTGATTAATTTTCTAGTGAATAGCCCAGCTGGATCTATGTTTGTCAGGAGTGTTGATGGATCTTCATACATGAAGACCGGAGAAAAGTTATTCACTCTTTTGGACAGCCTTGTTGAGGAGATTGGTGAGAAGAATGTTGTGCAAGTGGTGACCGACAACGGAAGCAATTATGTATTGGCCGGTATGTGACGTTAACTATTACTTTGTTAATTACTTTATTAGTGTGTTAGTGATAATGTGTTGCTCTTGCTCATTTCAATTTTTTAATTTGGAATTGGGTCTTAGGTAAAATTCTACAAGCTAAGAGGAAGCACTTATTTTGGACTCCATGTGCTGCCCATTGCATTGATTTGATCTTTGAAGACATTGGCAAGCTTAAAAGAGTTCAAAAGACCATCAAAAGGGGTATAAGTCTTGTTGGCTTTTTCTATAATCACACTTTGGCATTGAACATCATGAGAAAGTACACCAACAAATCAGAATTGGTTAGACATGGAGTTACAAGATTTGCCACCACATTTCTCACTTTGCGAAGGTTGTACACTCAAAGAAACAACCTTAGAAAGATGTTCACTTCCGATGATTGGACAAATACTACCTTGGCTAAAGTCACTAAGGGGAAAGGGGCAGCAAATGTGGTTCTCATGAACACATTTTGGAATGACGTTGCTTATTGTCTTAGGTCTATGGGGCCATTGGTGGGTGTCCTAAGGCTTGTTGATAATGAAAGGAAGCCGGCAATGGGTTACATATATGAAGCTATGGATAGGGCTAAGGAGGCTATTAAAAGTGGTTTTAAAGGAAATGAAAGCAAGTACAAGGAGATTTGGGCAATAATTGATAATAGGTGGGAATGTCAACTTCACCATCCATTGCATGCTGCGGGACATTTTCTGAATCCGGAATACTTTTATGATAATCCGGATATGGATCGTAATCTAGAAATCATGGAAGGTGTCTACAAATGTATTGATGTACTTAGTGAGAATGATGAAGTGAATGATAAAGTTACGCTTGAATTGGCTACGTATAAGGTGGCTGGAGGCTTCTTTGGAAAGAAACAAGCCGTAAGAGCAAGGAAAACAATGTCTCCGGGTAAGTGAGAACCATGCTCCTTATTTAGATTAAATCTTCAAGCATCATGAACTAACTTATGTTGCATTATCATTGTAGCTGAGTGGTGGAGGTCCTTTGGACAAAGTACTCCTCATTTGACGGCACTTGCTATTAAAGTGCTAAGCTTGACGTGCAGTTCATCCGGTTGTGAGCGAAACTGGAGTATCTTTGAGCATGTAAGTTAATACTCTATTTATTTATTTTTATAAAGTATTAGTTTAGAGTTTAGAGTTTAGACTTTAGAGTTTCATAAAATAATTATGAAACTAACATTTATTTTATATTATAATATAGATTCACTCAAAGAAGAGGAGTCGCCTTGAGCATCAAAAGTTGCAAGATTTAGTCTATGTGAAATACAACCAAGCTCTTAGAGAAAGATTTGATTGCCGTGATGCCATTGACCCCATTGTCCTAGATGGCATTGATGATAGTAATGAGTGGTTGTTGGGAGAAATGGGTGGAGATGGAGAAGAACATGCTGAAAATGATTTGGTTTTTGAAGATGATGACTTAACTTGGGGAGATGTTGCAAATGCAGGAGGTGTTGATGAGCCCTTGACATATACTAGAAGGACATCAAGAAGGGGAATTGATGCTGCCACTACATCTTCTACTACTAGGCCTTCAACTTCAACCACTAGAGGCCGAGGGAGAGGACAAAGAAGAGGCAAGGGAGTGGTGATAGAAGAAGTTGATTTGGAGAGTGAAGAGGAAAGTGAAGAGGAAGAGGAGGTGGGGGAAGAAATCTACCACACGGACACAAGTGAAAGTAACAATGAAGAGGATCCCGAGCTAGAAGAAGATGATGATTGATGATTTCTTATGTAGCTAGGAGTCTAGTAACTCTTATTTTAAATTTCAATGTTGTTGTTTCATGTTTTAAATCTTGGAGGCTTGAACTTCTTTAGTTTTTAAACCTTATGACTATTAGGTATTATGAATGTTATGAATTTTAAGTAATATTTGTCATGTTTTAGTATTTATATGTATATTGAATTAAACTGTTATTTATATTTAAAAAAAATCAAAATAGCGGTCATCCCGCTATCCGCTATCCCGCTATCCCATTTTTGGGGCCGGCCGCTATGCGCCGCTATCCGGGATTAACTACTATGATTGGGACAGGGAGTATATCAGTCAAGTGCTGGAGCATATGCGAAATTTCCAGAGAAGTAACGTTTCTGGTAGAGGGTTGCATGCTTAATGAGCTTCTATAGCTACATCATTTATGGGCCTCAAGTTACTAGGCCAAATATAATTAGTTAATATTATTTCTATGTTTATTTCTAGTTTGTTATTTAGATCATGTTCTAGAGTATTCTACTTTCTATGATGGTGCCACATGTAAGGTCACCTTTCATCCCTTAGAGTGGATAGTTAGTATAAGTTGTATGGTTTCCATTATGAAATATTAACAAGAAAATTGACAAAGTTTTATTTTATCTTCTTTTCTTAGTTTTCTTTTGATTTTCTTCCTTTGATTTTACTTGGTAGAGTTTCTCTCTACCAATTTGGTGCTTTCATTACTGATCTCTTGCTTCCATTGCATCATGGTGCTCAGCTATGATGTATTATCATCCATCCTCTCCGCACAACGTGATCCCCGATCCATCTTCTACGCCCATTCTTCACCTTCCTGTCCCGCCATTAATGGTGGATTTTCAGGGCCAGTATCTGAAAATCCTTGGTTCATGGACCAAGTAGCATACCAGTACATCCACCCACCTTCAATCCCACCACAACCCCCACCACCACAATATTTTATCCCATATGAAGCTGCCAACTACACACAACCTTCCTCACCGTACCCACACAGCAACCCACATGGAGTTTCTTCCACAGCTTCAGTTTTCCCACCCATATCAGAACCAACGCCCCCACATGTGATTTTCTGCCTTTGATTTTACTTGGTAGAGTTTCTCTCTACCAATTTGGTGCTTTCATTCATGATCTCTATGCCTCCTGTTAGAGATTCACCGGTTATGCCCACTGTGCTTGATGCCATAGACGCTAAACTTGCTTCCATGGCCACCAAGTTACAGGTCGACTTTGATACTCGACTTTCTGCCATCTCAGGGCTCATTGATCAGGTATCGTTTCTAAATGGCCACCTTCGCTCCATCCCACCACAACCTCCACCTATCTACCACCACAACCCAGCTCCATATCACAATTATCCATCCCAGACGCAACATTCTGCACTCTCATCGCCCCCATTGAAACTTATCAAGTTCTCTGGATCCGATCCTACTTTTTGGCTATTGAACACTGAAGTGTTTTTCCTGCAGCATCCATGGCCACTGGAACTTCGGTTTCAGTTCATTGCCCTGTATCTAGAGGGACAAGCCTTAACATGGTTCAATTTATGGCGCAACCAGCTTGACTCATGGGAGAAATTTCGCGAGGTGTTCAAATTGCAGTTTATACAATTCAGATCTGAGCACATTGCAGCATCAAGTGGGATTGTGCTTGAGAAAACAACAGTTGTTGTGCCTCCACGAAAAGGTGTGACAGTTTACCATGACGAATCGGAGACAACGGCAGACCCACAACAGAAACCTCAGGTTTTATCTGATGCTAAGCCTCACACCCCAACATCTATGGCTCTTTCTTCTCCGGTTTCTACTCAGAAGGTATCAGCTGGAATTATTCACATAGAACACTTTTGCCCAACAGTTTTTGAGACACCACCAACAAAGAGGCCTCTGGATATTTCTACTCATTGTTCCCAGGTTATCTCCACACCTCCACAGATCAGGTCTGATTGTATTATCAATTCATTTACCCCTGATGCAGTTTTCTCAAAAAAAGTACTATGTTTCTACACGCCCTCCCCAACTGTTTGATAAAATGCATGAGAGAAAACTATTTGACAACATGCATGAGTCTGAAGATGAAGAGAAACAAGTTGACTCTACTTATGCTCTTGACTCTCTGTTATTTAAGTTCTTGGCTAAACCTGGCTTATTCATAATATCTTTTGATCCTGGAATTTGTACTCACACTCCTAAGCTAGCATATAGGGCCTTGACTAAATGTGTTGCTGGAGACTTCATATTAAGCCACCATGTGTTTGACAATAGCTCTGAGCGGATTTATAAAGAGCAGCAGGTTAACATTGAACAATTTCTAATGCATTCCATCATGCCTAGGACTCCTAACCTTGATTCATTGGTTCTTGCATCTTTAATTGGAACTTCTCTACCTGCTTTACTTGGCTTCATTATTACTTCCTTTGATCCTGGTATTTGCAATGCTATTTTTTCTCTATCCTATGGTGACTTCTCTAAATGTGTTTATGGAGATTCAAGGTTGAGTTACCTAGGTCTTATTCTGTTGCTAACTGTTGCTAAGTATGCTACACATAAAGAGCTGAAATGCAATGCTACAATTGCACTATCATGGTACAATTGCATGCACCAACAGTTTCATACTCGGGAGAAATTTAAGGAGGAATTCAGATTGCAGTTTGTAGCATCTAGATCTGCCACACTTGAAGTGAAGAGCACTGACATCTTATCTGTAAACTCTGTTGGAGCACAGTTTGAAACTTCAATAGTGGTGGAAACCCCATTCAGATCTCAAGAAATTGCTATACCAGAAATTGGTTTGCACAGTGAAACTACCATGGTGGTAGGATCTGAATCAAGGGATATACAGAACTGCGTTGCTGCTCATTTTGACATGCTGTTAGAAAAGTGCTTCAACCTCAGTTTACTAGAATGGAAGATGATGAGACCTGTGATTTTATTTTCAGAAATTAAATTGTCTCAGTTATATGGAAAAGTAATTTCCCTTTTTGATCCTGGTATTCTAGCTGCTACATCTATTCTATCATATGGTAACTTTTCTATGCAGTGTATAGGAGATTCATGTTTGAGTTTCCTAGGTTATGTTATAGTGGCCTGTGAAGATCATTACCACTCTACTTTATCTAGTTCAGCCCTGAGTCTTCAAACATCGCACCAAAGGTCCTGCTTTGTCACGGCTGCAAGAGCTCTTTTGGTCATGCCCTACTTCTGTCACTCCTCAGATGGTACTTCTCCTAGAATACAAACCATCAAGGACTCAGTGAGTATGGGAAACTGCAACAAGATACAAGAGGCTGTTATGTGTCCGTTTACAAGTCAGAATTCAAAGCTAGATACAACAGCAAAGTTCTATGCTACTATTGCTCATGTTTTACAGCAATATGAATCTCAACAATTTGGCCTAGGCCACCTATATTTATGGATCATGGATTATTATTCTGATGGATTGGGTCCTTCTTCACTACAGCTCTTTCTCCAACAAAGCTTGCTAGCGTGGCATTGGGTCAACACATATATGGTCTCTCTTGGGCAATGTCATCCTACTGGAAATAGCTTTTTTTGGCATAGCATTGTTGATGACAAGTTCATTAGAGCACCTTTGGCAATAGGACGTGGCATTGGGACTTGTTTCTCTGAAATGGAATTAGACAATACATATTGAGTTTGTTCCATGCCAGAGTTCACTTCACAGACTTTGTACTCCTTTCATGGGCTTTGGCATAGCACTACACTTCTTGAGTGGATTCTTATTATTGCTTGGATAGTCTATTTCTCATCCTTGAGGACAAGGATGTTTTCAAGGGGATGGTAATGGTAGAGGGTTGCATGCTTAATGAGCTTCTATAGCTGCATCATTTATGGGCCTCAAGTTACTAGGCCAAATATAATTAGTTAATATTATTTCTATGTTTATTTCTAGTTTGTTATTTAGATCATGTTCTAGAGTATTCTACTTTCTATGATGGTACCACATGTAAGGTCACCTTTCATCCCTTAGAGTGGATAGTTAGTATAAGTTGTATGGTTTCCATTATGAAATATTAACAAGAAAATTGACAAAGTTTTATTTTATCTTCTTTTCTTAGTTTTCTTTTGATTTTCTTCCTTTGATTTTACTTGGTAGAGTTTCTCTCTACCAGTTTCCCATATTACGCGGGACAGGAACAACACAGCGGATACCTTTGCACGTGAAGCTAGCATGTTGGGGTCTCCTTTGCAAGTTTGGAGTCGGCCACCTTCCTTTGTTTATGCATCGTTGTTTCTAGATGCAGTTAGTTAGTCGCTTTCTTTTGTTAATCTTCCTCTTGTAACCAAAAAAAAAATTCTTATTGCTACTATCCAGATACTTTGCAATGGACCTGGAACTTGCATTCACCTATGTGCAATTGCATTTATATTTAAGGTCCATATTCCCATCATTATTCTGTTACTGTTTCCTTAATTTGGATAGTCTGATCCATTTGATAATTCATGATATTACTGAAGTGTGTTTAAGCTTTCTACTGTAGGTGCTGGAAATCAAAGGGTCATCAATTTTCTACAGAGTATTGCGAGAGTGAGAAGGCTCTCCTTGAGTGGCTTGCTCCTGTACAAGTTGCGGATCGCTGATCAACTTTTTCTTCAATGGACATAGGCACATAGCTGCAACAATAATATTTGCGAGGTACCTATGTTGGTCGACTCATGTAACCATTGGCTCCTTTGATCTCATTTAAGAAAAATTTGTATTTTGTCAGCCCGCAAACTGAACAATGTGTATTAGAAGTCACACATTAGCTAGAGATAGAGCATAGATATCCTTTATAAGGGTAGTGCAAACCTTAACTCTTGAGCTAGCTTTTGTGGTTGAGTATAGGTCTCCCAACTTCTAATATGGTATCAAAGCATATCCTAGATCCATTTGTTGTTTGTGGAGACCTCCCATAATTGAACCACCCGTTGTTGTTGATCCCACGTTCCAGATTGTTCAATCCTGGATGTGATGGGATGTGTTAGAAGTCACACATTGGCTAGAGATAGAGCATAAATAGCATTTATAAGGGTAGTGCAAACCTTAACTCTTGAGCTAGCTTTTGTATGACTTCTAACAATGTGCTCAAGTATAAGCAACTCATTCTATACTAATATTGGAAAAGTTCATGTAATTGAACTTTCTTTAGTTTTTTTTTCTCTTTAATTTTATGCTTCTGCTTTCTGTTACTTGCAAACCCAATTTAATAACTTATAGGATGCTAGATGTTGTTAACTATGAAGTAACAAGGCATCTTATGGAGTCGTGATCAAGAAATGACCGCTTGAGCTGCATTTTATGGTTGTACTGATATCAAGATATGGGGTGATCGTGAGGGGTGAATAGTTATCTAAACGTTCTTTCAAAGGTTTTCAGGTTGAATTTCATTATCTTCTTGAGGCCGTGATTTTTCTTTATTTGCAGAGCCCGTCCTGCTCAATCACCTTTGAGCCCTCCAAGTGGTCTTCCTTATTGACAAATTCAGTGGGTGTTCTTTGAATTCTACCATCGTTTAAGCCTTTAAGCTTCCCTTCCTGCTACCTTTTTCTTGATGGCCATGTGTAGCATTATGTTTGAAGCTGGGCTAGAGATGGGTGAAGCTTCATGATAGAACCGGGAAAGAAAAAATTGCTGGATTCTGTTTCACCTTGTTTTATCCAAGCTTAGGAAGTGAAAGTTCTGAAGCATATCCTGACTATTGATGATGTGATGAATGAATTATGTCATGCAAAGTACAAACGAATGCAAGCTGAGGGGAATATTGGAAGGATTGAATTTAATATTTTTTTTTATCAAGAGAGATTATATGAAGGGTCTCATGACAATTACGACTCAAAGGGTAATCAAACTGAGCATCACAAATACTCAGTACAATACAAGCTCTCTTACTCTAAATCAACTTCAATATATAATAACAGAAAAAGAAAACATATCAATAAGTGAAGGGACAATGACTTGCTTTCGTTTCCCATTTAACCTCCAGATAAGTATCCGCGCCTATTTAACACTAGATGAAGCAGAAGTAAAACTTTATCCATAGTATATTAGAGTACAGCAAGTGTCAAAAACAAACCCATAACTTAAAGCCCAAGAAATGGGGACAAAGGTGAGCTATAAAGGCCAAGAAAACGTTAAACTCTCCTAATTTAGAGTAAAATACACTCACCTCCCTCAAGATTTGTAAGAATGACACTCCACCCCATTCTTTTTAAAAATCTACACTCCACCCCATTTTTTATAAAGGCAAATTTTAGTGACGAAAACAAATTCCTCACTACTAAAAACTAATTACTAATTAGTAAAAATTTAAATAAATTTAATGCATATACACTATCATACATTAATTTATGAAAATAATTTTACTGAATTAAATTTAAAAAAACCATCCACTCTGTCTGTTAAGTCCACGTCTCATCTATCTCCAAATCATATTTCTCACCACAAACGGCCACCACCAAGCCTTTACTCCCTTTAACACGGCTCCACTGTCCCACAATGTGAAACCCCATGGCACCTCCATGCCTCAAAGTTTTGTTGCGACCTGAACCCCAGAACGTGAATCGCACATCCCTAAAGCCACTTGTTCAACTACTTCTTGTGAATTTCACCCCTTTAAGTTGTGAGCGAACGCTCTGTTGGTCTTAGATATTGTTGGATTTTGTTAAAAACGATGCTCCACCGCCTCGTTGGGCTCTAATAACCTCAGATCCACTTCATATTTTCATAATTTTGTTTCTCTATTTTCTTCACCCATTTGTGTTGTTTTTTTGGCCTACAACCCAATTTTGAAAATTGGAGGTATAAAGAGATTATTTTGATTAAAATTGAATTATTACCAAATATGAAAACACAAGCATGTTTCACTATGTTCGAGATATGGTTTGTAAATCGGGCAGGTGTGCTATTGCATAATTTGCATTATGAATTTACGGAGGAAAAACGCGATTGAGAGAATGAGGAGGATTGTGATGTTTTCATTTTTAAATTTATTGGATTATATTGATTTTTTTTTTGAAATTATTGATTAACAATTTAAATAATAACTAATTATTAATGAAAAATATTTTTCGTCACTAAATTTGCCTCTATATAAAATGGGGTGGGATGTAGATTTTAGATAAGAATGGGGTGGAGTGTAATTCTAACAAACCTTAAGGGGGTGAGTGTACTTTACTCCCTAATTTAAGCTAGTTCTCTTTTTTCCTATCTCAAGACACAACAGATAAACCTGATGCTTCAGCAATAAATGCAATTAGTGCTACATGTAATAAAGAAATGTCACAGGTAAAGTTTTGATGTCACAAGTGCAGCTGTGACATTATTATAATTCTTGTATGAGTCAGTTCTACCTATTTGAGTTTTCTTATTACACCTAGAGTACTTATTGAAAATGGAAAAATGCTCCAAACAGTGCACAAAGACATCAATTTTTTGCAGACAAATGGGCTATTTGTGAAATGTTTAGGGTATTGCTAAATACATACATATATTTTGGATAGTCATGATGCATCATCTTGATAGTTATATCTCTCGTAATCTAGTTAGTTGAGTTGAGAAACATTTCAGTAATGATATTTTAATTGAGGGTTCACAATGAATTTGTTTTTCAATTAACTTGTGCCTTAATCTAAGTAGAATTCAGTTCTTGCAAAGTCTATTTCCATGGTTTGGAGGTTTCGTGCGGGAGGTTTATTGACACCTTCACAACATATCCTTTGTTTGATCAGTTACGAGTTGGAGATGTCCAGATATTGGATCAGTTATTTACAATGATAATGAGTCAGTTCAAGAGAACAGTAGTGCAGGATGCATAGGGATATACTTCTGGTTCATGAATTTTAAACTCTCACATCTTTTATTCTCTTTTCCTAAACACATGACATACTTCCAAAGATTATCTTTTTCTACATGTCATAGTAGCTTGATCCATTGATGTATTATTCATTCTTCTTGTCTTGAATCCTAGTGCACTGAAGGAAGGTTTCAAATGTTTGATTTGTTCTTTCATTCTGAATATTCGTTTGTAACCTTCCTTAAGGTGGAGCAATATCGCCTGGATTCCTTATTAGCTGAAGCCTATGCTGTTCGTTGGTGTCTTCAAATGGCATCTGAAATGGATTTGGAAAATGTGATTGTGGAGTCTGATTCATTAGCTGTAATACATGCCTTACGTACTGGTTCATGTCCGCCAGATATAGAAGCAGTGATACAAGATTGTAAAGTCTTATTTTCTTTGTTCCCTGTAATCTGTTTCAGTCATGCTAGAAGACAGGCAAACAGTGTGGCCCATGAACTGGCAGCTCTAGCTAGTAATTTCCCTTTCCATGTTTGGTGGCATGAGCCTCCACCTGTTGTTGCTCATGCCTTGGTTGTAGATTCCACTTACATTGATTAATGAAATTGGCTAAGGCCGAACCTTTACTCAAAAAAAAAAAAAAATACATTGGGTTGTCCATATTCTTAGAGAAGCTAACTACCTAGCAGGTTATTTGGCTAAGTTTGAACTTGCTGTATTTTTCTTTTCCTATGTTCTCAAGCCTATCTCTTAATAATCTTTAGCTTCCTAAAAGAAAATTACAAAACAAAACATATCAAATACAATTTGAAAATTACATTGTAATGACAATTATCCTTCCCATTGACAAAAAAAGACAGAAGAGGCAGAACAAACAAGTATAGTAAATGTGATTTGTTTTTAAAGTTTGATTGTCTCTCTCACTAACTTACTCACATTTGTTAATTCATCTGATTCAAAAATTCCATATATAATCTTTTAGGTCATTAGATAAAACATGGAGCGGCATCATGAGTCATAACTATAAATAATGAGAAGAAATCACCAACACAATTTTACTCTGCACGTTTCTAATACATAATTAATTAACTGATTTAACAAACATAAATATTGTTTTAGGCACCATGTAAGGAATTAGCATAAAGAGAGAAGATAAATGATGTAGAGAGATTAAAAGGAAAAGGGAGAGTCTCCCACAAGGATTTCCCTTTAAAACTAAGCTTGATTCTGTTATTCAACTTAAAGAATGAATCAAATTACACCACTGATTCCTCTATGTAATTGTTGAAGATTCACACTTTCCAGCTCATGCCTCAACAGGTTGAGCACTCTTACATTGGCAGATAAATTTTGTACCAAAACCATAACTCTTAGTAGTGAAATAAATTAAAGAAATAGTTTGAAGAGAAAGGCAAGCTTCCTTGTTTACATGAATTAAAACCATCATAAAGAAACAAGCAATCTTGGACAATCTATCTATATATATTATATATTAGTAAAGCTCACTTGAGCTAAGTATTAAGTACAAATACACATATGTATTAAACCATAAAAGCTCACATACCTTTATATTAAATACATTAAAAAATAAAAAATTTAATAAACTAAAAACTGAAAAAAATTGTATTATAAAAACCTATTCAACTACTTATATTAAATAACAACATTCATAGACTTAAAATTGACTTGAGCTTTGCATTTGACAAATTTAAAATATCAAAATAAAAAACAAAATAATATTTATTAATAAATAATTTAGATAAAATACTTTTAAAATAAAAAAATTTCTGTCAATATATATCTATCTATATTGTACTTGGGGTTCTTATTTCCCAAAGTAATTATATATATATTTGATTTTTCCAAAAAAAAAATATCTATCTATCTATATATATTATTAAAGCTCACTTGAGCTAAGTATTAAGTACAAATACACGTGAGAACCTACATACATTAGTAAAAAAATTGGTGTTTTAATGAGATAGCTTAGTGAGTGAATGAACGGGTAGTGGAAACTTGTGCACTAATGATTTCAGTTTTAAACTTAATAAATATCAAATGTATAAGCAAAAGAGTAACATCCATGCCAAAAGTGCAACAGACCACAAAGTTATATCTGCAAATGGTTTTAGCACAGTACCTTAAATTAAAATCAAATTTAATGTTAATTTTAAACTAATATCAATTTAGTCCAAGAAAAAAAAACTATTAACAATAAAGCATACTTCCACCAAAATTAATCTTGATATGCAATGGTCTTAGTTTGCTGTCCAATTTTCTGCATGAATATATGTCTATTTTTCTTAAACTCACAAACTCTTAGAATTCCTTAACATAGTAACTCCGAAGAAAAACTAACATTAAATTAAAAATAGTGGCATGATGGCAATACCAGTGTCAAAAACTGAATAAAATTGTTAATGTCAGGAGGCTATTCAACTATCTACATTAAATAAATAAAAAATGAAATGTATTATATTGAACCATGCATCTATTATATCTCTATATAAACAAACCAGTGAAATCACTCACAAACTCAAATTATTCATATTTCTTAGACTTCAGCTGCTGGTGAGAAAAAAATGACAATTGTCTCTAACTACTTCAACAAGTATGTCATTTTTAATTATTTTAGTTAATTTCAAAATTGCTTTTTTTAAATTACTCATTCTTATTTCTTTATTGCAGGAGAAAGATCATCAACAACAACAAGAAACACACATTACTTAGTGATATATCCCCGTTGCAGATGATTGGAAAATAAAACTGTGAGTTTCACATATATGGTAATTTACTAAACAATTCTTCTCATTCAATTGAAATCATACAAATATATCATCATTTCTATATTTATATGACACAAATCAGTAACAAAGTGTGAGCCACATAAATTTATATACTGCACTAGAAAGATAAGTGTAAAATGTAGTACTCACTATATTCTTGATAAGAAATAGGAATTTTTCACTCCTCAATATTGTCATATTATGGAAAAAAAAAATAGCAACTTAATCATTCAAAGGGAACAAATGACGTCCATCCCGCAGTTAGATAGAATCTATTTTTATGTTCGTGAAAGTGATTTTAAAAGAACTTCTATGCCACCAACAATGGTAAACAACCACATCAATCTTGATAAAAAAAAAATTAGCACAACTGATAACATCACTGCAACGACTAAATCAATATTAGAAAAAAAAAATAGTAGACTATCACGTTCATTTCAATACTAATCTAATTAAGTAATTAAATTTCTTTTATATCAAAAAAAAAACTACTCTCATTTCAATCTCAATAGAAATCTACCTATTTTTTCTTCCGATGAAGAAAAAGAAAAAGAAATCTACCTGTTTGATCATTTTTTCCCTTATTAGAGAAAGAAAGTGTGAGAATATCATAACTCAATTATATTTAATTATACATCTATTCTAAATATTCTTCTAAATAATAGATTTCTTACCTTTTTGCAAATTTAAATATTACAATTAAAAAATACAAATTAAAAACGAACCCGTGCAACGCACGACAATAGAAGATAGATAATTCCCACTGATTTTGATTCGTTATTAGTTCCTTAAATCTTTGCATTATTCTTCAATGTGATTTGATGTTAGTATACATCTTTTTTATAATGAAAACTAGTACTTTTGACCCGTGCGATGCACGGGAATACTCATTTTTTGGTTTGTGGGTTTTTTTTTAATTTTGTACTTTTTTTTTAAGATATTTTATTAATTATAAGAACTAAATTTATTTTGATATAAGAAATCATGAATTTACATGTTTTTTTTACTGTGTATTCATTTTTGTTCTTTTTTTTTGGTACATCGGAAAATAAACAGACAAGAAACAAAAACTACAAAGCTAACAAATCTCTAGCCAGAATCGGCTGAAGCTCTTGAGGAGGGCTCTCAAGACAAGTCAGGGGGCAAAGGAGGCTAGCTCCAAGTCCTGCGAGGCAATCAGCTGCTGCATTCGCCTCTCTAGGGACGTAAGCAAGAGTAACAGTCCAATCCCGATCCAGGAGAAGACGAATATCCAGGAGCTCAGACGCCAAGGCATGAAACTGATACCTGTAACACCCCGATTTCGGTGGCGTCACTTTAGTAACCAAAATAAACTTAATGCGGAAAAACGTAAATATTTTTTTTTTCCGATACTAACTAAGACAAGACTGAATTAAATAAAACCCAAATGCTAAAAGGTAATACAACTAATATACAATATATGAACAGCCCCCGCTGTAAGTAACAACCTCGTCACGAGTAACCTCCAGTGACGGAAAGAAAACTGTAATGCCCGTAGGCAATATGTACAAACCAAATAAAAAGGTGAAGTGTCCGCAACACCATCCCTCAAAACTGAGAATAAGTCAGCCCAGATGGCCTAAAACAAGACCTCCTAAGTCCAACCAACTCCCTGTGATTCCCGTAAAGAAACCACACAAAAAGCTATAGGTGGGAAACTACCCTGTTCCCAAAGGAACAAATGATGTTCAGAGCTAGGACTCTACTCCTACACTAATCCCATCTCGAGGAGCTCACACTAACACTCAATCCTACATGCTAGCATGATCGTCGTCCGAATTCGAAATCCAGAACGACCTAGTCTACATACACCATCCGTCCTCCTCTCGCAACCGCGATACGCTCCAGTTCCTGCATCTCAACCCTAGTTCCTCCCGAAGGATGAACCATCATGAATCAGCCCGCCAAAGACATCTGACAAAGGGCGTTTGTTCGCCAAAGCACACACAGAAGACGCGAGGGTCAACTCCAAAGAATTATATAAATAATACCACCGATAGATATAGATAAGGAAATAGCCACTTAGGCTTATAGCTAGGGATAACATCCTAGGGTTGCACATTCCACAATAACATAAACAACAATAATAACATTTAGCATGTTCCAAATAGGATTAACAAATAACAATCACATTCGCCAACTAAATTAGTATGCATGTTGCATGATATGCAAATGACGGTTAACCCAGTTAACCAAATGCATTCCGGAAACGGATGGACATCAAACGGATCAATCCTAGCACCAGCAACGGTGGGACCATTTCTGCCCGCGTGCCTCTTACACCAAACAAAGGTATGGACAACAACGAGTTAATCCTAGCACCAGCAACGGTGGGACCATTTCCGCTCGCGTTCCTCTGGGATGGACATCAACGGGTCAATCCTAGCACCAGCAACGGTGGGACCATTTCTGCCCGCGTGTCTCTTACACCAAACCAAGGTAGCCAGATCAGCAGTAAACCCGTAGGTCTGCCATTTCGGTCTGCTACAAGAGTCGTCTACAAACGCTCTTACACGGCATTCCGGGTCTTATGACCATTTTGGAAACCGACGAGGTCCAGAGTACGTCCTGTGTTAATACCTCATTAATGTTGCATGAATGCAGGATGATTAGTCAAACAACGTCTCCGAATCTCACTCGACACGTCGCCACGTGTTCTAGCTAAATTAATGTCTCTAAAAGCTTACCCTAAGGTAAAGTCGATTCTGCGACAAAAGACACTTCTTCACAACAAAACACATGTAACTCATGATGATCTCCAAATCATCCGACTCATCTCAATCCGATGGTCAAAACTGCTCAACGAGCACAGAGTATCACACTCTCGGAAACTAACGGTTTCCCGGACTTATCCCCAGGATAGCCCAACAACATAGCTGCTCCAACAGCACAACAACAAACGCTGCTCCAACAGCACCACAACATCTACATACTCGAAGCCTCTCAACTTTCTCAATACTGGGATCCGACGACACTTCTCATTTTCCAAAACTATGATTTGACTTCCAATGCCTTCCTTCGAGGTTGTTATCATTACTTAAAGATTTTGAGGTTGTTTAAGGTCTTATGAATTTTCTTTATAAAATAGGTTCCATTTTGTCTTATCGCAAGTCTTATACATTTTCAGGATCTCCCAATCCCAAGTCGCTTCCAGAGGATGTCTCGATCCACTAAACAAAATTAAGGCCCGAACCTCGTTCGTCCTATCAAACTTTCTCAAAACTCTCAAAATAAAATCGGCATGACCTGCCCGCTATTCTCACCATTCAGAATCTCAGATTCCAGTACAAAGCATATTTAAATCATCACAATCAACAACATGTCATATATCAATAAATCGCATCATAAACACTTAGCACTTAGCATATAAAGCATGCACCACACATCCTAGATTACCCACATAGCACATAGCATGTAAGACAATCTCAAAAACATTCAGTAGATGAATCATCTACATTGTCAGCCGAAGCCTCAGAAAACATTTTCCAATCACACACCATCCAGTGCATAAACAGTAAACAATGTCGAAACATCGACCCTAAGCATTAACTAGAGATTCAGTGAGAAGCCCTCACCTGAAAGTTCTCCAGAATGATCAACTAGTGCTTCCTCGCACTCAAAGTGTTGGTCCTCGGGGAAATCCTCAAAAGTACCTTTACAATGAAATCACAGAATACTATAAGAATCTATCGGAAACTAAGCTATCGATACTTACTAAGGTTACTCGAAGTAATCTATACTCTAAGGTACGATAATCTAGCGCGAAAAGACAAGTTTTCGGAAAAGGAAATTTCCTCCTCCCCCTCTAATAGGCTCGGCCACTTTTCACAATTAAGGGGCTCGATTTTTCTTCGATCAAACTTGGTTCCTATGCTTTCATAAGCCGTAACTAAGGGTATTCTGAACTCGGAAAAATTATCGGATCAAAAACTGTCGCAGGGGTATTTTGGTCATGATTTTTAACTTAGGATTTTCAAAACTGAAATCCCAAAAATAAAATTTTGCAGGGACGTCACCAACGACGTTTATGACAACTAATCCTACTAGCACTAAGCTAAGGCGATAGTTTTCAGCCTAACGATTGAAGCTTTACTCCAAAAGTTCCAAAAATGGGTATTTTAGGTTCAAATTGATTCCGGCGGAATTCCGGCGACATAACGGAAAATCTAATCCGGCAGAAGTGATCTTGGGCACATATAGAAGAGGTTTAGAATCAGAAATGAAAGATTCAGGATAGTTTTGCAAAAACCCATAAACTATCCACTCAGAAAACTCTACAGAAAAGCTATGGAAAAAGCGATCAGAGGTAAGGATTAGCGACTATACCTCGAAACCTTGAAGCAGCAACTGATTAATCAACGATCAAGCAAGGATTGAACAAAATCTCTTCTCCTCCTCTCCTTAGCAAACTCGCGGCCTCCTTGGGAAGAAATGGGTAAGATATTTGTTTTTTTCTCATTTCTTGGCTATATATAGAAGGTGGAAATTCGCGGGAAAATGAAAGTTTCGCGAATCTGATTTTTCCGGCGTCATTCTCCATGAATTATTAGATATGTTTTGGCAAAATAATTCCAAAAGTATAAAGAGGTCTCTTTGTATTTTTGGCAACTAAAGCATAGTCGGTATAAAACTATTTTACCCGATAAGTTGCTTTTTGCATCGAATGTCGGAATAGAAAACTTCCTTCTGAAGAAAGATTAGAAACATCGAGAGAAATGGGTGTACGCGTGTAGAATCTTCATTTGAAGCTCTGAATAGAAAAAGTCTTCATTGTCGGGTGATTCTAGGGTTTTGAAATACCAGGGTTTCGTTTTCGGCAAACTTCCGATGATTGGAATCGGACGTTCGTAGATCCTAGAGTTTCGCCTCGAAACGATTGTGATATATGGAAAAAGAGAAGTTCTAACATTTCTCTGAAGATTTTTGGAATTAACTTCCATCATGCCTATAAGTGAAAACTAGCTATTTACTAGGGTTTCTGACCTAGGTTTAAGCGTATAACGATCGTGCTATAACTTTTATCGACTTCGGTACGATCCTCAGACTTTTCCTGAACTTTCTCCTTCATATATTTATTTCATTTGGTAAACTCTAGTTCAGGTTTCCCTTCACAACACATCAACCCTAATCGTGAATAAGATTTTATTCACTTAGCATAAGCTTAAAAACTTGGGTCTTACAATACCGATCATTCTCCAAAGCTTCCACAATATCCAAACAATCAACTTCGCAAGTAGCTCTCCTAACATTGGCATTCCACAACAGTGTTAGACCATGTTTTAGAGCTGCAATCTCCGCCCGAAGAGCATCTCCTCCGAGGCTACCTGCATAGAAACCAGATATCCAAGCACCATAGGCATCCCGAACAATGCCACCCATTCCCATTCGATCATCATCATGCTTAAACGCCCCATCTGAGTTCATTTTGTACTCACCGGAAACAGGGGGAGCCCAACGGACTGGAGCATCGTCGACAATGGACAACGACAAACCTCTCGTGAGTAATAGATCATAGTCCCTGTGCTCCGTAATAATCCAATTCACAGTGCTTACCACTGTCCAATCGTTATCACCTAGTGTAAGATCAAGTTTTGATCTAGTAGTACAACTCTATGTTTTGATGATTACAAGTTAACCTTTTGATATGAACAATTGTGGTACTCTAACGTGTTTTTCTGAGTGTGCTATTTACAGGCTCTGACCCTGACTCAATTTCACACAAATCAGAAGCACTGTGTATAAAGGGTAACCCAAGCAACGCTTTCGCATTCACCATGTTCAGTATGAACAGTGGAAAAGCTTCAGAAGATCTGAAGCTATACAAACTCTGATGAGGACTCAGTCGCTAGAAGCTCTGATGATCCAGAAGTTCTGACAACCAAGAAACACTGAAGGTTCAGATGTTCTGATGGTGTAGAAGACTCTGAAGATCCAGAAGCTGAATAGTGGAAACTCTGAAGTCCAGAAGCAAGAAACTCTGAAGGCCATGTTCTTCCCTCTGAGTTCAGAATCAGAAGATACAATGGTCAGAGGATCTGTGCTTTCCCTCTGACTCTGATCAACCTGCTTCACAAGTTCCAATACGAAGCATTCCTCTGATCAGAAGTCTCCTAGGTTAAAAGGTCAAGTCGCTATCCAAGTACAAAAGCAAGTGTACCTTCCTGACGACCTACCTAACGTTCTCAGCCACAGCAGAAGCTGGATTTTCCAGAACTGCCCTCCAACGGTAGCATTTCCCATGCAACACTCAACCCTAATCCTTGGAGTATATATAGAGGCTGAAGATTGAAAGAAGCGGCTAGAATAGAAGAAGAGAAGTGAATACAAGAAGCAACACACGCGCAAGATATTCAAAATATTCTAAGCTTTCTTTCATCTTGTAATTTATTTTAGTTTACACTCAGCTTATTCAGAAGCAAACCCTTGTAAACACCAACCTCAAACAGTTGTTTGATTTTTCCTTTAGGAGATCAAGGTTGATCGGATCCTAGAGAAGACTAAGAGAGTGAATCTTAGTGTGAGCTAAGTCAGTGTAATTGTTAGTCACTTGTAGGTTTCAAGTGCAGTTGTAACTCTTACCTGATTAGTGGATTGCCTTCATTCTAAGAAGGAAGAAATCACCTTAACGGGTGGACTGGAGTAGCTTGAGTGATTTATCAAGTGAACCAGGATAAAATCCTTGTGTGCTTTTCTATCTCTATCTTTTGCACTTAGTTCTCGAAAAGATTTGTTAAAATCTTTAAGGTGGTAGTTTTGTACTGAAAACGTTATTCAAACCCCCCTTTCTACCGTTTTTCATACCTTCAATTGGTATCAGAGCGCAAGTTCTGATTACCACACCTAACAGTGTTCAGTGATCCGGGCCGGTGTGAAAAACAATGGCTGCCACCACCAGTGAAACTCAAAGAGATGGTTACAACGCAAAGCCTCCTATGTTCGATGGTCAAAGGTTCGAATATTGGAAAGATAGACTGGAAAGTTTCTTTCTGGGTTTCGATGCAGATCTCTGGGATATTATTGTGGATGGCTATGAGCGTCCAGTTGATGCAGATGGCAAAAAGATCCCAAGGTCAGAGATGTCTGCAGATCAAAAGAAGCTGTACTCACAACATCATAAAGCAAGAGCAATTCTTCTAAGTGCTATCTCCTATGAGGAGTACCAGAAGATTACAGATCGTGAGTTTGCTAAAGGCATTTTTGATTCTCTGAAGATGTCTCATGAAGGAAACAAGAAAGTCAAAGAATCAAAGGCATTGTCTTTGATCCAAAAGTATGAATCCTTCATCATGGAGCCAAATGAGTCCATTGAAGAAATGTTCTCCAGATTTCAACTGCTTGTAGCTGGCATACGTCCTCTCAACAAGAGCTACACAACAAAAGATCACGTCATAAGGGTCATCAGGTGTCTTCCTGAAAGTTGGATGCCTTTGGTGACTTCAATAGAGCTCACGAGAGATGTTGAGAATATGAGTTTAGAAGAACTCATCAGCATTTTGAAATGCCATGAGCTGAAGCGCTCAGAGATGCAAGATCTGAGGAAAAAGTCCATAGCCTTGAAATCCAAATCTGAAAAGGCTAAGGTTGAGAAGTCAAAGGCTCTTCAAGCTGAAGAAGAAGAATCTGAAGAAGCATCAGAAGATTCTGATGAAGATGAGCTGACTCTGATCTCCAAGAGACTCAACCGCATCTGGAAGCACAGGCAGAGCAAGTTCAAAGGCTCTGGAAAGGCAAGAGGAAAGTCTGAATCCTCAGGTCAGAAGAAGTCATCAATCAAGGAAGTCACTTGCTTTGAGTGCAAAGAATCAGGGCACTACAAAAGTGACTGTCCAAAATTGAAGAAGGACAAGAAGCCAAAGAAGCACTTCAAGACCAAGAAGAGTCTGATGGTGACATTCGATGAATCAGAGTCAGAGGATGTTGACTCTGATGGTGAAGTCCAAGGACTCATGGCTATTGTCAAAGACAAAGGAACAGAGTCAAAGGAAGCTGTTGACTCTGACTCAGAATCAGAAGGAGATCCAGACTCTGACGATGAAAATGAGGTATTTGCTTCCTTCTCTACCTCTGAACTGAAACATGCTTTGTCTGATATCATGGATAAGTATAACTCCTTGTTGTCTAAGCATAAGAAGCTGAAAAAGAACTTATCTGCTGTTTCTAAAACTCCTTCTGAACATGAGAAAATCATATCTGATTTGAAAAATGATAACCATGCTTTAGTTAATTCTAACTCTGTGCTTAAGAATCAAATTGCAAAGTTAGAAGAAGTTATTGCCTGCGATGCCTCTGATAGTAAGCATGAATCTAAGTATGAAAAATCTTTTCAAAGATTCCTGGCTAAAAGCGTAGATAGAAGCTTA
This sequence comes from Lotus japonicus, assembly GCF_012489685.1. NCBI lineage: Eukaryota > Viridiplantae > Streptophyta > Magnoliopsida > Fabales > Fabaceae > Lotus > Lotus japonicus. The sequence goes on from NC_080041.1 coordinate 77,366,001, forward strand.
ATGGCTTCAATGATCTATGGTGTAAGCAGAAATGGAATGCATGGCATTGGCTATTCTAAACCAATTAGAAATGAGCCTTCTGTGTCTAAAGCTAAATCCTTGTATGAATGCTTTGTTCCCTCTGGTACCATATTGCCTGATCCTGTACCTGCTGAAGTTGCTAAAAACCCTCTTAAAAAGGGATCTTTCTCTATGACTAAATATCATGCAAATATTCCTTTAAAATATCATGTTGAGACACCCAAGGTGATCAGAACCTTTGGGGTAACTAACAAAAGAGGACCCAGAAAGTGGGTACCTAAGGACAAGATTATCTATGTTGCAGATATCCTTGATAGCTCCACTGAAACACCAATCATGGTATCTGGACAGTGGATGCTCGCGTCACATGACGGGAGAAAAGCGTATGTTCCGAGAGCTGAAACTTAAGCCTGGAGGCGAAGTTGGCTTTGGAGGAAATGAAAAGGGTAAAATTATTGGTACTGGTACTATTTGTGTAGATAGTAGTCCATGCATTGATAATGTTTTATTGGTAGACGGCTTAACTCATAACTTATTGTCTATAAGTCAATTAGCTGACAAGGGTTATGATGTTATATTCAATCAAAAGTCCTGCCGGGCTGTAAGTCAGATCGATGGCTCTGTTCTGTTTAACAGCAAGAGGAAGAACAACATTTATAAGATCAGATTATCTGAGTTGGAGGCTCAGAATGTGAAGTGCCTTCTGTCTGTTAATGAAGAGCAGTGGGTATGGCATAGACGGTTAGGGCATGCCAGTATGAGAAAGATTTCTCAGCTGAGCAAGCTAAACCTTGTCAGGGGCTTACCCAATCTGAAGTTCGCTTCAGACGCTCTTTGTGAAGCATGTCAGAAAGGCAAATTCACAAAAGTCCCTTTCAAGGCAAAGAATGTTGTCTCAACCTCAAGGCCGTTAGAACTTCTGCATATCGACCTGTTTGGACCAGTGAAAACTGAGTCTATAGGTGGCAAGAGATATGGGATGGTTATCGTTGATGACTATAGCCGCTGGACATGGGTAAAGTTTCTAACCCGCAAGGATGAGTCTCATGCTGTGTTCTCTACCTTCATTGCTCAAGTGCAAAACGAGAAGGCTTGTAGAATTGTGCGTGTCAGAAGTGACCATGGTGGAGAGTTTGAGAATGACAAGTTTGAGAGTCTGTTTGATTCCTATGGAATTACACATGATTTCTCTTGTCCCAGAACTCCTCAACAAAATGGTGTTGTTGAGAGGAAGAACAGAACTCTTCAGGAGATGGCTAGAACCATGCTCCAAGAAACTGGCATGGCTAAGCACTTTTGGGCAGAGGCAGTAAATACAGCATGTTACATTCAGAACAGAATCTCTGTGAGACCAATTCTGAATAAGACTCCTTATGAATTGTGGAAGAACATAAAACCCAACATTTCTTATTTTCATCCTTTCGGCTGTGTTTGTTATGTTCTCAATACTAAGGATAGATTGCATAAATTTGATGCTAAATCTTCTAAGTGTCTATTACTTGGTTATTCTGATAGATCTAAAGGTTTTAGATTTTATAATACTGATGCTAAGACTATTGAAGAATCTATTCATGTTAGATTTGATGATAAGCTTGACTCTGACCAGTCAAAGCTAGTTGAAAAGTTTGCAGATTTAAGCATTAATGTTTCTGACAAAGGCAAAGCTCCAGAGGAAGTTGAGCCAGAGGAAGATGAACCAGAGGAAGAAGCTGGTCCCTCTAACTCACAAACTCTGAAGAAGAGCAGAATCACTGCAGCTCATCCTAAGGAATTGATTCTGGGCAACAAAGATGAACCAGTCAGAACCAGATCTGCCTTCAGACCCTCTGAAGAGACCTTGCTAAGTCTGAAAGGATTGGTGTCCTTAATTGAACCCAAGTCCATAGATGAAGCTCTTCAGGACAAGGATTGGATTCTGGCCATGGAAGAAGAATTGAATCAATTCTCCAAGAACGATGTTTGGAGCTTAGTGAAGAAGCCTGAGAATGTCCATGTTATTGGAACGAAATGGGTATTCAGAAACAAGCTAAATGAGAAAGGAGATGTAGTCAGAAACAAGGCAAGGCTAGTTGCTCAAGGCTACAGCCAGCAGGAAGGAATAGACTACACGGAAACATTTGCTCCAGTAGCAAGACTGGAAGCAATCAGACTATTGATTTCCTTCTCAGTAAATCACAACATAGTTCTACATCAGATGGACGTAAAGAGTGCCTTCCTAAATGGTTATATCTCAGAGGAAGTCTATGTTCATCAACCCCCAGGTTTTGAAGATGAAAAGAAACCAGACCATGTGTTCAAATTGAAGAAATCACTCTACGGTCTGAAGCAAGCTCCCAGAGCATGGTATGAGAGACTTAGCTCATTCCTTCTGGAGAATGAGTTTGTAAGGGGTAAAGTAGATACAACTCTCTTTTGCAAGACTTATAAAGATGATATCTTAATTGTGCAAATTTATGTTGATGATATTATATTTGGTTCTGCTAATCAATCTCTATGCAAAGAATTTTCTGAGATGATGCAGGCTGAATTTGAGATGAGTATGATGGGAGAATTAAAGTACTTTCTGGGAATACAAGTTGATCAAACACCAGAAGGAACATATATCCATCAGAGCAAGTACACTAAAGAACTTCTGAAGAAGTTCAATATGCTGGAATCTACAGTGGCCAAGACTCCAATGCATCCAACATGCATTCTGGAAAAAGAAGATATAAGTGGTAAAGTATGTCAGAAGCTCTATCGTGGCATGATAGGTTCACTTCTGTACTTAACTGCATCTAGGCCAGACATATTATTTAGTGTTCATTTATGTGCTCGTTTCCAATCAGATCCAAGGGAAACCCACTTAACTGCTGTTAAGAGGATCCTAAGGTATCTGAAAGGCACCACTAACCTTGGCTTGATGTATAAGAAAACATCAGAGTATAAGCTTTCAGGTTATTGTGATGCTGATTATGCTGGAGATAGAACAGAGAGAAAAAGTACTTCTGGAAATTGTCAATTTCTGGGAAGCAATCTAGTCTCATGGGCAAGCAAGAGGCAATCAACCATTGCTCTATCAACTGCAGAGGCAGAATATATCTCAGCAGCAATATGCAGCACTCAGATGCTCTGGATGAAACATCAGCTGGAGGATTATCAGATCCTTGAGAGCAATATCCCAATCTATTGTGATAACACTGCTGCAATTTCGTTGAGCAAGAATCCTATCTTGCATTCAAGGGCAAAGCACATTGAGGTAAAGTATCACTTCATTAGAGATTATGTGCAGAAGGGCGTACTTCTTCTGAAGTTTGTTGATACTGACCATCAATGGGCAGATATCTTTACAAAGCCCTTAGCTGAAGATAGATTTAATTTTATTCTGAAAAATCTAAACATGGACTTTTGTCCAGAGTGAAGATAGATCAGAACCTCTGACTATGATACTTCTTGATCAGAAGATGTCTAGTCCAGAAGGTAACTCAATCAGAGTGTGTGTGCCCACTGGTACTGACTCTGAAGCTGAGACAACAACACGTGCGTCAGAATTTCTGATGCATAGTTCCTTGTGCCCGTGTGACAGTCTGTTGTGATTGCGTGTAGATATGCTTATCTTCAGTGTGTGATTGTGTATTTTACTGTTACTGTCTATCTTTAATTTTCAACCGTTGATCTTAAAGTGCTTTTTGAATCAACAACGGTTATTTGATAAAACCCACTATACACACACGTTCTCTCTCACTTCCGGTTTTCACTCTCGCACTCCCTGCTTTTCAAAACCGCCTCCTTCGTGATTTCTCTCTCGATCTCTCTTCATCCTTCAAACTTCATCTTCTACCTCAAACCTTCAACCTCTTCAAAATGGTGAGACAAACCAGAAGATCTACTGCAGATGCACCTTAGTTCCCTCACATGGTAGTCGGGTTGGCAACGGGTCAACGGGGCTCTGAGAACCCAGCACAAGAACAAGCTCAAGCTCAAGAGGAGATTGTTCCTATTGCAGAACGGGGCTGTGCCGTTCACTGTGTATTTCCTCCTGAGGAACTCCAAGTCCTTGCAGAATGGAGATTCAACCTCGACAACTTGGCTGCAAATGGGTTTGATCTCCGTCCTGAAGTCCAAGCTCAAGGTTGGGGTAACTACTTCAATCGACTTCGAGGACCGGTGTATGAGAAGCTAGTAAAGGAATTCTGGAAGCATGCTGATTGTGATGACACTCAGGTGGTCTCTTACATACTGGGTAGGAAGATCATCATCACGGAGAAGTCATTCGTGAATCTGCTAGGTGCAGAAACTGCTCATGGGTATCGGTTCTCACTGACGGAATCGAAGCTGAAACCCAGAACCAAGGACATCGTCAACAAGGCCCTGTACACCACCTTCAAACCGGGCAAGACGAGCTACAAAGTGATGGACCTTCAACCCAAACTGAGAATCTGGCACAAGATCCTGCTCAACTGCATCAATCAACGACCAAAGGGCAGTTCTCCAGACTACATCAACTTCAATCAGAAGGCGATGCTGTTCTTCATTCAAGACAAGGAGAAGATCTGCCTTCCCTACTTCCTGTTCTCCTATTTGAAGGAATGCATCCGGAAGTCTCGCACCACCTCCTCCATCAAGTCAGCCATCAAATATATCCCTTTTGGGAGGCTGCTCTCAGACTTTCTCATTGAAAGCAACTTGGTGCAAGATTTGATCAATGCTGGTTGCACAGAGGACTTGAGCACAATTGTTAGCGATGTCTTCACTGCCAACTCTCTGAAGAAGATGGGCTTGGTCCAGAAGAAGATTGCTCCTGCTCATGAGGACACATCTTCTGAGATCAGAGGAAGAAGAATGCCTCTGAATGACTACCCTCTGTGGACTCAAGCAGACCATCCTGAAGCCATCAGATGCTATGTTGAAGACCTCAGGGCTCAAGGATTCGAGATTGACCTTGATGATTTCGTCAGCAGACTTCCACCAGCTCCAGAGTTTCCTTCTCCTCCCAAGAAGAAAACCAAGAGGAAGATGGTTCTGGACGAATCCTCAGAGGAATCTGATGTCCCTCTGGTCAAGAAGGCGAAGAGCAAGCCTGATGATGATGATGGTGATGATAGTGAGGATGGTCCTCCAAAGAAGAAGCAGAAGAAAGTCAGAATTGTGGTGAAGCCTACTCGGGTGGAACCAGCTGCTGCAGAGGTCAGAAGGACTGAACCTCCTGCCAGAGTGACTCGATCATCAGCACATACAAGTAAGCCTGCACTTACCTCTGATGATGATTTGAATTTATTTGATGCACTCCCAATTTCTGCCTTACTCCAACACTCTTCAAATCCCCTCACTCCTATTCCTGAATCCCAGCCAGCCGCACAAACCACCACTCCACCACATTCCCCAAGATCTTCATTCTTTCAACCTTCTCCTACTGAAGCACCACCCTGGAATTTGCTTCAGAACCAACCCTCTAGGTCAGAAGATCCAACCTCTCTCCTTACCATTCCATACGACCCATTACTTTCTGAACCCATCATCCACAACCAACCAGAACCCAAACCAACAGAATCACAACCCAGAACGTCTGATCACTCTGCTCCCAGAGCATCAGCACGTCCTGATGTCAGAACCACGGATACAGACTCTTCATCAGCCTTCACACCTGTATCCTTCCCCATCAATGTCTTTGACTCTCCTCCCTCCAATACCTCTGAATCACTTAGAAAATTCATGGAGGTTAGGAAAGAGAAGGTATCTGCCTTGGAAGAATATTACCTTACCTGTCCAAGCCCTAGGCAATATCCTGGCCCTAGACCTGAACGTCTAGTTGACCCAGATGAACCTATCTTGGCCAATCCTATCCAAGAGGCAGACCCCTTAGTCCAACAGGCTCACCCTGTCCCTGACCAACAAGAGCCAATTCAACCAGACCCTGAACCTGAACAATCAGTATCTAACCAATCCTCGGTTAGATCACCTCACCCTCTGGTTGAAACTTCAGACCCTCACCGTGGAACCTCTGAACCCAATGCTCCCATAATTAACATTGGTTCTCCACAAGGTGCCTCTGAAGCTCATAGCAGCAATCACCCAGCCTCTCCTGCACCCAACCTCTCCATCATTCCCTATACTCACCTTCAACCCACATCTCTCTCTGAGTGCATCAATATTTTCAATCATGAAGCCTCCTTGAGGCTCCGCAATGTGCACGGTCAGACTGACCTCAGTGAGAATGCTGAAAATGTGGCTGATGAGTGGAACGAGTTGAGCACTTGGCTAGTGGCTCAGTTTCCCGTTATGCTGCAGCTCCTGCATGCAGAGGGAAGTCAGAGCATTGAGGCTGCAAAGCAAAGGTTTGCTAGGAGGGTGGCTCTTCATGAACTCGAACAGAGAACCAAGCTTCTTGAAGCCATTGAAGAAGCCAAGAGACAGAAAGAACAAGAAGAAGAAGCTGCCCGTCAAGCAGCAGCTCAGGCTGAACAAGCCAGACTTGAGGCAGAACGTCTTGACGCTGAGGCTGAGGCAGAGCGACTTGCACCAGTTCCGTTTACTCCTGCTGCTTCTGCTTCCATTCCAGAACCTCAAGCTGCTCAGACCGTTCCTTCCAGCTCTACTCCGACAAGCTCATCCAGACTCGACATCATGGAACAACGTCTTGACACTCATGAATCCATGCTGATTGAGATGAAGCACATGATGATGGAACTTCTGCGCCGTACTGACCAATCTTAGTTTTTTAGGATCTCTTCTTTTTCTTCCTTTTCCTTTTTATTCCTTTTCCTTTTTATTTAACGTTGTTTTATTTAAACTCTGCTTATTTACTTACTTTAATTTGTTCATTTGTGATTATATATGCATATATCTATATATATTTGTGGCACATATGTTTGCAAAACCTGTTTTATTCATAATTGTTCTATGTTTACATCATAACTCTTTCCATCATACATTATTCCCTATATCTAGAATGGAGGATCCTTCCTCATTCTTCTGCATTCTTGGCGCTGCTCCACTCTCTCCTTCTCCAGACGATCCAATGCATACTCTATGTTGCCGAGTTTGATGCTCAGATCATCTTTTTCTAGACTATCTTCTGTCGTCTTAAGTCTCTTTTCCACAGTCTCCTTCTCTTCCAGCAGATTCAGCTCCCGCTGGCAAAGCTCCTGAATCTCTTCCACGAAGCAGAGGAACTCCTTCAGATCTTTCTCCATCTCTGGACCAAGATCTTCTTCCAGCAGTGTCTTCGTCAGCTCTTGTATGGTCTTTGTACCATCGGGATGCCTAATATTGAGGAACATATCTTCCTCAAACGCCTTCCTTCTGAGCTCTTCTAATGCCATTCTGTATGATGCCATTTTTTCTTACTGAAAATTATTCGAGATGTGAAGCTTACCTTTCTCTCCAACGTTTTTATAGGCTTCACTTTCTCTCTGAAAGTTAATGCTCTTACAGTTTCTCGAGGTTAAGTACTTGGTAACTGACCCTTCTATTTACTCACTTGACCGGTGGTAAACGTTCATCCCTTGCATTAACTCTTCTATTTATTATCGCCTCACTCTGATTCTTACATCGTCTTCATTTTCTTTCAACTTAGACCTTCTCTAAGGGGGAGTACCTTGTACTTCAAGCTAAGTTTTTCACACCCCGAGCTTTTTGCTTATGACAAAAAGGGGGAGTAAACCCAGTTTTTGATGTGTAAGATGTGTTAGTGTGACTTATTTTTCTTTTGGAGATTTTAAGAGTTCCACCTTCATGACCATAGATGTGTCACTGGGCAAATACAAGGAATACATTTCACTTCTTCTGAAGTGATTCTAAGTTGACTCTGATACCCAAGACTCTGATACCTTGTCCATGACTCTGATCACTTATGCGCTCTGATTATTCGTTTTTCATCTATGTCATAAGCTTTTCACTCTGAACTCTTATATGATTTAGCTCAGAATCTAGACTTTACTAACGTTTTCATCAAGTATTAGATTCAGGGGGAGCTAAGCTCAGAATCAAGCAGTGACTTGAATTCAGAATGAGCAAGATAAACTATTCACATCAGGATAAGTCTTATTCTATATCTCTAAACTCTGAGTGAATTCAGTTTAATGTTTAAGAATTGTTCATCAAAAATCTTAGTTTTGTCATCATCAAAAAGGGGGAGATTGTAAGATCAAGTTTTGATCTAGTAGTACAACTCTATGTTTTGATGATTACAAGTTAACCTTTTGATATGAACAATTGTGGTACTCTAACGTGTTTTTCTGAGTGTGCTATTTACAGGCTCTGACCCTGACTCAATTTCACACAAATCAGAAGCACTGTGTATAAAGGGTAACCCAAGCAACGCTTTCGCATTCACCATGTTCAGTATGAACAGTGGAAAAGCTTCAGAAGATCTGAAGCTATACAAACTCTGATGAGGACTCAGTCGCTAGAAGCTCTGATGATCCAGAAGTTCTGACAACCAAGAAACACTGAAGGTTCAGATGTTCTGATGGTGTAGAAGACTCTGAAGATCCAGAAGCTGAATAGTGGAAACTCTGAAGTCCAGAAGCAAGAAACTCTGAAGGCCATGTTCTTCCCTCTGAGTTCAGAATCAGAAGATACAATGGTCAGAGGATCTGTGCTTTCCCTCTGACTCTGATCAACCTGCTTCACAAGTTCCAATACGAAGCATTCCTCTGATCAGAAGTCTCCTAGGTTAAAAGGTCAAGTCGCTATCCAAGTACAAAAGCAAGTGTACCTTCCTGACGACCTACCTAACGTTCTCAGCCACAGCAGAAGCTGGATTTTCCAGAACTGCCCTCCAACGGTAGCATTTCCCATGCAACACTCAACCCTAATCCTTGGAGTATATATAGAGGCTGAAGATTGAAAGAAGCGGCTAGAATAGAAGAAGAGAAGTGAATACAAGAAGCAACACACGCGCAAGATATTCAAAATATTCTAAGCTTTCTTTCATCTTGTAATTTATTTTAGTTTACACTCAGCTTATTCAGAAGCAAACCCTTGTAAACACCAACCTCAAACAGTTGTTTGATTTTTCCTTTAGGAGATCAAGGTTGATCGGATCCTAGAGAAGACTAAGAGAGTGAATCTTAGTGTGAGCTAAGTCAGTGTAATTGTTAGTCACTTGTAGGTTTCAAGTGCAGTTGTAACTCTTACCTGATTAGTGGATTGCCTTCATTCTAAGAAGGAAGAAATCACCTTAACGGGTGGACTGGAGTAGCTTGAGTGATTTATCAAGTGAACCAGGATAAAATCCTTGTGTGCTTTTCTATCTCTATCTTTTGCACTTAGTTCTCGAAAAGATTTGTTAAAATCTTTAAGGTGGTAGTTTTGTACTGAAAACGTTATTCAAACCCCCCTTTCTACCGTTTTTCATACCTTCACCTAGGACTTCATTATTCCTCCATCTCCATATACCCCATATTGCTGTCAAAAACAGAGAAGCATGAGGACCTTGAGCTTGCGATTTTACCCAGGCTTGGGCATTACTCACGAAGAAGCCTGGCCACCCAAGAGCATTAAGCCGAACCCATACATCACGCGCAATCCTACAGTCCTTGAGGCAATGCAAGATGTCCTCGAATTGATGTTGACAGCGCGGGCAAGCAGGGGAATTTGCAAGCTTGCATCTGAACCGAAAGCTATTGACTTGGATCGCACCCTGCATGATAAACCAGATAAAGACCCGAATTTTTTCCGGAACCTGAATTTTCCAAATCCATTTCCAGGAATCGGGTGTAGAGGGATGGGAAGAAGACTCAAGAAGCCAGGAGTATGCAGCAGCAGCAGTAAACACACCTTGTCTCCCCTTCTTCCACGTCCAATGATCATGGAGTCTATCATCCACCAGAGGAGTGATGTCGTGCAGCTTCTGCAGAATCAAAGAAGGGACAACAGTATACAAACTAGTCGTGACCCAATCCCCTCCAATCACCAAATCTCTAAGAGACACATGGATGTCATGAATATCCACATAAGGGATGTGATTTGCCAAGTTTCCATGACCACTCCAATCATGGTACCAAAAAGAGGACTCACTGTTCCCCAACTTGAAACCAAACCCGTCCTTTAATTCATCTCTAGCACGCAACACCCCTTTCCAAAGGGAAGAAGAACTAGGCTTGGCCGAGACTTCCAACAAAGAATGGTCTTTTATGTACTTATGGGTAAGCACTTGGACCCATAGTTTGTCAGATTGTTGTAACAAGTTCCACACTAGTTTGCCAAGCAGGGAGGTATTTGCAAGCGCTGCGTCTCTAATCCCAAGTCCTCCGGCATGCCTGGGCTGAGTAACAATCTCCCACTTAACTCGATGCCACCCACGGCTAGCAGCAGAGTTAGACCAAATAAAGTTTCGAGCCGCTCTATCAATCGAATGGATTGTCTTCCTGGGGAGCCAGACCGCTTGCATATAGTAAGTGGGAATTGCTGTGATAACAAACCTAGCAAGACAAATTTTTCCTGCTGTGTTGAGAAGGCGACTCTTCCAGCCTGCTAATCTCCTCTCAATTTTGTCCATAAGAAAATCAAAATCACCATGAGATACTCTGCCACTGATCATTGGAAAACCTAAGTACTTGCCCAGGTTCCGAACAATTCTGATGGGACAAACAACTGCAATATCTCGACGGGTACTTTGGGGAACCCCTTTAGAGCACAAAGCCTTTGATTTCGCAGCACTAACTTTCAAACCTGATGCCGAGCCAAAGTCCTCCAAAATTTCAGCAACCATCTCAACTTGTGATCTAGAGGCCTTGCAAAAAAGAAGCACGTCATCTGCAAAGAAAATATGAGAAAGAGGAGGACCACCTCTAGAAAGAGATACTGTTTCATTTTTGTTCTTTTGAGTTACTGTTTTGTTTTTATCTTTTGTACTTGTTGTTTTAAATGCTGGATTGATGTTATTTTTGTTCTTTTGAATAGTTTATTTCACGGATTTTTTTAATAGCTTATTACAGGGAGTTGAAGTAACATGTATGTGCTAAGAATAGCTACTGAATATTTTGATGTTATTATTTGACAATTAGAATAATTTAATTAAAAATAGAAATGAGAGCGTAACGTTGCACATTTTCTACAAAAGATCTTCTTCATATGACATTGTGAACAACTTCTTTGTAAACTACAGTTGAAGTACTATGAGAATTGTTGCCATCACCATCGCAAATGAGATTTTTAATCCTTTACGGTGCATGACTCTAGAGAATGCTACATATAACTGGTCATGTGAAAACACTGGTTTTGACAAATATAACCCCACTTTTTTAATGATTGTCCTTGACTTTAGTTTATTGTCATGGCAAAAGAGAGTGTTATAGGAACATGTCTCCTTTGAAATTTGAAAGAAATTCTCCTATCTGATGGAATTAATGTTAATCTTGGTATGAAGACTCTTTGTCTGAGATTTGTTCTAGATATAACATTTACTTCCAAAACATATCTCCATTCGAGTATTAATCAGACATGTACCATCACACAATCTTGATCGATGTTTTTTAGAAGCATTATTAGAGCACCAATTTTTAGCTTTAATTGACCTAAAGAGTTTATTATTTTTAAAAACTCTCGGTGTGTGGATATCATCTGACATGACCATTTGACCTGTACGATGCATAAGGATATTCATTTTTGTTTATAGCATATCATTTTAATATATTCATATTATTTTTCTTAAGTTTATTAAAATATAGTTTATGAATTAAAAGAATAAATTTAATTTTATATATGAGAAAACATATATTTGTGAGTATTTTCGTGATGCACGTCTCATAATTTGTATTGTAGTACTGTTATATTAATTTGTGTTATTCTTTATTATTTATGATTGTGGGCGGAAGAGAGTTAAAAAAAAATGTAAAAACAATTAAGATTATGTTAAAGTGTATTTTTCTGCTAATAATCATATGTCAACCTAATCTTGAATAAGAAGTTCATTCCCATGTTATTTTACATTTATTTACATATAAACATTAATGTTTTTTTCAGCTTCGTACATAATACTTTCACTGTTAGATTATCATATATATATATATATATATATATATATATATTAATGACATATTTTCACAGAAATTGATAAAGCATAATGACTGAACTTCAAAAATTAACATGAGCAATCATATAAAATAACTCTTATACCATTAGAATATAAACTTTAGAATTATCTGATACAAATAGAAACACAACAAAAGGATAAAAATAATGAAAACTAATTGGGGCTTTGTTCAAGTGAGGAGCTCTAAATAGATTACATAATATCCCTTTTCTTACAACTTGCAGTTCCCTTGTTAAAGAAAATACTCTCTAAACTGTATTAACGTCACCATTTTCCTCTTCTTTACCTCTGTAAAAGCTCTCAAGCTCATTCCTCAATTTTTCCAGAACAACATTTTATCCTCAAATTAATAATAAGCCTCTGTATCATGTCACAATTAATCAATTGAAACTTGAAAGAAACAAACAATAACACATGAATTAAAAATTTGGCTACTCAAAACCATCTTGATCAAGAACACGTTATCCAGGTACTTCACACATGCTGTTATCTAATGAAAACCGCGGCTCAAAATAGAGCCCACATCACTTCAACCCTCGAAGGACTTTCAGCTGAAGAAAGATGAAAACAATTATCTAGAGCACCAAAATTTCATTGAATATGTTGAAAGTTTATTCATTTTACATGCAACAACCCAACAGATTGGAGAATGAAAAAATCAGGGAATGGTTTATTTTCGCACAGGCTTCCATCTGTCATGTAATGTACATCATGCACAATAATATAATGGATCTTCCAATCGTAGACTTGGCAGATTCTCTTTTTCATTGTGTTATGTGATCAAATCCATCAGTGTGAGTACAAAGACAGCGCACTCACCAGTCTACAAAATGAGTAGTAATGCTCTACATTTATGTTTAATATACCACTGCAAATGTGCAACTTCCTTTGAAACTTCTATCCCTTTTTTGCTGAAAATAAAGAGGGGTGAACTGAAACTCAGACTCTTTCATTGATACTTAGGTCACTTAAATACATGAAACTCATAACTAATACTCCCTCCGGTCCTATTTATAAGCAACAAAAAAAAAATTCACATAGTTTAAGAAATGTAGTTAAACTAGATAAAATGCATTAAATTTGTCTTAAATTAAAATGAACTTCCAAAATTACCCTTTATTATTAGTGTTGGAAAGTGGAAAAGAGAGTGAATAATTAATGAGACACATTTTACAAGTTAGAATTAATAAGGGCATCATTGGAAAAAATTAATTAATATAGCTCAAACTTTCATTTGGTTCTTATAAAAAGGACCAAGATTTTTCTTCTCTTTCATGCTTATAAATAGGACCGGAGGGAGTAATTGCCTAAAATTCTAACTATTAATCTCAAAGATAAATAACAAAGGTAAATACTCATAAAAATGTAACAACTCATAACTCTCCACTACAACCACTAACTATGCTCATAATAGTAAGAATTGTACAAAGAAAGCTTCTGATTCTAGGAGGAGTGTTGAGAATATGAATCGACCTATTTATTAGAGTTTATTAGATTTAATTTTAAAATTCCTATGAATACCTGGGGGGTACAACAATACTTAAAATCTTTATTAAAATCAGTTATTAATGGGGCGGTTCCAACTTCTAACCTCTACTTGTGGGAACTTTCTATTCCATATAGTTGGGAAAAAAGCACAGAAGCTTCTGTTTTTTGTGAACTAAAATGGCAAATAAGCAATGCAAAAACGCACAAAATGCCATGAGTTGTGCCAAGCACTCCCTCCCTTTATATTTAGATGGAACTGGATTCAAATATAAAGAGGTTCAAAATGGTATAATATGGAACTGAAACTAATCACATGAACAAGTATCTTACCTAAATCCCATTTCCTTAACTCGGATCCTGGGACAAAATTGTAGGGCCCCTCCCCTGGCATCAGAAATAGTTCCTCTGCCTTCATGACAATCTTCCGGGTAAATTTGTGTATTGCCACCTGAAACGTTACATATGCAAAACCAAACAATGATAGTCGTGATCTTGCATTGTGATTAGCATCTTTCTTATCCAAGGTGTTCAACCATGAATTTCTAACTATTAGATACAGGCAATTTCATATATATTAGAATTTGGAGCTTAGAGGTCCCTAATCCTTGTATCATGTAACAATTAAACATTTTAAAGTGAGAAGAATTCATTCTTACTGAATGCACAATTTTACATACAAAACAAAGGCCAGTTCAAAAAAGTCTAACTAAACCCCAAGCTAATGCATAATCACAACATCCATATAGTTGGGCCAGTCCATATGATTAACATTCGCTAAAACCTCCTCTTGCTGCTCATCCTGCAACCCTACCTACATGTAAGCAAACAGTTCATATCAACTGGATAAAGGCAAATACGCATGTTATACAGAGGTCAAAAATCTTGCCATACCTTCTCCATGCCCTATCCCTTGACATCATAGTTGTAAAACTTCCCAGGAGGTCACCCATCACAATATTGCTCCAAGGCAAGCACACTTAACCATGGAGTTCTTATCAGTTGGGTTCCCGAAAAGAAGTTGCAACTTGTTGTTATGAGTAGTACCAATCAAATCATTTATGCCCTCCTGTATAGTCCATCCCTATACAGTCTCGGAATACCTCTTGTTCGGGTGTGAGATCGGTTCATTCATGTGCCCCTTCGCCTAGAAGTCCGCCAGGAGCCGCTCCTTGTCCGTGCCTCACTGCACCGGCGATCATTCCCCGCCCTCGTCGGCCCCGGGCGTCACAGGCCCACCAGCTTCCGCTTGGTTCGTCCCCGAACCACACCGTACTGAGAGAGGTCGGCTCTGATACCAACAAAGAAGCATGACTCTATCTATCTATCTATCTATCTATCTATCTATCTAGCCCGTTTTTTCCTTTATGGCTTCCATCTTCCTCCTCTTTTAATCGTTCATTCTGGTGAGTAAGGCGTTTTTCTAGCCCTTTTTGTTATTCTTGATTTCGCCCGTTTTTGCTTTTAACTCCTTCTCTTCTGATCTTTTCTGCCGCAATCAGGGATTCCGTTTGCATTCTACCGCTTCTTCCTCTGTTTTCGTTCTGACGCTGTGCATACCTTCTTCAGATGAGTATGAATGTATGATGAAGGCTTAGAATATGTATTTTTTCCTGTTTCGTTTCACGGTAAATAATAAGTTTGGATTTGTCCTTTGTAAATGAAGGTTGCAGGTCATATTTTGAAACAATACAAGAGAAAGTTCAAAGGAGGGACTTTTACAGTGACATGGAAGTATTTGAGTGAAAATGTTATGAAAAAAGTAAAAGCCAGATTCAATTTGAGTAGAATTCTGCTACTAAATGTTTGATAGTATTAATGCCACAATTAATCCACCAAAGTGAGTATGACTTGGATAGGAACAGCAAGAGGTATAATGCAGAAATTACATTAGAGAAGAAGGAATAAGCAGAGGAAAAGAAAAGTACACCATAGGGAGGTGCCTCAAAGAAAGAAATGGTCTTTTGGCCTATTTTGGATAGGTTGTGAATGAGACATTGTCATTTTCCCTCCCAGGCAGAGATTGTGGTATCGCATCAGGTATATCAACCTCTTCTCTTTATTTAATGGTTTTGAATCTTACATTGGAAAGTAGTAGTCTTTTTGGGCTATGATTTCTACTATCTGAAAATGCAGTTAGATGGTAAAATTATTAACTAAACTATGACAAACAGATGGTGTTCAGTTGTTGGCAGGAAATGACGCCCGAGATAAGCTTTTATTCTTCATCCTACACTGCAGCTGCTAGGGCGATATACGTTGGAGTTTTGATCAAATTTCATGTCAATCTGTGATGCAAGCTTGAGGGTTGACTATTGGGAATTTATTCATCACCAAAGTTGCTTCATATACACCCTTAAATGATTATTTGATGGCCGCAAAATTGAAGGATCATGGTTTTCAGGCTTCAAAGGGAGAAGTCAATTGTCTCAATTTGGCCACAGAAAGCATACATAGAGTAAAGATCTCTCATCTTGCAATATTTTATTTTGGATAATTGTTTTGATTCACAACTAATAATGTTCTTTTATAATCATTCAAGTTAACAAAACTAATGCACGACCTAATACCTCTATGCACAGTTTAATTACCTTTGTTATTGGTTGTGTAGGCTGAACCTAAAACAGATGAAGTATATGATCAGGCAACTTTGCTTCCTGCAGCAGATGTGAGTGTGCTCTGACTTCTGCCATTGGATTGATTGGCACATC
The DNA here is from genome assembly GCF_012489685.1 of Lotus japonicus. NCBI lineage: Eukaryota > Viridiplantae > Streptophyta > Magnoliopsida > Fabales > Fabaceae > Lotus > Lotus japonicus. The sequence continues at coordinate 77,382,237 of NC_080041.1, forward strand.
GATTGAGGTACTACACCCGAGAGCTAAGAATCAGAGTAAGAGAGTCCTACTGCTAACCTTATTTTAAAATCTTTTATAATTTTATTTCAGTTTGAAGCATCATTTACTGATTATAGAACTTGATCCACATTGTCAATTTCCCTCCCAGACAGAAGTTGTGGTATCACATCTTAAAGTTTGTTCTTTTCTCACTAGCTTTTCTTCTTTGCATATATTGTCTCTGCAACCACAACTTTTCTTTTTGTAGATATTATGTCTGCAATCGATCGCATCCCTTTGCTGCTTCAATATTCTATAAATGCTTCTCCTGGATGTTCCCAGTTGCATTGTTTTGGATTCTCTTTGATTCTACATCCTTGGATGATCAAGTAGCCAATTAAGGTTTGAATCTTATCTTGGTGTCTTCAATCCATACCATATTTTTCAACAGTGATGCGATTAGAGTAAATGAAACTCCTATACTTTATCCCTTTTTTCCTCATTATGCTTGCACATGCTCTTGACTTGCTTTTTGCCATGATTCCTAAATTCGTTAATCTGCTTTCAGAAAATGTTACTATGCAGCATACAATAAGGTCTTAGTAGAGAGTGGAATGGAGGAATGTGCTACCCTGAATTTATGAGTTGTATCACTACCAAGAATGGTTATTTATTTTCAAGTTAGAGGGAAGAAAAATACGAATCACATAGCCATGCTGTTCGATTTTTATTTTGGTTTTGCATTCATATTAAGCATATGCATGCTGCATCTGAAATTTTAACATAGTGATAAAGCTAATGAATGAAAGATTAAAAAAGCACATGATAGTAGCTTCTTGGTTTTGATTGGATATGTTCCTGTTTATTTTTATTTTCGCAATTCCAAGTATCAAGTCTCAAATGTAAATGCGCGCTAACCTGACTGTTGCAAGGTTTTGGATTCTCTGATTCTGCATGCTTGGTAGAATGAGTAGGAAATTAAGGTGGTGAATCTTATCTTGGAGTCTTCAATTGATATCACAACCAACTATATTTTTCAACAGTGTGATTCAAGTGTATCATCTTATCCAAGCTAAAGACAGATGTTCTCAGGAACGAAAAAAGTAGGAGTAACGAAGAAGATAAATGGGAATGGATATGAGAATTCTTACTGAATGCACAAGTTGCAGCATTGTTGTCTCCCGCCAAGGTATGAATCATCCTTCTTTTTACTTTTTTCACCTTTGCTATTTCTTTCCTCTTTCACTCCCATTCTTTATGTTTTTTTTTGCCTTCTTTGAAGTTTTATTTTTCAGCTTATGCATTCCAAAGACTATTCACAAGTACAATGATTATAAGGATGTTGGTTTTTGTACTAACTGATTATATGAATTAGAATTATGTGAGCAGAGAGAGAAGGATGGGACAGAAAAATGCTAAAATGAGTGATTTTAGATTGCAAGAACTTCAATCTTTAAACAAGAAAGCAAAGTTCTCAGCCAGCAGAGGCAACATCAAAGTGAAGGACAAGAAAGTAGTGGACAGAAAGTTCATATCTCTGATCAATTGTACCAAGTGAGATGCATTTAGAAACTGTACGAGTTATTGTTGTTGATTCTCAAGAGGATGATAGTATGGATAAGAAGGGTATCAGTATCACCAGCTCCGCTAATAAATAGTATTGGCTTACTTGAGGTCAACACTATAGGTTTTGGTTAAAAAATTATGGCTAAAATGGTATATGTGGAGGGAGAAGGATTATGGAAATATTGTCAAGGCATGGCACTGCCCATTGAGGTTATCCAAAGGCCTAAGTCACTTGATTTAGGAGTGCAATTCTCTAGCAGCCCTGATGAGCCAGCCACTGAGGGAGCTATGATCAAGTCTTCAAGAATTGGTGCTTTGGAAAACATACCAAAGATTTTGGATCAAAGATGATGGCTAAGACAGTAGGTAGAGAATCATAATGTAATTACACCATTGAGTGTTGTTAGGCTACCAAAGTCATGAGGACTAGGCTCCAAAAGTTAATTTAGATTTTTTTTTTTCTCCTCTCTAATTGTATATTGGCCTAAGATTATGATTCACCTCTGTAGTTTAGCTTTAGCACGCATTTTCTAACAATGGAATTCACTATGTTAAAATGTTATATTTTCTTGCTTCTATAAACATCTCTTTAAAAAAGGGAATGTTACTTGAGAAGTATCTTTCTAGGAATTTTACTTAAATATGTTGTTTAAATTGGCATTGAAGATGTTTCTTTGCTAACGAAAATAGCTTTAGTGCGCTCTTAAATGTTAAAACTGTGATTTTTTTCTTACGGTTGGTTGGTTATACCTTTAGATTATTGAAACTTTGTGAACTTGAGTAAGCTTCAACTATTTCAGTAAACACTGAGGATGAAAAAGTTATAATTAATTGTAAGAGAACAACAATGGAATGATACTTGGGGAGCTGATGATAATTCGGCCAGTTGTTGAATTTAGGAGAGGGAGATAACATTGGACTTTGCTCTAAGGGTGATGCATTGAACTTTATGTGATAGTGACTAGGTCTCATCCGGTTAATGTTAGAAACATTCATTTTGTGCCTTTTAAAATTCTAAAAAAAACTATAAAAAATTAACCCACTATACTAATTATTATCACAATAATAGTTCTTAATTTTATTCTTAATGTAAATGTTTCACTTGAAAGAAATTAAAAATATGAAGACTTACTCAGTGTCTTTTTTTTCTCAATCGAAAAACTATACTTAATATCTTTTATTAGCTCATATATGTTAATATCATATTAAATTGTTTGATACAAAATCAAATTAAATAATGGAAGTGCAAAAGTTTTAGAGAGCAATATTACTAATTTATATACACACCACATGTAAGGTAAATAGTTATAGAGGAAAGAGTTAGTGAAAAGTTGTTTTTGGCATTGATATAAAATTTAATGGCAAAACCTGCAACGTTAATTTTAAAGATTAATACTAATATATTCAGTAATTCTAACTAATAAATTGTGCCTTATGAAATTCTCAAACTCATATGAACTAAATACTACTATGTAACCAATAATTTTTTTTTGGTACATCGGAAAATAACCAATAATTTTTGAATAAAACATTGCAAAACATTTTGAGATGGTATTGAGCTTCATAATTTCACAATGATATGAGCTTCATAATTTCACAGTGATATTGTCTGTTTTCTCTTAATTCTTCAATGGTATACACCCTTAAATGCAAAATATATTGAGGTTTCAGCCTCTGTCGTCCCCTCCACATCAATATTACTCTAAAATACTCCCTCCGGTCCTATTTATAAGCAACAAAAAAAAATCACGTAGTTTAAGAAATGTAGTTAAACTAGATAAAATGCATTAAATTTGTCTTAAATCAAAATAAACTTTCAAAATTACCCTTTGTTATTAGTGTTGGAAAGTGGGAAAGAGAGAGAATAATTAATGAGACACATTTTACAAGTTAGAATTAATAAGGGCATCATTGGAAAAAATTAATTAATATAGCTCAAACTTTCATTTGGTTCTTATAAAAAAGACCAAAATTTTTCTTCTCTTTCATGCTTATAAATAGGACCGGAGGGAGTATGTCATGTCAGCGTCCGTTAGGTAAAGGTAACAACAGGGGCTTATCCCTCCATCCATATTATTTTTAAAATAAGTGTGTATACCAAAGAAAAATATTTAGAAGGGCCTAAACCAAAAGACCCAAATTTTAGAGGGATCAAAGACATATTTAAGCCAAAAAAACAAAAACAAACATTAATAAAAAGAACAGATTTAACAAAAAAAAACACTCATAAAATCCAAAAATGAATATCCTCGTGCATCGTAAAAAGTACTAGTAATCAATAAAAAGGAAATGGTGGTTATTATTGACTTTTTGGTAAAATTACACAACTTTGCCAGTTTTCCCGGAAAAAAAAAATAAGAATAATGCGAAAAAAAATTAATTACGAAAAAGGGGTGAAAAAAATGGTATTTACAGGAATGGTGTGTTTTTGGCCAGCTAGGTGCTTGTGTGGCAAGGGGGTGGGATTCGCTACACGGTACGCGTATCCCGAGCACAGAATTCGCCCCATCTCAACTGTATCCCTTGCACCATCAATCCGTCAGAGAGAATCAGAATCTTTTGGCATTTATAGCATACGCCTTAAAGCACGCGCATTCATGTCAGGTGAAACATAAAGGCTGACCGGAGACATGCAGCAGCCATGTCATTGGATACGGGCCAGACGAGGCGGTTGCATGTGTGAGGGATACGCGTGGTCTGACGCGTATTCAAGTCCCACGCTTTACCTTAAGCGCATGCCTTGAGCGGGGAACATAAATGACATGACCGACACGGGGGAACAGAAATGCTGCATTTCTTGCGCGTCATATGAGGCGAATAATTAAAAAATGAATTCGCCTCAAAAGAACCGAATTGTGTAATAATAAACACTATATTACACACACTGCGAAGTCATTATGCTCTCACTCAAAAAAACAAAGTTACAATCGAAAAAAATATTGTTGAGCTCATTTTGAATTCCAAAAGATGAACCAAATAATTGCTTGTGTGTATTACAATGGTAGATATTATGAGGGCAGTGAAGGTATGACATTTGAAGGTTCGAAGAAGATGATGCGTTTGAAACGCAACATCACATTCAACAACTTGAAAAAGTTAATTCATGAGAAGTTGAAGCTTGGAAGTAACCAAGTTATTTCCTCCGTGGGCTTTAGGTATTTGTCCTCATCTGATCCAGTTCAGTATACAGGTCTCGTGGTAGTGGATACTGATGATGTGGGGATCATGATGGATATATTTACTCAGCAGTGTGACCACCAGTCAGTGGTGACTATGTTGGAGCTTTATGTTCAAATTGATGAGGCAGTAAGTTCATCAGTACCTGTTTCAACGAATCCTACAACCACTCATCCGACGTTGACAGACGAGGGCATCACACAAGTGGAGATCCATGAAGCTGAAGCAGCGAATGTTCCTACAGTTAATTTGGATGATGATGATGATGATCTCCACCGTCACCTTATTGACAATCCTGACATCATATATTCAGAACCAGAGGGAAGCGAAGATGAAAGAAGGCTTCAAGTTTCCGATGGAGACTCATCGGACTCAGACCAAGAGGGTGGACAACATACAACACCTGATCTCCCTGTTAATTCTCAAGTGCACGGTATATTCAACCAACTTATCCTATAAATTACTGAATAATTTAATTGTGCATGTACTAATTTTTGTTTTATGTCCAGCTATCCCAAACACCACACCATTTTGGGATTCTTCTCCACACTACTTATATATCAATTGGGATCACCCAGATGAGGAGACAGATTTTTTTCTTGGTACCGATGTGGGTGGATCATGGGAGTTAGGTGATGATTTGTATGTTGGTTTACGTTTTGAGAGCAAGGAAGATGTCAAGATGGGCCTTAAGTATTATTGTTTTAAACGTCATCAAACCTATAAGATACTCGAATCCAAACCAACTTATTTTACTGCCAATTGTCCCAATCATTTGGATGGATGCCTTTGGAGGATGAGAGCACGCATGGACAAAAATATCGATAAATGAGTTATATCTAGGTGGGTCGGCCCTCATACGTGCGTCAATCCGATGAGATCGCAGGACCACACCAAGATAACTTCCGATGTCATATGCTTTTTGTAACACCCCATTTTCTAAACGGTATATGTATTGCAAATATCAGAGTGATAAAATTTCTAACACTCATGAGGCATTACATAATCACTTTAAACATTAACATAATGCTCCTGTAACAGATACATAGCACATAAACTTTGAGATGAACTCATAAATAAACACAAATGCTCTTGTGACGGATAATTAGTCTTTGAACTAGTTCACTTTGACAAATAGTTATGCAGCGAATCCAATGTCTTTAAAACTTAAAGAAAACATAGTATCTTGCCCACAACTTAAAACAGAAACAACTTCTCAAATAACAACTTAATTCAAATTATAACAGAAAGGAAAACAAGCGTCCATTCCCCCCCCCCCCCCGAGTGCTACTTATCAGAGCAAGGACTCCAACTCGGACTAAAAGCTATAGACTACTCCTCTTGGTTACCTGCACGTTACCGACAAGGGTAACATTCAAACAGAAGGGGTGAGATATCGAGTAACATAAATAGGAGAATGAAAATTAATATGCTAGATTAAGGCCACACCATTTCCTTTTACATTCACATAGCTCAGTTACTAAAAAAACAGTCACAAATAACATCATCAACTCGGATACAATTCGAACACAACAATGACTATGCATATGTATGAGGTACCAACAGGGTTTCAGCCCTCATCACTAATTGCCAATTATTAGAGGCACAAGGCATAAGCCTTCATCACAAATCGCCAATACAGGCCATCACAGAGTATGTAGATGCTATGCGACTCAAAAGGACGTATACATCTCATAATCATCACTTCAACATGAGGCATTGCGCCTATATCACTACATCACTAACATCGCTTAAAACAACACAATTCAGCACACATGCAATTTTTATCAACTATACAGTTACCCTGACACCTTAGGCAATTTTGGCACCAAATCAATGAAACAACTCACTTAAGCATGCAATCATGGAAGAAGCTATCACATATGGAAAATAAATCATGGATTTCATGCTAAAGGTGTTCAGCCACATGCATCATCCTCATAGCTAATACATGGCACATAAAGACATTAACTTTCATACAACATGTAAGCTAAATCTAATTATATTTTCAAAACAATTAGAATTTCCGTAATCTGGAAAAACAACAGGAACACCAGCCACTAAAAGCGGTCTCCTGAATTCGTTACTGAACCAAAAATCATGTATTTTATATGCCTAGAAAGCTAACTTAAAATCCTACAATTTCTTAGTTGATCACATCTTCATTTGAGCACTCTAACTGGGCGAAAACAGGTCTCGAAGTGTACTGTCCAGCCCAGGAAATTTTTGGACAGCAGCACAACATCATCAATTATAAATTCATGGCAAACCAGAATTTAAAACCAGAAATTCCATCAATCAGGACACAGGTACAGTAATTGTAAATTCAGAACAGAAAATCATGGCAAACCAGAAATTAAAACCAGAAATTCAGTCCAGGGTTTCAGATTCCAGCCGCTGGTTTTTCCCCAATTCCAGATTTTTTTCTCCCCCATTCAATCACCCAGAATCCCCAAAATCATTGGATTCAATTTCAGATTTCCAGAACATCATTAACAACAACAATTATACATCCCCAAATTCCACATATCTTTCACCATAATCCCATTAGAAACTCAAAACCCCACCCTTACCTTTGGATTGAGTGCAGCTCTGAGTTCCCTGATCAAAATCTCTGAAACGCAGCTCTGAGTGCACGCACTACTCTTTCTCTCCTTCTCCTCCTGCTACTTCACACACGGTTCTCTCTTTTTCTTTTTAAACCCTTCTTTTTTTTTCTTTTTTTTTAAAACTCATGTCTACCATTTTTCCACCTTAACCCTATTTCTATTTTTAGTATATTATAATTCCATTATTACTATTACCATCACAAAACTAAACCCTCTTAATTAATTACATACTACTAAAATTAATACTATTCTAATATTAATTTCTCCCGACTAAAATTAATAATTTACCCGATTATTAATTAATCGAATACATGTGTTACACTTTTACATACTGGGTATGATTGTTGTCATCTATATAATTTCCTTGCTCTTAAAAGGAATATTAACTTATAATATCGTTAATATGTTACAGGCATGGTAGGTGGTCGGCCATCTGTCCCCATTGCAGCCATACAGGAGAGAATCAGCGGGGAACTTAACTACCAAGTGTCATACATGAAAGCATGGTTAGCGAAGCAAAGGGCACTTGCGAAGGTGTTTGGCAATTGGGTAGAATCTTACGCAGGACTCCCAAGATGGCTTGGTTATATGAGTTCATTTTCCCCAGGATCATACTACTACATTTACACAGATGCTTATATCGGTGCGGATGGTCTTGTTGATGGTAGTGTTCGCAAATTCCGTCGAGTGTTCTGGACTTTCAAACAGTGTTGCGAAGCTTTCAACTATTGTAAGCCGATGATCCATATAGATGACACTTTTATGTATGGAAAGTATAAAGGAACATTGTTGATTGCCACCACTCAGGACGGAAACTCTAACATTTTACCGATAGCTTTTGCAATAGTGGAGAGTGAAAGTACGAGTTCATGGGGTTGGTTTTTGCGTCTGATAAGGCAACATGTTACTCAGAAACAAGGTATATGTTTGATATCAGACAGACATGCAGGCATCAAGGCCGCGGTAAGGGATGCGAGAAATGGGTGGCAGCCTCCAAATGCGCATCATGTGTATTGCATCCGCCACATTGCTAGCAACTTCAACCATAGGTTTAAGAATGCAAAGCTTAAACAAGAGCTGGTTATGATGGGTATTTGTTTGAACTCAATTATAGGAGTTTTTTTTTTTTATAAACAGAAAGACTGACATTTGTCACTTGTGCAAGTTACGAGCCATGTTTGTACCTTTTTGAACGGAGGTTGGCCAAGTTTCGACAGACTAGCCCTGCTATCCAGGCATGGATTGATGGAATAAGTAGGGAGAAATGGAGCCTCGCCTGTGACATCGATGGTGGTAGATTCAGCCACATGACAACCAACCTTGCAGAGTCTGTTAATAAAGTGTTCAAGGGCGCTAGGAACATGCCGATCACTGCACTTGTCAAATGCACATATGTCCGTCTTGTAGATTACTTTGTTCAAAGAGGCATTGCTGCAAGAGATCAACTGCAGGCCCGCCAGGTATACTGCCACAAGGTCATGGTCGCATTAGCCAAAAATCATGAAAAGGCAAGTGCTCATATGGTGCGCACGTATAACGTGGAGCGAACAAGGTTTGAGGTCGAGGAAGGATTCAACCAACGTACGCATCGTAATGGTTATAGGTGGAGTGTTCAGCTAGACGAGCGAACATGCGAGTGTGGACGTTTCCAAGCCTTCAGGTATCCATGTGATCACGTGATCGCGACATGCACTCGACAGTCCATTAACTATTATGATTTTGTTGACCCTGTGTATAAGTTGGAGACTGTAAGGGGTGCGTATAAAGCTCAGTGGTGGGCCCTTGGAAATGACTTGAACATTCCTCCAGCATGTGATGGCCCTCGACTTGTTCCAGGCCCCACCATGGTGCGTGTTAGAGGTCATCTAAGGTCAACTCGCATCAGAAATGAGATGGACCTGACAGAGCCTCAACCGAGCCGGCGAAATAATTCACTCCAGAGATGAACTCTTTTACCCTGTTGTAGTTGATGTCTTATCTTTGACTGTACAACCCATGATGTATAATAAAGTTGTCTAAGAATGAAACATCATTATGAATTCTTGATTTAAAGGGGGAACACATTTTTTTAATTGCAAACCACATAACTAAACGATGATGTCATACAACCTTCAAACAACAAACATTTAACAAACAAAAAAATAACAGAAAGCTTAATTGGAAATAAAAATAAAAGACACATCAACTTTGGTCTGAGTTCATGGAAGGATCATAACCCGACATATGGTAGCCTGTGAGGGATGTCTGGTTCAAATCGAAGTCAAAGGCTGCCTGTGTAGCACAAATCTCAGAATCTGGTGGATGGGCATGCTGCATCTCCGGTGAAGCACCTAGCAAATTATGTAAGGCCCTTCATCCACGTTGGGGGCTAGGTGGGGTTCCCCATGATGAGGGTATCGACTGGCCATCTGGGGTGAACCACGTGTCAAGCTGGGATCCATCTTGTTGCACCTGCGGCGCTGAACCGTGGTAAGGTTGTGACTCTGGAACTGGCGCAGGTTGGTAATACTGTTCAAACTCACGGGACCCACTACCACTGTAATGTTGCTCATGTTGGTAAGGTTGCTGAAATGCGAATGATGCCTCCTGTTGCTGAAATCCTGAAGCATTACCATGTCCCTGATACGAAGACCCATCACCACTATAGTGGTACGATGTGTAGGAATCACCAGTATGGGTGGGAGCCAACCAAAATTTCCCGGAAGGCAGCTGTTGGGGTACATCAATTACAACTGGTTTAGCTTTTTCTTTATGTTTTCCCGCCGGGAGAAATCCTGTACTTCTTTCCTTCCGAGCTTTGGGTGAAAATTTTGTGCTACCTCAGGGATCTGAACAGGCTCCATTGGCGGCGCTTCTAGCGGGGGAATAGTGATCCGCCCCATCTCCTCGCATAACGCAAGGCAATGCATGGCCCGCTTCTGAAGGTTATCAATTGTGTACCTCCCTTGTCCGATCAGCGGCAGCCCATACCAGATGTGATGGATATTCGCAGCCTACAATTAGAACGAAATAAAATGTAGGGTAAGCATTAAGCATAAATTATATTAAAAAATGTATAGATTAACATAAATTCAATAGGTAAGCATAACATTACCAATTGACCCAATGCTGCTCCTTTACGTGTTAGCCAGCGACGAGAGTGTTGTGAATACCACTTAATGTATTGATCACTGCCTTCTGCAAGCCTTATTAATCTAGGGCCTTCAGCCAATTGGTGTTGTTTGTTTTCCCAAGCTACAATAAAAGGTGTCAACTTATCAACTCAATCCCAATCATGTTTTCCCGACAGTGACATGTCATGCACCTTATTGTCTTGGAGAGGTTTGTTAGGAACATGTTGCTGAAATCCAAATTGTTGCATCACCCGATCAGGCTGATGTCATTCAACAATAAAAAATGATATCATGGATGCTATACATCTCCACAAATGCATATTGTCCCGACATATTGGAGATAGTTGCTGCAAAAGACTATGTGGATAAGACATCCACACAAACTACATCCACAAGAAGGAACAATTTAGACTTGGACAAATATAATATCGCAGTCATATATCTTTAATGACAGGTACTCACTTGTTCAGTTTTAAGTGTGTCAAGGTAATGCCTCCAGTACCGCAACTGATACTTTATCCAGTCAGCATCTTCTTTCCACCTATATAATAAAAAATAAGTTCGGTTGGTATAAGTTAGGATGATCAACTATTCAAATTTGAAGTAACAATTGGTTGCATACCTGGCTCCAAGAGGGCAACCTTCTTTGATAACGTTGAGTTCTTTGAGGGGGCCAACATCAGGAAATCTCGTCCAGACCCAGAACTGGATGAGTTGTACACAATCACCGATCTCCACACGTGAGATTTTGCTTGCATTACACATTTCCTTATATAGATGGGCAAGTACCGCAGAACCCCAACTATATTTTCCAGCTTCCTGAAAATTCCTCAAAAGAGGAAGATATCTCAGAGGAACATGCGAACCGCTATGGTCAGGTAAGAGAAAACCTCCAAGCATGCGCATGATGTATGCCCGTGCAAAACATGCCAAATCCAGAGGATTGTCAATGAAGTCTAGCACATTGTTAAAATTCTCATTTATCCACTTCATTTTCAACGCACCTCCTCTAATAGCTTCTGCTGGGGGTCTCTTTCCTAAACATTCTTCAACGATGACATGCCAATTACAAGAGGTGGGACCTGTGACAACGTCACCATCAATCTTCAAGCCCACCTGAACTGCAATATCTTGAAGAGTTATGGTGCATTCTCCGAACGGGAGGTGGAAAGTGTGCGTCTCGGGACGCCACCTTTCAATGAACGCTGAAATCAAGGGAGGGTCCGGATAAACATCTGAGACTAGCGTACAATGGTAAAAACTCGCAGCTTCAAGGTGACCTCTGATTGCATTGGGAACGCTACGTATGAGTCTCTCATGCACAACTCGTGAATCACGTGATCGTCGAACTTTGAGAATTTTATTTGTTTGTCCATTCCATAATTTATCTGGAATGTGTGCTCCTTTCTCAGTAAGATACAACAAACTAGTATTTGTTGGCCCAGGATTGATCGCCAATTCCTCTGCCATTGAAATTTTACAGAAGCTTGTAATGGGATTAACAACTTTGCAACTATGGAAGAAACTAAGAAGGAATGGGAATGGAGAATAAGTGAAGTGAATTTATGAAGGTTTGGAGAAGAATTGAAGTGAAATTAGGTAGGTTTGGAGAAGGAGAGTGAAATGAAGGTGTTGGGGCGAATTTACTTCTGGCGGTCCTTTTATAGGGGTTTAAACCGCCAGAAATGTTATGAAGCATGCGCCCCAGTCAACGCGTATCATTCATACGTCTGGGTCCAAGCGCATGCCTGTCTCCCTGTCGCCTGGCAGTCGTGATAGATGTGCCTTGAATTCGCGTGTTTCCAAACGCATCGAGTCAAATGCCTAGGATAACGCGCATGTCATGATTCAGAGATTTTGATTCTCTCCTTGGGAATGAAGGGAATCTCTGACTGACTGATGCTGCATGGGATACGGTTGAGGTTAGGCGAATTCTGTGCTTGGGATACGCGTACCGTGTAGTGAATCCCACCCCCTTGCCACACAAGCTCCTAGCCGGCCAAAAACACACCATTCCTGTAAATACCATTTTTTTCACCCCTTTTTCGTAATTAATTTTTTTTCCTCGCATTATTCATTTTTTTTTTCAGTTTTCCCCGCTCACATGTGAGGAAAATAAAGTGACGGGAACCCATCATACTTTTCTATCAACATAAAGATTCTCTTTTCCAGCCTCTTTACTCTTTCCCCTCCACTCATCTCCTTCCCCTCATTTTCCATATATCCAAACAGAGTTATAGATGATCTGTATTTATATTTTTGTGTTAAATATGATTACTTCATGGCTACAATACGATGCTTTTTTTAAATATACGTGCATACTGCATAGTCCTTTCAGTAAAATCCTTTTTCGTGGTGACTACCGTACTATGTAGCGGTTCGTAACTACCAAAATGTGAAAAGCAGCTTAATTTTTACCTTGTTGCGGTTAGAAGCCGCCAGAACGTGAAGTGTCAAAATGTGGTAGGTACACTAAACATTTCTGTAAAAACTGTGCTTGGACTTTTATGGGTTTCGGCATCTACAAGAAGCTGATTTCAACACTGCTTTCAGAGTGGCACGGAGAAAGAGAGAGAGAGAGAGAGAGAGAGAGAGAGAGCTCAAGACAAAGACAACCACTCGCTCTTCACGCCCTTCACTGTGCTCATCGGAGAATGCAACAAGATTTCACAACAATTCAAACGGATCAGGATCAGCACACAACAACACAAACCCATTTCATTTCTGGAAACTGTTCTCGGTAGACCCAATAATTGAAGCTAGTTAAGTGCAGGGTTTTCCACTTTCTGGGTAGACAACAATTTTCCGGGTTTGTTGTTTGTTCAACTAAATCTTTCTTTTTTAGTTCCTCCGATCAATTTGGAATCGTGGGTATGCAGTGAATTCTGCAAATTTATAGATAAAATTCGAAAGCTCGTTTTTTGCTTGTTTTGTATTGGATCAGTATGTTACCTGAACCATGTGATTCAAGCACGCTTCTGTTTCTTCCTGATGATGTATTTGCCATAGTTTCTCAGTTCCTATCACCGAGGGATGTGTGTAATTTAGCTCTATGCTGCAAGAGTTTGAACACTCTTGTAGCCTCTGAGAAAATCTGGTTAACTCAATGTGAAGTTCTGGGCATAGTGCCCCATAAGGATCTTGTTGAGTGGAGAAAGGGTGTGTTGTCTTACAAGGCACTTTGTCGATTTTTGTTGAGTGTTCAGCCTTTGATTGGAATATGGGTTCATCAGAATCCTGAGCTGGGGAACGTGGTGTATGTTATGCCTGGTTTTGTTTCTGTTGTTGGTTGTAGGATTATTCCTCAGGAGCTTGGTCCATTGGGGGTTGAAGATGGTCCAATCCTGTGGGCATCTGTGTTTGAAGTTATTTGTGATTTCGATGGTTCGACTATGTTTTTCCTCCATGGAAGGGAGAAGGGGGTTGATTATGTGTATCCTGGTTCGGTTGAGTCTATTGACAGATCTTGCAATGTGCTATTGCTTGAGGTTGAACCTAGTGGACATAAAAAAGTTAGTTCTTTGTTGCAAAGTAAAAGCTTCGCACACCAATCGGGCGTGGAGGTATCGGCGAAGGTTTGCAGGTCTAGCAGTGATATTTCTGGGTCAAAAAGGGTGGGTGGAAATAGTGAGGCAACAGTTACCTTCAGCAAGCTAGCTTTTTTTGATAGAAGAAGGTTGCTTGAGGTTACTACTAGCAATGTTAGAAAGACGGTTCCTGATAAGGTGACTGGGCCCTTGTTTCCTAGGTTAAGGGATGATGAAGAAAACTTTCAGAAAGATTTGGTGCTCTTGTGGGAAAGAAGATCTTCCCTTTGTCAAATGTACAAGCTTGGTAATGGTCAGATTGATTATAAGGCTAGTTCTCAAGAAGCAGCTGGTCCAAAAAAACCAGAGATGGATGATATCAGGCCGAGTCTTGACGGTTCTAGTGCTGTGCCTAATTCGCTGCCTGAGGAGGATGGTCTCACACAATGCATCAAGAAAAAAAGTCTTCGCGGATACGTCTGGAATAGCTTTAAGCAGATACTTGGAAGATCAAATTCAAGTAAGGGCAGTCATCAAGTTTCCAAGAAGCTTACTTCAAGCAGTGAGATTAGGCATGCACGGCTTCAAGAGTTTCTTAGACCGAGTAACATAATAAGACTGTCATTAAATGCCTCAACTGTGAAGCTATCTTCTTATCGAGCATGGCCGAATATGCATGACAGTCGATTTGCACTTTACAAGTTGCCTTTACGAGTTGCCAGAGCTGACCAAGAATTTGCAGGTTTATGGGGAGGGACTTTTGGTTGGCCTCCAGGAAAGCCTTCTGAAGACAAGCCTGGAAAGGCTTTATTCTTTCTTCTGCTCTCCTATGAGGAGTTCCAAGGACAACAGCTTCTCATTGGAACAAAAATATTGGAAGGCACCCACTATGTCTTGCATCCTAATGGTTCAGCAATGTTTATAGTGAATATCAATGATCCGTCATCTGAACCCTTTCCTTGGGACACTGATGCGGACTCATATCCAGTGAATATTGAGCACTCATTCGTGGGTGAGGGTATTGCAAGTGGTTATGGGTTCAGATACCCAGGATCAAAGCCTGGTTCCCTCTTTGTTTTTCAAAATGGTGTTATTGCCTTCACTTGGAAGGAGTCAAGGGCTGTTTTGACCTTGCAAAGACTTAACCTGCAAGAACTTCTGAAGAAGGGTGAAAGGATACCTTCTCTGCCACCGGTGGCCAATTTTTCATATCTGACAAAGTCCTACTCAAATGTGTTTGCTGGCTTCCCTAGCTCTTCCAATTGTTATTCACCAAGGTTTGCCTTAACCCTGATTTGTCACCTTCTTTTCCTTCAAAATTTTCCCTCAATCTTGGCTTATCTTCGTGCTATTATGGTTTGCTATAACTGCTGTAGATATAAAGTTAATTTTTGTGTTACATTGCTTACTAGATAGGTAAATATCATATTTTTTTGGCAATCACTCTTTACTACTCTGACCTAACATTAATGCATCTCACCATGGAGCTAAGTGTTATGCATGAAATTAGAGGTATAAATATAATGGGGCGTAGGGTTATGTACAAGTAACTCCAATTAGTTGGTATTTGAGATTTTTTAATCTTGTTTGGAAGATTAATGGGAAATCACTGTACTTTCTCTGCCGAGTGTCATTTTCAAAATAGGTAACTTGAAAAATACTGATACTAACCATCTTTTTTATCATTATTATATTGAAATGTTTGTATGATCTTCACAAGTAATTCATACTGCAATTTTGTTATATTATATGTGTTTGTGGTTTTAAGACTTGCAATAAAATGAAAAGATTGTAATGGTTTTGGCAAAGTATCAGAACAGAACAAGTAAAAACAGCAGTCACCACAAGTTGTCCTGCATAGCTTTTAGAAACAAATGATCTAGCGTACAACTTATGTACATTCTTAGACTCCTTGTCATAGTTTACCATCGGCATATAGAAATGTCCAGCTTCTGAGATTGGTGTCATTTTACTGTATGGTATTGTTGAGAGTTGCAGATGGGTCATCATTTATCAGTTTATTAAGTTTGCTATCGTGGTTTGTCGACGTCACATTATTTTACATATTTTTTACGTTTAAGAATGTGTTGGTTGTCTTGTTGGTATTGAACTGTGTTCAATAACCTCAGACTCCAAGAAATTTACAGTTAATATAATAGGGATCAACAAATTACTAAAATGACTGGAAATGGGAAATGTAGCGTTGCAAGGTTTATTGGAATCAGATTTCTTGAGTCTCTATCAATATGATCTATCTGGCTAGGAGAGAAAGATGTCCACAAATTTGAATGCATTGCAGCAATCATTACATATGACTATATGCCTGAACTCCTGAAGTAGTCCTTGTTTTCTTTTTTCCTTTTGAGATTCACGCAATCAAAATCTGCCAAAGACTGACCTTAATTGGTACTTACTTTGCGATATCACCCCCTTTCTTGTTATAGAGAAAATCTAAGCCAGGACTGCATGTTTCTTTACAGGAAAGGATAATACTATTACTAGTATACTGGTGGGCCTAGGACTCAAAGGTTTTTGTGCCCCCAAGATTACTATGGTTTGACAAAGATGCTTTAAGCTTCCTAGCAGCGGTTGCTGGTTGCTGGTTGCTGGAGTTGCATTACCTCTGGCTGTTCCAGAATACAGCCTCCTTCTGTCTCTGTCAACCAATATATGATCAATTACTTTCGTTATGAATTATCATCTTATCTTCTACAGGTATATCAAGCTGTTTGTTGCTGTAGTATATGTGGGAAAAAGCATAGATTAAGGTTCCCAATGAAATTTACATTTGATATATAAATTGGCATGATCCCTTGTGTGCCAGACAGATTATATTTCCTTGATGTAAACACATTCATGGTTACATGTAACATCACCATGCAATCAAAATTTGACCACTCTGTCTATGTTTGAGGAAATGCTAGGTGTGATATATAAAAAACTTCATCCGGTTAATAGTTTAATTATTTAAGTAGCTAAGTTCACAGATCAGTTGATGAAGATAAAATACAATTCAGAACGCAAATTCACCAAATAAATTCCTTTCGAGTGCAAAGTTAACAGATGAAAATTTATGGACACGGTGCAAGTTTCTTGTATCGTGATAGCCACATACGTTGATTCAGAAATTGGAACCGAAACTCTATACGATTCAACCAAAGAGGAGAAAGGATGAAAAATGATGCAGACCCAGTAGGTCAAATTGAAAATCCTCTCAATGTCTACACTTGGGAGGAGGAACTAGGAAGAAGCATCTTCACCTTCTTGAGGTCAGAGACTTTAATGGTGCTTTCCACTTGGAGGGGTGGGAGGCATGCCCCTTTTTCACCAATCACCACCTCAACCCTTCTTCAAGCTCTTAAACCCCTAGTCGCTAGCCTTCAAAAACACCTTAGAGGTACCATTAAAGTAACCCTCGTCCGCCACCTTGCCCAATTTCGCATTCTCAGGCATGACATTGTGCGACTCCTCCTCGTGTCTTCCATCATGACCTTGGTGACATGCCTTAGAGCGTCATCCTTGTAAGGATCATCAATGATGGATTTGATTTGGGGATGCGAGAACAGGCCTTGTGGGCAATGTCGTTGGGGAAGGAAGGAGGTGAGGAGAATGGTGGTGGTTGGGGAGAGGGTGGGGGAGAGAGTGAAATGTACATATAGACCAAATTAAATGGTGAATTGTTGGATGGGGATGATAAACTGTCACGTTAACATGCAGCATAAGCATTTCCGTAAAGTCTCATAAACATATGTGAGCTCAAGGACGAACGAGTTCGGCCTTTGCACGTTTAAGCCTTTTTAAAACCATTTTCTTCTTTCAGGGACTAATTTGCTTACAAGGACTAGTGATTTACTCTCAAAACATGTCTTCAATGCTTCCCTTAATTAGCACTCCACACTTGGACAAATGAAAGCACCACAAACTTCACTTAATTCACACCACTTGAATATTTTTTATAATTTAATAGTTACTACCAAAAAAAATTTAATAGTAACTACCAACAAGGTGTAGCACAAGTGGTAGATAATTGATCTCATTAAGCATTTAGTCCAAGTCTGATCTTAATAAAAAATGTTAGGAACACACTCTTTAACACACTTATTGTGATGAACTTATTTTTTGAAAAATTAACATATTTCTCTCACTTCTTAAAAAATGTCTTTCCTTATCTACCGTGATGGATTCATATTCATCCCCTTGATCCTTAAGACTAGTCAAATGAATCAGTTATTATTCCCCTTGATTCTCTCTCTCATTCATTCATGTAACATAGTCAACTTAGAACATCATCTAAGTTCGATATACTTGTCACTAGAGTTTTGAGTTCTCCAACTATATAATGAAGAGTATATGATGTATCGTTCAGGTTCACTTCTCTACATTTTTTTTTTGGTTACATGAGAAAAATGTACACTTCTCTACATAAATATTACTATAAGATTTCTTTATTCATCCGATTTGATCTAAGGATGATACTCCCTATCTTGTTGACTTTCCTCTCACTCTCCCAAGCTCAACCGCACTCCGATGCTCCACCACCCACCGTCTGCATCGTCGGCGCCGGCATCGCCGGCTCCTCCGTCGCTCACTTCCTCCGCAAATACTCACCAGAACCCACTCCCACCACCAAAATCCTAGTCTTCGAGCGCAACGCCATCGTCGGGGGTCGCATAGCCACCGTAACCATCGCCGGCGAGACCTTCGAAGCCGGAGCCTCAATTCTCCACCCCAAGAACCTCCACGCCGTCGATTACACCAAGCTTCTCAAGCTCAAGGTCAAGCCGCCTGGCTCTGATTCCCTCTCTCTTGGCATTTGGGATGGCAACAAGTTCGTTTTCAAAACCGTTGAGATTAGCTCCGATCTTCCCCTCATCGATGAACTCCTCAAACTCCCATTCATTGATACTCTCGTTTCCCTCTTCAATTCCGCGCGCATGTTCCTTCGCTACGGGTTTTCGCTTCTGAAGATGCAGAACTTTGTTGAGGTTGTTTCCCCTTTGAATTTATTTCATCGCTTCAGTTGTTAGTTTCATTGTTTGAGTTTCTGATGATGTTGTGGTGTTTAGAGCACTGTGGGTAGGTTCTTGAAGTACTATGAGGAACCTGGTTCTAGGCCTGTTTTTGAGACTGTGGATGAGATGCTGAAATGGGCTGGTTTGTATAATCTTACTACCAGGACTTTGGAAGATGAATTGGTTGATGCTGGCTTGTCTCCCTTGTTGATCAATGAACTTGTCACTGTAAGAATTCTCACTATCCTTTTGAATATTTATTAGCAAGAGTGTGTTTTGAATGGACTTGAGTTTTGTAAAATTGATTTGGTTAAACATGATTTGAAGTGTAGTAATTTATGTTTGAATTTCATTATCTTAAACACAAAAGCTAGTTAGAGTTGTTTTTGATAAGTCGACGTTTCAACCCTCCAAACCATGTTTGAAAATTTGACAAATATGTTTCCAAACATCTTCGAAATTCACAAAACCATAGTGTGAAGATTGAAAACATGGTTTGGAGGCTGCAAATGCACAGCTAAATATGCCAAAATTAGAAGCCATCAAGTTTTTCAGGGCTTTTGAGTTTTGATTCTTACCATGTTTGTGTCAACTCATTACCAATTTAGCAGTACTGGGTTTTATGTGAACGTATAGTGTTTCAATAGAACAAAATATCTCACAACTATAGAAAGGAGCTGCATCTTAGATTTGGAGTAACTCATCAGAACATGGAATTTAGTTCTGTTTATTCATGCAGGTCATCACACGTATTAATTATGGGCAGAGTGTCTACATGAGTGGTTTAGCTGGTGCAGTTTCTCTGGCAGGATCAGGTGGAGGGCTGTGGTCCATTAGTGGTGGTAATTGGCAAATGGCTGCTGGGTTGATTAATCGATCAGATGTTGCATTACATCTCAATGAAGAAATAAAATCTGTTGCTTACCATGGAGATTATTATGAACTCAATTCAACAACAGGAAAAAGTTACAACTGTGAAGTTGCTGTGATTGCTACGCCATTGGATGAGTTAAATATTAATTTTGACCCCCAAATTCCAATTCCTGAGAGAAAATTACAGCACACTTATACAACTTTTGTCAGGGGCCTTTTAAACCCTGTGAGTATTACGAAACCTGATAGTCATAAGCCTACTGACATAACATTATGCACTATGTGTAGTACAGATTCCATCCTTGTCAGTCTAACATGTCTTCTTTCTTTATTTTGTTTGGTGCTGCAACTAATGTTGATGCTTTGTTGTTGTGCACTAGGTATATTTTGGTTTCAAAGCTGCGTCGAAAATTCCAGATCTTGTGGGCACAATAGAGGACCCTAAACTTCCATTTTCAAGCATCTCAGTTCTCAAGAAGCATAGCGAAAAGGAATCCACTTATAAAATATTCTCTCGTCAACCAATGGCAGACACATTATTGGATAGCATTTTCAGGTAACACTATCAACAGTTAATTCTCCCCGTGCCTTAAATCATACTGCTATTTTAGAAACCTGCTCACTTCCGGATAGAAAAAATGGTGTTGTTCCAGCCCTTTGTTCACACTCCCAATCTAATAAAGCAATATCAATAATATGGACTCAGATATCATTTAGCTCTTAGATGGGTAAACTTGGACCAATTTGTAACTTTTGGTTAATTTCTTCCTTGACAGTGTGAGGACTGAGACAATTCGGATAAACTGGGGTGCCTACCCTCATTACCATGCCCCAGAAAAATTTGCACCATTTATATTAGATGGTCGGCATCTGTACTATGTGAATGCATTTGAGAATGCAGCTAGCACTATGGAGACAAGTGCTGTAGCAGCTGAGAATATTGCCCGGCTCATACTGTCAAGATATTTTAGCAAAGTGAATGTTCACCCATCTATTTTGAGTGCTAGTTCTCAAGGAGAGGATACTCATTTAGATTTGTGATGCAATGAAGCTCTCAATGTATAAAAATGTATTTATATAGCAAATGAAGAATTACTCTCTCCCCGTTGTTGTATTTCATTTTATCATGTTATTAATGAATAGAGGATATTGGATAGTACGTGTGATTGTTGAGATTCTAATTCCTGATGAGGATTTCCTTATTGTGAAAATTTGCTTTTAAATAAGCTATTTTACCTGGAGTGATTCTTGTATAAATGGTTATTCAAAATGTATCACAAGTAATTTTTGTGAAATTTCACAATTAATTATGATCTATCGCAGAAGTTGCTAGCTTCATCTAGAAACTTAATTTGGAGCTAAAATCAATTGTCAAAAGAAATATTCAAATATTGACTTTACTTATATCAGAATTAATTCCAAAGTCTAGAAGCTACATATAGCTTGTTTGAAAGGCGTTGGAGGCCAACACGTCCACCAAGGCACAATTTTCTTCTCAAAATTGATTCTATCTTCAAAATTAATTGTAGAAGAGTTTTTAATCATTAACTCAGTGTTGTTTAAATTTTTTTCACTTTTCTTTATTTTATTTTATTTTGAAATTTTAGGCCTGGTTGGTTACCCATTTCATTTTTTATTAATTGTGAATATCCTACTTTTTGTGAAGAAAAAATGTCTCTAAATCTACCAATTTCTCATTTTCATACTTTTTGATTGGTAACCGGGTCTTACTATATATGTACGGCAAGGTAGTTTAGTATACTGTGCAATCACTCCACAATCTAAAGCCGTAAATTCCTTGTGGCTGATAATTGTCAGCTCTTTATTCCCCCACGAGCATAATACAAGGCTGACATAGTTACAGGAAAGACACAACTTGATCAACAACCTGTTCGGGATACTAAGGTCCATTTTATAATTTAGTACATGAATTCGCTTTGCATTGAACCATCTAAAGTAAAAGAATGTCAAAGTGATCAATGGATGGAAAGACAAAACAAAACAAAATATATGATTTTCTCACTGCATGATTGATGTTAAACATGTAAACATGAGGTATTGTATACACGTATCTGTATTCTGTACAAATTAAATGCCACACAGAAATACAAAAAACAATAGTAACTGCATGATATTTGCAGAGGTATTTGTAACTTGTAAGGTACATGCACACATGAAGGGAAGATGCTACACGCCTACACCTTGGTTTGCAAAGCAGTTGACTTGTCACAAATGTTCTTCAAGCTGCCAATGGTTCCTCCATAACTGTTACACCATCAGACATTCGCAGTTAGCCAATTCTCTTCTATAATTACTTTGCCCCACTGCACACGGGGTGGGGAATGGTGGTAGGACAGAGGAGAGAGGGACATACCTTTTCTTTTTGTAGATACTTCAGCACTACTGGTAGCTGGTGCCTTAGTTGGGACATCAGGAAGATCCAGTTTTTCATCGGTTTCTTCAGAAACTGAGGCAGGAACTTCAGGAAGATCTTCAACTGTGAGCTGATGGAAATAATATGAACTCGGTTAATTTCCATGAAATAACAACTTACAGGGGCATGGTTCATCTAATGCATATTCATGTTCCCTTGATTGTTCAAGAATATTTTTTATGGCATGATTTATGATTGTATTTCCTTTGTGTAATATTCCAAATTTTGAAATTTGAATTCATAATTTATACATCAATCACTTGCTCAAAACTTTGCTAACACAGTTGAATTCTATGTCTCTGCTGGTAGAATAACTACCAGAAAGTCGCATTATGCAACTAGATGCAGAACGCATCTCCTCATCACTAACACAAAGTAAATCTTACCTACTTATGAACATACTCTATAAACTTAGGCTAATATAATCATAACATGCCTTCCCTCCAATCCAATAAAGAAGTACAGTAAATGGAAATGGTTAAAATGAAGCATAATAATATATGTCCATACTTATTATGCTTGAACCAGCAGTTGAATTGGAATGTTTTAAAATGGATGACATTATAGTCAAATAGAAGTAAATATGAAAGAACAAAAAATTGAAAATTCATGTACCTGAGTTTCCAAGTTATCGAACTCTGCTAAAATCTCCTCCTCGTCTTCTGCTGATAGCTTCTCCCCTAGTATAGCACTAATTTCCTGCAAATTCAACAAAATTATGGCAACCATCAGAAAGGATGAAATGTAAACAGAAAGAAAGCAGGGGATGGACTTTGGCAAAGAAAACGCAGCTGCTAAACATCAAAGCTCAATCAAACCAGTACAAGTACAACCCCATTTTGAAACCCCTCAAAAACAGCACAAGCTTAGTCCAATGAATCTAGACATGAAGAGTAAGGACAAGAGTGAAGTCAAGCTCACATCTTGATAAGCTTTAGCTTCTTCAGTATCATCCATAAGTTTCTGAACATCCTCAATGTTGATCTCACTTTGTATGGCTTTCATTGCATCATTACCCGCCTTCAAACTATCAAACACAGCCTTCTGCTTGCTTGCCAATTCAATATCTGCCAACTGAACCAAAGAAAAAACTTGAGAAATAAATCATGTTTATTCACAGTTATCTCTTCTAAAGACATTGTAAAGCGACCGAAAGACGCAAAACACAATGAACAATAAAATCAATATTTTTTAAAAATTACTTGTTGTTCAACATTGAGAAGCCAGGCATCAACTTGCTTCAACAACTCTTCTTGTGCTTTCTTCTTCTTCAATGCTAACAATGCCCTGTCCTTCTTCTTTTCGCGAATCAAGTCGCGGGCAGCTTGCTTTTCTGCTTCAATAACAGCATCAAGCTGGAAAACAAGAAAACCCAAGAAATGAAATAAATAACCCAAGTCATCAATCTGCTGTTAATTCATTTTTCATAAATCACTTACACAGATTCAATTCTAATACATAGTCCAATTTAACTAACTATAATCACCATCATCATACTAATTAGCATTCTATACCATGAAAAAGGAATCTAAGGGAAAGCAATGGCCAAATGAAATTGGGAATGAATGAATGAGTTACCTTTTGTTGATATTGGGCAAGCTTGCGTCTCTGGGTCTTGAGAGCGAGAATTGCACGATCGACATCAGTTACCTTTGGCTTCTTCACGAATATATTCCCCATTGATTGACAAAAACGTTGTCTATCCCAATTTCATAGTAATCGTAATCGTGGCTGCGATTGAATTCCACCTCCTCTGACCAGACGAACACCAACGGCGAAACCCACTTCCACAGGGTGTTTTGGCTTCGGCGTTGGCAAAAGCAAAAAACAGCCTGCCCACCGCACCAAAAAACAGAGACAAAAAAAAGAAAAACCACTATTTATTTTTTGAAACTAAAAAACCACTAATTATTAATTACATAATGCTTGTGTTTTTTTATTGAGTTTAATGAATGGTATAAATGTTTTACACAGACAATCAATAATTAAGTGTCACGTATGCAAAAACATTTTTGTTCCTTTTTATTTTAATTAAATTAAAAGCTTATTTTCTGATTTGACATCTCATTATTGGATGTCTGTGTAAAAAATGTTTACACTAACAATGCATTACAATTAAATTCTTTTTATTACTATCTATATGGGTAATGTGGATTGAGAAATGTGTCGAACATTTTCAACCCACTTTCAAAACTTAAGCATACCTGCCTGAGACTCTTTTGACATACATTAATACACAATTTTTTACCGCTGCAAATGTTTGTGGTGGTTAAAAAACAACGTTAGTGTATATGTCAGAAGAGTGTTTGGAGAAATTTATAAGAGCATTTCAAATGCTAGTTTTTAGTTCTTAACACTATTTATGTGGACCGGTACTACCACATGTGCTTAAGCAACTCTTTGCATATTTTACTCCAACAATGAGTTCTTAGTTCTTAGCACTATTCATCCGGTCCCACAATGCTATTATATTAATATTTTTATTTCCATTTAATTTTAATTTAAATGCTAATTCAATACTTAAATTAAATGAATGAGAAAGAAAAAATTAATTTTTTATGCTAAAAACTCAAAAGGTAAAACTTCTTATATAAGAACTCAGTTCTTATTTTTAAGAACTAAAAACTCCACGTCATCCCCTCTAGTGGTTAAGAACTCAGTTCGTAGTTCTTAACTAAAAAATAAGAACTAAGAACCTTGTATTGGAGATGCTCTAAGTATGAAAATATAGCTTTTAGAATCACAGTGCCTAGGGTTAGAGTTTGAAGGCAAAATAAAGAATGTCAACCCCCTCCCCTTTGGGGGTTTCTTTCCCGTGAAGGTTTCTCCTCTTTTTAGGTAGATGTTTATCTCATAAAAGGTGGGTTCTCTTCTACATTAAGTGAATTTGCGATCCAATAAATGAGTCGTTTCCCCTTTTTTGTAACCACCACTGGTTTCCTTCACCACCGTCCGCCATCATCGTCGCAATATCGCTGCAGCGCCTCTGTCGTCGCCTTCGTCTCTACCCAAGCTTCTCGACTGCTACCACCTCCATCCTCATTTTTCCTTTTGTTTCATTTTTTGTTCGTTGCTATGTTCTAAAGGTGCTCTAATATCATGGTCTTAGTGCGAGCTCGACACTTCTCAATGTCGCTAAAGTCTTGATGTAGTATTCATTGAAGGCTAAACATATCGCAACTTTGGCAGACCCGAACGAGTTGTTAAAATTGGAGTCGTTGGTTGAAAAGAGTTATAGATTTTTGCTCATATAGCCAAGGTGATTCAATTTTGGTCCTAGAAATTCAAGGGCTTTGGTTGGCTGCTAGTATATTAACTACTTGTATTAGTATGAGTGTGTGTGATTTATGCCTAATGTTTTATTTAATTGTATGGTTTAAATACTCTGGAGGTCCCTGAAATTGTCCGTCGTACGAAAATAAGTCCCTGAATTTTTTTTTCGATTTCGGGTCCCTAGAAATTTTTTTTTGATCAAAATAAGTCCATGAGCGTGTTTTAAGCTGAGGTGGCTATATTTAATCCTACTCACTTTTTCCACGTCAGAATCATGGTGGTCCAGCTACTATTATATGTTGGTCAATCCGCAAGTGTACGAAATTCACCCGGTTTTAAATTTATCAAACCACAGGGAATTGGTGTGGCAATTCAGTTTAAGCCTCGAGTTCATGGTAGGAAAGCGAGTAAAATTCAGTTTTAAAGGTTGATTGATTGTTGTGATACTTAATTAGAAAGCTAACAAAGATAAGTGTGTGATAATCAATGGTGAGAATGCCTTGGGTTCTTGCTTGACTAATTCAGTT
Source organism: Lotus japonicus (assembly GCF_012489685.1). NCBI lineage: Eukaryota > Viridiplantae > Streptophyta > Magnoliopsida > Fabales > Fabaceae > Lotus > Lotus japonicus. Next base: position 77,408,327 of record NC_080041.1, read on the forward strand.
CTAATCAACCTATTCTATCCACAAAACTCTGAGTCTCTCCTTGATGTTCTAGCCTAATCAATCATCTATCGATGCCTCGCATAGACAATCCTCTCAAGCCAAAAGATAAGCACAATTCCTTGATAACCTAAACATTTGATAAAGGCATTAAGCATGCAATTCAGGCCAACAAACCCCAACCCTTCCTCTATTCCTAGTAGCAAGCATAGAAGATGTAATCCCACAACAAGTCCCTAATCTATAACAAACTTCTGTTCTATTATAGAAAAGTATAAAGCTAGCACATGTTCTAACTTGAAACATAAAGCATGGATATGGGATTCAAGGGTTTACTCAGAGGATTCATGAATAGAAATAGGAATTAAGATTAAAACATCATAAGTCTTACAAAGAACCCAAAGCAAAAGGGATTTAGCCAATCATGGCTATGAAATCCATACAAGAAAAGAAGGATAAAACCTGGAACATGGACTTGGAGAATGCTTCTCCTCAAGCTCCAGAGCCTAACCCTACTTCTAACTTATTTAGGAATGTATAGAAATGACAAAAGTTACAAAAGAAATGACAAAAAGCCTATTTATAGGCAAACAAGTCGAGTCTAGGCGCTCAGGCGCCAATTCAGAGCGCCTGAGCGCCAATTCCAAGTGAGAAAAGCGCCTCTGGAAGGCAATTGGCGCTCAGGCGCTCAACAGGAGCGCTCAGGCGCCAATTCCTTTCTAGCATCATTTACACAACGATCCAATTGGCGCTCAGGCGCTCGTGGTGAGCGCCTGAGCGCTCTCTTCATGCTAGAAAGGTTCTTGAACTTCTTCTTTCCTCCTCTTTATGCCTCCCTTCAATTCTCCAAGCCTCTTGACCTTCTTTCTTCAGTAGTTTCAGACCTGGTAACTTAGGCACAAAGCAAAGGAGATATCTAGAAGCTTCAAGAGTTAATTAGCAAAGAGAACCTTCAATTAAAAATAGGAAAACCATGCAAGTCCTAAACTCACTTAAAATGCAAGAAAAGTCCTTCTAAAACTATAAAATTACCAAAGCACAGTAAAATCACAAAGAAAGATAAAAATGCATGAGAATGCATGAAACACTACATGAGACTCAACAAAAAGACTCAAAACAAACAAAGAAATGACCCTAAAAACACCACTCAAATAGGGTCATCATTATACATGTAAATTACAAAAATATCCCTTTATTAAATTGTTTTTTCATCTTTCTCCTTCTCCTTCCATCATCACCCTCTCCTTCCATCATCACCATGGTATAATAGCACCACCACCGCCACCTGCCCCGGCCGCCGTCACCTGCTCCGGCCGCCGTTAGTTGGTTATTCTTCTTCTTCTTCAGTTTCATCTTCGTTCTTACTTCCGCTTTTCACAAATTCAACATTGGAACAAAATGGGAAAAGGTTCAATTTTTATTCATGATCGATGCTTTATTTGGAACAAAAAAGCTTGAATCCCTCAGATCTGGTTCATTGTTCGTGGAATTATCTTAGACAAGAAAAGAAGAAGAAAGGGAAAAGTAAGCATTAAAAATTGCCAATTTGTTGAAGAAAAAGGAAAACGTCAATGTCTTTCAATAGCATTTTCTAAGAATCAACTGGATCTGGAACCTTGAGTTGAAGTTTCTGGTTCTTCTTCTTCTTCTTAATTTGGCAACTGAGATTGAACCAGAACCAGAACAAGAAGCAGAAGAAGAAGATGAGAAACAGTTACCCTCACTCACCTCCACATCTCCCTCCTCCTTACTACTACTCACACCACCATCATTCATCATCCGCAGCTGGCAATCCCCCTTTATTCTCCATCTCCTTCTACCTCTGGTTCTCGATCTCCTTCCCTTTCTTCCACAATCCCCCTTTATTCTATCTTAGGTTTAGTTTTGATTTTGATTTAGGATTAGGGTTAAAGGGGAATTAGGATTAGGGATTAATTTTAGTGTTTTTTAATTTTAATTTTTCACTAACTAATTAAAAAAATTATTAATGTAGACGTGGAAAAAGTGAGTAGGATTAAATATGGCCACCTCAGCTTAAAACACGCTCAGGGACTTATTTTGATAAAAAAATTTATAGGGACCCGAAATCGGAAAAAAAAATGCAGGGACTTATTTTCATACAGGATACAATTTCAGGGGCCTATAGAGCTGTTAAGCAACAATGGAACAATGTAAATCCAAGTACCATTGAAAAAAAACTACTAATGTAAATCAGGGACTTACTAATTGTATTGTATATCATTCTTTGAGATTTTAGTCTCACTAATGTGAATGCAACAATGTAAATCCAAGTACCATTGAAAAAAAAACTACTTTTGCACAATAATTATAAATAACAATAAAAATAATAATTTAAAGAGGAGAAGGTGCCAACGTGGTGAGCCAAGAACGGAGCGTGAAATCGAAAGAGAGAGGAAAACACAGAAGGGAAGCGCGGGGAGAAGAATAAGGTGTTTGGGAGTTTGGATGCCAAAAACTGAGAAGAGACTCGGATTCTGGCGGTCTTCTTTTCGAACTATAGACCCGTGGTTCATCTCCAACAAGACATTGTTGGGGTAAGTGATCGTGTTTCCTTCATACTTGTTTAAGCATGTTCCTAATGCACACCAAGTGTTTGGTTTAAGTCCTGAAACATGTTCTTTGAGTCTACTGGAGCTAGGCATAACATTAGCTTGAGTAAGTGGGTTTATTTAGTGGGTGTCTTCGGTTCCGGAAAATGGCTTGTGTGTGGTGGATTCTAGATAGGTACCACTTTGGTGTTTTATTTGTGAGCTATTTGGAGTGATTATAGATCCCCCCAGACTCAAATTCATGTGCATTATCAATGTCTTAGAGTTGATTTTTAGTCCTAAGCTTAAGCTATTCCATGTTCATGAACAATGCTTACAACTTGTTTGATATATTGTCTCAACCACAGAATGCTTGTGATGATTCCTAGCCCACTTGTTCTTGCTGATGCTTACTGTCTTGGTTTTGTGTAGAATCAGTTTGGATATCTTGTGGCTATTTATTACTGTCTATATGTTTTTCTGTGAATATTTTGAGAGGTACAAGGCCATTTGTTGTAAACTTATTTGTGCATTTTGTGTCTCTTATTATTTGAAGGTCTTAGCTGGCCCAAGTTTGAATTTGTATCGTTTTGGGTGACACACACATTCAGAAGCATTTTGTAAGGATGAATAAGAAATTTGGAGGTGGAAGGCAACCAACTGGGACCCCTTCGCTGGCTCGTTCATGTGTGGTCGTTATCTTCTCCCTACTCGCCGGTGCCTCTGTTGTCCACAATATTTATAAGCCTAATCTTGTAAGCTTTTCTCACTAACTCTTTCATCGCTTTCTCTTTGGCACCTTTTTTATTTAGTATTTTGGGTTAAATGTGCACAAGGTATGTGCTGTTGAAGTTGGAATTTGAATGCTTAATAGTCATGATAACATATAGGGAGGTTTATGTACTTGATTGAAACCTATACCATTTGAAATATTATATCTTCAGGAAATCAAATTGTCAAGTAAGTTTAGAGCAATGTTGAGAATGCAATTCACAATTGACACGATTGCTAACTACTTTTTTGAGATAACAATTGCCCTTCTCTTACTTGACTGTGGAGAGTATTATAAAGTAACTTGAGTTCAACTTGCATGATTTCCTATAACTAGGCATCCGTTTGCTCATCTGGACAGTGGACAGTATATTACAAACATTACAATGAAGTGATACTGCTTTGAAGTCACTACTTTAACCAAACATTGCGATGAAGATAGTGTAGTTGTAACTGTACATTCATATTTTTTTTCAAGTTCCTTATAATGTCATCTATTTGCAGAATGAATTTTAGTTATCTGCTGATTACATTAGAGAGAGTGAAGTGCGAAACCATTGATAGAATAATCAGCTCATTGTAATTTTTAAAAAGTACAAAGACTTGAATAGCAGTTGAAGGATGTGTAATCATTAGCCATCACATACATTTTACTCTCCGAAGTGCTTCAGTTGTACTCTGGAGTAGGGGTGGCAATATGGGTTGGCGGGCCGGGTTGGGCCCAACCCGCCACTAACCCGTCGAAATGCGGGTTGGGTTGGGCTAGCCCACTTTTGGTATTTGGGTTCAAAGTCTCAACCCAACCCATATTTTGACGGGAAAACGGGTTGGCGGGCTAGCCCACTTAGAAAATATAGTGAAATAAAAAAAGAAATGCAATGAGAAATTTTAAGCAATCTTTCACTTTTTATATGTTGACACATGAAAAAAAGTAGAATTATACTTGTTCTTTATCTTTAAATGTTATGAGTTCAACTAGAAAGTCTCACCAATAGCAATAACAAAAAAAATATCTATCATGTGTGGTTGTTAAAAGTTGTAAAACTATAACCTCACTAGCAACAAGAGTTTACTTTAGCCAATAATAGTCAATCAACAATTATAAAATATAATGTCGAGTAGTCATGAAAGTTTTAGACAAAACATAACCTACGAATAAGAGCAGCAACTTATATAGCAACTTATATAGATGAATCCATTGAAGCGAGTTTTCAAAATAATTTTTTTTTTAATTTAGATTTGTCGTATTATATGCGCACCTTAAAATAATCTACTGAAAGAATAAAAATGGAAAGAAATTTTTAAAAAAATTCAAAAAAAAAGTGAAAAATGGATTGGCGGGCTAATCCAACCCAACCCGTCATTAACCCGCCAAAATACGGGTTGGGTTGGGTTGACCCACTTTTACATTTGGGTTTAAAATCCCAACCCAACCCGTCAAAAAAGGTGGGCCAAACGGGCTGGCGCAGCGGGTCAAGCCCATTTTGCCACCCCTACTCTGGAGGACTATATCTTTTTGCCATAATGTGTTGTTAACTCGCATTTTTTTCTTTTCCTATGTAGACATTGCCCCCAATTGATGGAGTTGATGCGGGCAAGAAGAAACAAGATGAGGAATAATAACCAGGTCCCCGTTGTGAGTTCTTTTTGTAATATGGTGAAGATACAAGATGAGGAATAATAACCAGGTCCACCTATTGAGGCCTAAAATTTTCTGTCTTCAGGCAAGGTTGAGATACAGGGGATTGTTCTCTTCGAACGGTTGTCATATTAGATTGGATGAGGATTTTAATTATTTTGATTGCGAGGACTAATGAATTAGGTATGAGCACTCCTTTAACTAGGAGAATCTAAATGTTAGGGGTTGAAAAAAGGAATGCATTCTATAAATTTCTGTTGATAAAATAGTAGCTAGTTATGGTTCCCTTCATAATATAACTTCAAACATGTTCCTACCAATCTAAAAACAATCCTTGATACGGGTTGGCAGGTTGGCTTGGCTTGGCAGGGCAGATTGGCTTGAATCAACCACCTTGCCTCGCTTGGGTTGACTCATGAGGTCGTGCACACTTTATCTTCCATGGTAAAGACTTAGTATATTTCACTCATAATGTGACAAATTTTGTATTTAGGAATAATTACCATGCGAGACAGGCGCAATGCTTTAAAATGGGAGAGTATGTACTATAGGAGTACTAAACAAAAATTCCCCACATAAATCACTTAATAAATTGTCTAAACGTGTTACCCCTTTTATTTCCCAAAATACCATTTTCATCTTTGGTTCCTCCTCCCATTGCTTTCAACTTCAGTTTTTTCTGACAAATCAACAAAAAATGTAACACAACGGAGATGTAATGGATCGATTTAGGGAGGGTATGATTGTCATTGATTCGTAGCAGTAGTTGGGGTATGGTAAGCCCAAGTCGATCAAACCTCAAGCTTCCTCTATACCCTATTTCAACCTACACATTTGCTAATATACAACATCGTGTAATGCTTGCATTACGAGAATATCTTAGTCCCCCTCAACTTCAAAATCTGTATGTCTCCAACAACTTCCCAAATTGGATCAATGAGTCATCATAAAGCTTGTTTGTAACTTGTAAGCCCTCAAGATTATGATTTGTTTCCTCGCGACCATTTCTCAAAACCTTAACCCTATGTGAACCGACGTGAGTAGAGACATGAATTATTTGTGTGGTGAGAGAGAGTTGTTTAGTCGGGTGGTGAGGGAATGAGTGTGACATAAGTGGTGGTTGGGCGGGTGCCCATGGTTTTATGGTAAGAGTGGCCAAAGTGAGATTATGGTTTACATGTTCGGAAAAGTAATTAGGGTTAAACAATGAGTGTTGTACGATTAAGTAGGTGGCCGAAGTTAATGACAGTTTCTAAGGGTTATGGTGGGTGCGTGTGGTGATTGTGTTTGAAGGAGAGCAAGGTCGCATGCTTTAAATGCGGGTGGCTTATCGGTGGCTAACCGCAAACATAACGATTTATGGAGATCAAGTTAACATTGTGGAAAGAAAAAAATGATTGATAATAAGAATAATTCAGCAATTAATATCTTTTTAGCACCAATCAATCTCAATTGTTTAAATTTAAAATAACATATCAAATTATGATTTAAACAAAATGCACCATTTGAACCACCTTTTAGTTTTTTTTTTTTCTCATCACTTAAAAATAAATCCAAACGTGTTACTCTTTTTTCTTTCTTTAGTCAATAATCCAAACATACTCTATATTCTTTCTTTGGTAAAAAATGAAGCATCGATCATGATCCATCATGGGATATCTCATATCTCATATCCATTTCTATTTTCTAACACCAAACAAACCACACTCGCAAATCGCAACGCAAGTGTCTCTTGCATTGTCGTTCCATTTGGGCGCCAAAAAGAATTCTAGGTTTTCATTTTTGGCCCTCTTTCATCTCTCAATTTCACCCACTCACTCAGGTCTCTATCTATAAATATAAATTGTTAATTTGCTTCTGTGTCTCTACATTCATCACTCACACAGAAGAAAAACAACAATAGTCTGAGAGAAACTAGGGTTTCGAAAAATGTCAGGGAAGGGGAAGAAGAGGGACGACCTAGACCGCGCTTCCGACGCCGACTCCGACAGCCACGCTCCGCCCAAAAAGTCCCTCAAGAAAGATTCTGATGAAGATCCCGATTCCATCGTCGTCTGCGAGGTTCCTCTCCTCTCCTCTCATCTCATTTTCTAGGGTTTTTCCATTTTTTGTTCCTCTTTTTCTGAATTTTGTTTCAAACGCAGATTTCGAAGAACAGGAGGGTTTCTGTGAGGAACTGGCAGGGGAGGATCGTGGTCGACATTCGCGAATTTTATGTCAAAGACGGCAAGCAAATGCCTGGGAAGAAAGGTTTGTTCAATCCTCCATTTTCATTTTGTGAAATGCTTGTTTGCTTGTCTTGTTGGGTTGAGAAATTGAATTGAACACCATGTTTAGTTTATTTATAGCTGCAATTCCTGATTCCAAAGTCATGGACCACTGTGAAATAAGCATGTCATAGAGTTGGAAATTTCACTGCTCTAGCTAGGTTATGGGTCCAAAATTGACTGCAGTTTGGTCCTTGATATGCTCTTTAAACTACAAGCGGTGATCCTTGCTTGTATTCATTTGTATAACATTTGCTAATCTGAGTTGTTACATGAGTGAACTGAATTGGTATCTTGTGGTTTGTGTTAGTGTATTGGATGTATGTTTGTGAGCTTAATTATCAATTATCAATTATCAATTATCAATTATCAACTATGTCATTTGCTTCCCATGGGGCATTGAAATATGCTCATTTTGTGAGAAAGAAGAAATTAGACTTTTGTGGGTTGTGAGCTTAATTATCAATTATCAACTTCTTGTACTTTAGCTCACTATTATAATAATTACCTCTTAGTGAGATTTGACTGGACCCTGTTGGAGTGTACTCATTTTGTGTGCTCGAAGAAATTAGACTCATCTGGTCATGGTCTGTGGTGTGATATGTTATTCAGAATAGTTTTACTGAGTGGCAACCACTGGGCGGTGGCTGGTTTGATTCTATGATAGAAGTCTTGAAAATTGTTAAAAACCTCATTATGGCTATAAGCATGTTTAAAAAATTTGGGGTGGGTTGGCTTTGTGAACTAAGTTTATTTATAAATTTAGTCTTTACCCTACTATCGTATCATCATTTTGTGTATCATTTTGTTATCTTACATATTTGTTTGTCTTGTGGATATTTTTAGCCCAATTGACTATTTAAGTACATTAGAGGAAATATATAATTATATAAATAATTAATTGAGGTAAAAAGATCCCAAGAGACAAACAAATTTGCAAGATAATTGCCAACAAAAGGGAGCAGTAAATGATGATTGGTTAGGAAGGAAAAGACACATGAATTTATAAATAAGCGTAGTTCACAAATTCAACACAGTTTTTTTAAAGCATGATTAGCCATGATGAGACTTTTGACAATTTTTGGAGACAAGGTACAATTTCTATCATAGAATTACCAACTAGTGGTCTCCACTAAGTAAAAACTATTCTGATACTTCACATATTAACCTAATTGATTGTTCATGAATAAAGTTAATATATCACACCACAACCTACAAAAGTTGTTAGTTTGCAACTTTAAAAAAAGTAGAACACCTAAATAAATTTCACTATCTTCTATTTGCCTTCACTCATCTCATCAAGTAAGATGATGTTTGGTCATAGTTGTTGACTTGATGATTTATAAGCATTGTTTTAAATGATCTTTGTCTTGTTGTTTTCAGGTATCTCATTGACCATGGATCAGGTACTTCTTGAAACCAACTGAATGTTGTATTATTATTAGTTTCTTTTCTATTCCCGGTTTGCATCTGTCGGTTTATCTTAAGATGCAGATCGAAAGATTTTGAGTTGTTTGCTCTCTATCTCTTGTATGCAGTGGAATGTGCTACGTAATCACATTGAAGAAATAGACAAGGCAATCAATGAGAGTGGTTAGGAAATGACAGCAACTGTATTTACTAGTCTAAATACTACACTATAGGTTTAGCTAGTTTTTTTTTGGCTTGTTAAAGGCACAAGGGTCATATGATTTATTTGACTATGCATGAAAAGCTGAGGTTGGAACCTTGTGGATTTTGATTCTGGAACTCTGGGGATTTGGATTTTGTAACTAATGTCATGTAAAGTTTCAGTCATATATTAGTAAAGTACTTTTATTAGCTTATGCTTTTGTCATTTCTTTAATTTTCAAAACTTCAAATCCTGCTCATCTTTACCTCAATCGTTTTAACCAATTTTGGTGGTTTTAAAATCTCTAGTATATAGTTCCCATGAGTGATATATGCATTAATAATTTCTTATTATTCTCATGCATTCTTTATTTTTTTGTTTTTGATATAAACTATGTAGATTTTTTTATCACTCTGAGGTAGAAAGAACTTGTCTTTGGAATATTGTTTTAAATTAAGTAAACATTCGAAAACATAGAATAAATTATAATTTGCCTATTGCGCACACAGCGTATTAACTTGTGCCGTGCATGTGTTCTGTGAAAGTTGTAGTGGATTATGTATATCAATCTGTTACTAGCAAGTATTCAATATGTTTCGGTGTAATCCTATAAACTTTAGTAGTAAATATCTGGACGTGGTATATTATAGCAAAACTTTTTTACATGTAACAGTACTTCATTATTTTTAATCATATTTGAAATGTTGCTCTTTGGAAACGATCAGCAAGTAAAACACTTAATCACATCTATTTGAGAATGGGCATTAGTTTTAACACCCCCTCAATTAATCCCCCACCCTCCTTTATGAACCAAAATGTCTCATCTACCCTTTAAAATTTAATTTCATTCCAAACATATCCCTTTGTCTACCTTATTACTACCATCATTTTTGTTTGTCACACTACCCTTCATTTTTACTCTCATCTCATAGTTTTCTTCATTGCCACTTTTCACACTTAATATATGTGAAAACATTTCATACTTTGTAAGTGTGAAATGAGGTATGTTCATTCTCTCTTCACCTTCTTCCTTTCGTTTTAAGTGTTCACACTCAGTGAGTGTGCAACATTTTCACACTCACTGAGTGTGAAAATGTTTCATAGTTAGTAAGTGTGAAAATTTCATTTTATCACTGTTGTTCGTATTTCACACTTTAGAGTGTGAATTTGGTTTGCAGTTCACAATTTGGAGTGGGAACTAGTTGTTCCGTTCACACTCAAAAGTGTGAAATTTACTTGTTTGTGAATTTTTCATTTTGATTTTTACCCTTTTCCATTTCAGGATAGTTAATCATGTCTCATGTGCTCATTGAGAAAGTCGATAATGTGGCTGAAGGGGATCATATCAAGGTGGATCATGTGAAAGAAGTAGATAATGAAATGGATGATATGAAAGAATGGGGTCACATATTGAAGGACGATGAATATTTAATGAATGCAATAGATGACATGAATGTATTATCTCATGTTGTTATGGTAGATTGTACAGAAGCCTTCATCACTGATAAAATATCACATATCTCATGTGCTTAATATGATATATACAATTTATTGACTTTATTAAATAATAAGCTAACCGTGTTTGTTGTTTGTAGAAATTCCAAAATCGGCATGAAAGTCTTTGATTGGGCTCAGTTGGTGGGGAAGAACAATGACTTTGTTGTTATTATGATAAGGTCTGACTATGGAACCTTGAACGGGAAGGAAAGTTTGACATTAGGGTGTGAGCAGGGTGGTAAATTCAAACCATACAAGGGAAATTTTGACATTAGGGTGTGAACTTGCATTTTTCGCACTCTTGAATGTGAAATTTAACTATAAAAAAATGAAATATTTAAAATTAAAAATAAAATTCTTAACAGTTGGTTCCTTCACACTCTTAAGGGTGAAATTTGAAAATATTTCACTCTTGAGTGTGAAATGAAAATATAAAAAAACCAAAAATTATTTTTAAAAATAAAATTATTAACAGTTCAATAACTCACACTCTTGAGTGTGAAATTTGAAAATGTTTCACACACTTGAGTGTGAAATTTAATTATATAAACGAAATATTTAAAATTAAAAATAAAATTCTTAACAGTTGGTTCATTCACACTCTTGAGTGTGAAATCTTTTTAAATTCTAAAGAAACGAAAAATTTAAAATTGAAAATAAAATCCTCAACAGTTGGTCCATTCACACTCTGATCCTGATCTTGAGTGCGAAACTGAATTGTGTTTCACACCCTTGAGTGTGAAACACAATTGTGTGAATCGAGTATGTTCATTCTCTCTTCACATTCTTCCTTTCGTTTTAAGCGTTTCACACTCATTGAGTGTGAAAAAAATGTTTCACAGTTAGTAGGTGTGAAAATACTATCACCCTTTGATTATCTCTTTATAAGAGAGGGTATTAAGGGAATTTAAAAAATAAAAGAGGGTGTGGGATTAATAAGGGGGTGTTAAAACTAATGCCCTTTGAGAAAAGGTAAAATTTAAGTTGATACTTTGTACAGAAAGTAGACAACATGAATACCAGTATCATTACATTGCGAATGACAAAAAATGAAGAATGACAGTAATAAAGTACAAGTTAGTGAATTTATGGCAACTTTACAGTGATGTAATGACATAATAAATTAAGCTTAAAGTTATTTAATCAATGAAACTGGCACTTCAAACATCTCCTCACAGAAATTTTTCTGTAATCTGCTCGACAAGACAAACTTCACCAACATCAACAATCACCTACATTGCTGCACCTGTATCTAGTATCTCTCCAAACATACTTGATGAAATCTAACATTCCTTTACTCGATGCATTTGTAGGGCATTATGGTGCAAAAGTGGCGTATCCATAGATGCATGATTAGGCGGAGTAGATTGAAGGAAATACAAGTTGATATTTCTTGCTATCCTATTATCATTACACAACAGGTATGCTGATGGATCCCATGTCAAGTACTCTTGGCAGGATCTGCAACAATGCAACACTTATAAGATTTTGGGATGATAAAAATGCAATGTTTAAAATTTCCAGTCAAGAACATCTCGGGCCATACCTCCCCCAATCGCGCATTGATTTTCAAGGGCACAAAATCATCTGCACGTGTCACACCCACATTTACAATCGCAGTAGCAGCACCAGCCTCATGAGCTGCTCTGCAAAAATCAAATTTTAAAAATCCAATTAGTTAGATATGCATCACAGGCATAGGAAAATGAAAACTTGATATGTAACTCTGATTCTCAATAGTAACAGCCAAGGAGAAGAATAGTCATCGTATTAATTTACTCCCATATCACAGAAAAAGGAATAGCTACCTTCAATCACATCATCCAGTACATGTGCCATTCAGTTATTTAACTCAAGATATATCAGTATACATGTACCATCAAAGGTTTGTTCATCCTCGTGTAAATTATAGATCCACATGTTTTATCTTGCGTGTAAAATTTTATATGGAGGGACTTCATTCATTTTATGAGGGGAATGGACCCTAGCAGTTCAGTTTTGAACTGGATGGGATGCAATTAACAAGCTACTAGAGTCTAATTTTTAAACATTGTTTTGATCTTCTATTTTAATATGAAAATATTAATTTAAAGGGTGGATTTGTGCAGTTAAAATTTAATTGCAGATGATTGTGATCCTTTAATAACAAAGCTGAATCTGTCCAGAAAACTATACAGTATCTTATTCTTGAGCATTTTTCATGGCAATCACTTATGAGTTTATGATTGATATTAAGTTTTGCAAGAATGATTGGCAAAGATGTAAAAATATGAAAAATGCATGTGTACTACCACTCAATCATGTTGCACATTATATATGATTCTTACTCAGTGGATACAAATTTAGATAATATTAACTCCATAACCAAAATATCTACATTCTACCTGACAAGTCGAAATGCAGACATGGTCATTACAGATGACCCTAGTACAAGAAAAGCATCACATCTCCTAGATGCTTCCATTGCCATATCAGCTCTGTCCTTGGGAACATTATCACCGAAGAAGACAACCTTCACAATTATGTACAATGAGAACATTAAGGAGACACTAACCAATTTATATTTAATTTACTTAAACAAGAATCTACATGTTGCTAGCATCATAAGGCACAAATTAAAATGATCAAGAGTCACTGTGCGTATAGATTCTTCCCTTCAGATCTATAAATTAAAGAGTGCAGTAACTCATATCTCTTATGCTTCTCTTGCTCCCACTTATTACCAGCTATAGTAATGATTACTGAAGAATAATTCTTTAGAAAAGTAACTGACTTAAGTATCCACACAAGTAAGAGCCAAATATTTCCACTGAGAGAAGCAAGATGGCTTACATCAGGTTTGAGAACTCCGTTGCACTTGTGGCACGTTGGGATGATAAAATCCTCCTCCCAAAATCTTTCATCAATCTCAATATCACCATCAGGCCTTTGTTTCATGCCAAAGCTCTTGTCTGACCCAGGGTCTCCATGGTCCAAATTTTCAATTGCTTCTGCCCACTGATTTAATACAAATCATGCAAAATTATATTCATCATAAAGGAAAGCTCAGAACAGTTGCATACATCCTATAGTTTTGAGAAACAAAACTCCAACTACTGTATTCATTGGTAAGTTATAAAGCAATTTTCCCATTTTCAATCAACAGTTATGACACAAGTCATGTTCCCCAACTTTCAGTATAAGGATCACATATTACATATTAAACACGTGTGAAAAACAATATAGTGATTAAAATATACAAAACATTTTCCTAAAAAAACTCATTTGACTTGGTATATCCTAGGCGTTATCCTACAAATTTAGTAACACCTACTAGATTCACGATTCAATTGTCTTAATATCTCCATTCGTAAGTTAGAATTATTAAGAAGTATAAGAAAATAAGTATTTAAGGAGTTAAGAAATCAGTTTCTTGGAGTGCATGTGCAATACAGGGTATGTTTTTTTAAAGCATTAAAGGTTTACTAGCCCCCAAACCACTTGGAATTTTTCACTAGAAATTCTTATCCCATACTTAACACCTATTTTTTTCTCAAACCATTTAATGGGATCACTGCTCTCGCTTTGTCCAACGGAGATGGATAAGAACTGACGACTGTATCAATGCTCTCCTTCAAGTACTTCCCTCTTCCTCATATGCAGAAAATAAAGGGTGAAAGGTTTTAACGGCAAAATCAACCCAAACAAACAATCAACAGCAATACTGTTTACACATACTACAACTATTTCAGCACGAATAATACACTCCATCCCCAGGACAAAGGGATCTTTTAAGTTTTAAATATCATGACTTTGTCAGTCCTGAACACACTTCATCAGAACACTTTCAATATAGAAATAATTTCTGAAGCATTTATTCCTTGACAACACATACGTGATATGTCCCTATAAACAAGTCCCAATACCAACCTTTGGATTAAGAGCCTTCAACTGGTCCTGAAATAAGGTACGACAAAAGGAATATCCACAATCTATACACATTACAGTATAAACAGTCCCATGTAACTCTAATGGGTTGCTACCAGCACGATGATGCAGCCTGAAACAAGATACAACAAAATTCCAGGGTAGGCTTGCTGTAATATCTCAAAATTTTCAAAGAAGCCAAATTGAATAATTGATGAATAACTAGATACCTATCAACATTTTGGGTAATGATAAAATTGATTCGGCCAGCTTTCTCAAGTGTTGCCAAAGCACAATGAGCAGCAGATGGTTGTGCAGCTGTGAATTTCCTCCATCCAGCATAGCTCCTCGCCCAATATCGCCTCCTGGATCGACTTGAACGGAGAAACTCCTTAATGTCAAAAGAAAGGAGAACTTAAACGCAGATTACGGTGACATGGAAAAAAAAGAAATACGAGATAATGTAGTCAATCAGGGAAATCCTGAGTTTTCATGACTATATTTGCCATTTATCTCTAGTTGATTTTTTCTTTTCTTCATGATCCTTATCATAGATCTTCAATTTAAATGCGCACACATTAATACCAAATTCCTAACCAATAAATGAATTATTTTTATCCTTTGGTAGATGGAAAGCACTCTGTTTGTCCAAGGTTTTCTTGCTTGGCTTTCCTGATATCGATATCCTATCCTTTGGTAGATGCCTACATGGAAAACACTCTGTTTGTCCTATAGGTTTTCACAACATGTATAGCAGGCATTATTTCTTTGGGCCCTAATATCTAAGGTATTTGAAAATGATAAGAAATTCCAAGTCATTAAAGCAACCAGCTAGAACTAGATATGCAAATGCGAGAGATCAATGCTTTCCTATCTTATGTAGCCACAAACACAGCACAATTAAAAAAAAAAATCTAGTTAAACCTGCCTTTAGCTCACCTGATGTGTTATTGGCCTGAAACCAGAACTATAAGCTCCATTGGGGCTGCAAGAAATAATAAATTGATATCAGCAAAAAAATGAAGAACAAAAACAAAGATAACGTCAGCATCATGAAAATAAAATTTAGTTTTTTCATTCCATATTCTCAAGATATCAAACTCAACAGGGATGAAACATATTTAATCTTTATGAACAAGAATGACACATCTTTTTGCGTGGATGGTGGACTCCTCCAATTGATGCATCATGCATGCATCTGGTTCCAAATAATTGCATAGTTCGCAACTCTTCTTTTTCTGGCCCTATTTGCCGCATGTACATACTACTAATGCATCATTATTATTATGAAATCGAACAATTAAAACCCAAAAAGCCAAGAGATTTCTTTTCTCGAGATTGACATAGAACATGTAACACTAATGTCAAAAACCTCAACCAACTCTACAAATGAAAATAAGTGGAACAATCTCAAAATTTTTATAGGCCCTACAGTTTGTAATAAAGAGGAAATGAGCACTTAACTATCAGAGGGAAATGATAGGATCAATCAAAGCATGATGAAATATTTGAATAGTTATCAAGCACAAAAGATGAACACAACCATTTAAACCTTTCCTGTCGCCATCAAAAAAATTTACAAAGTCCTCCAAATATATTAATAAATAGGACAAGAACTCGAAATAAATAAAACGTAACAAACAAACATTTTGGTTAACCACATGATACACAAAGTAAGTGCCAGAACCTTCTATAGTCGGGAATACCACACTCAGTACTAATTCCAGCTCCAGTCAATACCGTGAGCTTGGTACTGCACATTAAAATTGAAATTCAGTTAGGGAACTGTTAAATATCGCAAATTGTAAATTAACAAAGTACTGTTAAGTATGATCAGAGCTCTAAAATATACTTCTAAGTTCTAACTGAATATATGATGATTGATGAGTATGAAAAATAACCTTTGGTCAAAAAATTGATACAAAAGGTTAAGATCTTTGGCGCTAGGAGGATCTGCATCAGGAACTACCTTCTTGTCCCTCAAGGCATTAGATGGGGCTTTTTCATCATTTATTGGCAATGTTCCCGGTGCAGAAATCCGCCATGAGGTTTGAACAAACTTCACACAACCCTTAAAGGGTAAGAGTCTGCTGCTGCTGCCTCTTCTTGCAAAGTGCCAATTTTCAGTCCCTGGACAAACAAGAAACAACATATGCAGGAACATATAGCAATAGTTAGTCAAATAAGCCACAATTGTAAGGAACTAAGTGGAAGAAAGAAGAAAGCAATGCTTGCCTGTTATAAAACTCCCTAGAAGTTTCCTGGCAACTCCAAGAGACTGCAAGTTGAGAAATGAATTCACATGTATCAAACACTACTACCATTGATAAAGCTACAGTGTTGTGTAAAAATGTATGAATCAGAGGAGAAGATACAGTAGTATTGCAATTAGCATTACAAAATTTGGAATTGACAATGAATGATGAATCAGAGTGGAGGAGAAAAATTGGAAGTGAAAATGCATGAATAAGATTTTTCATTGACATTGTGGAAATAGGAGGTTGATAGAGGGAGAGAGAAGTGGAGCTTACGGTGAGAGAAGGAGAGTGGAAACGGAGAGGGAAAGCCATGGTTGATGATGATGATGATGATGATGATGATGATGATGATCAATCTGCGTTCTCCGTTTCCATTGGTAACATCGTCCCTTTACGTTGCACGCTTCTCCGCCGCCAATAACTCACCGTCACATCTTTCAGGGCCAGGGGGGAAAAAGCAAGACAATTTTTTTAATTAATAAATAAAAATTACTATATAAGACGATTACGTAAGAAAAATTTGTTTTGTTTTAATATCAATTTTTATTATTTACATTTTAATTCTTGAAAGTTTTTTTTGGTACATGAGATGAGATGAACAAAAAAAGAGACTACATCCTCAAAGAGGAGAAACCCGACGCATCCGCGAGAAGAAGCAAACCCAATCTTGGAATCAGATCCTCAATCACAACCAACACATCCCCTTGGCTAGCTCCGTGCTTCGCCAAGAAATCCGCACAAGCATTACCTTCCTTCAAAGTATGATGAAGGTTCACCGTCCAAGCTCGGCCCAGAAGATCCTTAATATCCCAAATCAATGAAGCATAAAGATGAGTAGAGGGCGACACCGATTCAACTAGCGTCACTGCAGTCAAAGAATCAGATTGACAATCAACTCTTTTATAACCCTGCTCCCAAACGACGGTCAAGCCATGGAAGAGAGCTTGCAGCTCAAGGTGGAGAATACACGCGTCATCCATGAAGCCAAAGAAGCCGCTCTTCCACTGACCTTGATCACTTCGAGTACAACCGCCAAAGCCACCCCGACTCGAGACACCCATAACGCTGCCATCAACATTCAACACCACGCAGTTATGGAGAGCTGGCGTCCACCGCACCAGATGCAGACCTCGAACGAAAACACCCTCAGACGTGCCAAACCCACGCTCTATATCTGATGCCATTGCAGTGATGCTCAAAACCATTCCCTACCAATAGATCAAATAATAGATTTTTTTAAATAAAAATGACCAGAAGCTCCAAAAAAAAACTTTAAAATAATAGAATAATATATGGTTTACTTTATATGCATTAACATGTAAATTTTTTGGCGTTAACTTCCATCATTCATTGTTATTCATGATCAAGCATATAAGAAGAAGTGTTGTGTTTCTCATAATGCTGGGTGGATTTGGTGTTGATGCATAACTAGGTGTTTGACCAATCAGTTTGACCATCTCCTATGTTCATCGCACGATTTTTTTAGTCGTGCAGGACCCAGATCATCTAGTCGTGTCCACGATGCTTTTTCAGCAAAATGACATTGCTAAGGTATGCCCCCTCCTATGGATCACAGGGTTATATTGAATACATATGACAACTATCTTCATTCATTAAGCGCGCGCCTAACTGGTGGAGTTGTGAGGGACTCTCATGGCTCTTGACATTCTTCGGGTTTGCTTCTTAATTGGGTGATGACGATGCTCTCTTAATGGAGATTATGACCATAAAACAAGGCATATCACTTTGTTGGCATAGAAGGTTCAGAAAGGTTCAATGTGAGTCTGATTGTTCAAAGGTTATAGACCTCCTTCCGTAATAGTTGTTTAGATGCAATTCTGGTTTATAGTGCAGAGATAACTTTGATCATTCTGCTTCTTCACCTAGATTGAGAGGTTTCATTGATTCATGTATCTAGAAGTTGTAACATGGTGGCGTATGGCCAATTAGCTCATGGAAAACATAGTCAATTTTTATTTTGAGAGACCATTCCTTCTGCTGTGTTTACTATTATCACTTCTGAAAGAAGAGTTAGTTAGGAGTTGTCAACAAATTATATATAAAATTTGACACACCATCACTTAAATATGTAAAATAATTCAATTTAATTAAGTAAAACTTTATATCTACCACGTCTTTAAAATACAAAGTGTGCATAAATAAAACTAGTTAAATACACAAAATTTTATTTTTAATGAAAGTAATTGATTTTCTGGCAAAAGGTGAAGTGAGGGGAAGTGAGTAAGAACTAAGAAGTAATCTGGATAACGATTAACGAACACATATCATCTCCCCTGGATTGAATGACACGAAATCGTTAAAATGGCTTTGAAATCTTTGTCTTCCACCCTCTTCCACCAACATTCTCAATTCACAATCTCATTCCCCAAATCACCTTCTTCTTCTTCTTCTTCACCTACCACCTGCACCATTCATGAATCCCACAAGCTATCACACTCTTTCAGCAAGAGGAACCTCATCCTCACAACTTTTCTATGGGGTATAGTGTTGCCTAATCCTGGTGCTTCACTGTTGTTGGCTCAAGAATTGGAGCTTCAGAGATACACTGATTCCAATGAAGGTTTCACTCTTCTCACACCCTCTTCATGGACAAAGGTACAGCTAAGTTTTAGTTTTTACTTGACACTTGGAACAAGCTTGGTTACCCAGATGAAAAATTCTCCTAAAGGAATGGTCTTTGGTTAACAGGTTGATAAGGCTGGGGCAACTGTTTTGTTTCAAGAGGCAAACATGGCAAGTAACAATATTGGGATTGTGGTAAGCCCTGTTCGTTTGACCAGTCTTGGAGAGTTTGGGACTCCTCAGTTTGTTGCTGATAAGCTCTTACAAGCAGAAAAACGCAAGGTAAACTGGTTTTTTTTAAACTGCTTCTTTTTGTGTGTGCTTTTTGTAAAATGCATGCTAAGTGAAGTGGTGACTTCTGGATTTGGTTGTGAATATCTTGAAGCTGCATTTATTTATCTTAGCATGTTGTTGAACTTCCTAAAATGATTTCAAAGTTAGCCATGCTTGGTTTAGCGTTGGGAGAAGTAATTTTGGATAGAAATAATTCACAAAATTGATTATGGTAAAAGTGAGTTGAAAAGTGATGTGATTTTTGTTTTTGGATATGTTCACTAGAAAAGTGATTTTTATAGGAAAGTAATTGAAATGTCTTGTGAGAAGAGATAAAATCGCTTTCATGTTAACTCAAAAACTTGGTTTTTTACTTTGTTTTGCTTTGGCCTCAACGTGATTTTGTCGGCCTAAAGAGCTTCTAAGAATTTCACCCAAACATGTTCTAATGATAAAAAACCACATTAGAGAAGATTAAAAGTGCTTTTTGTGTGTGCTTTTTGTAAAATGCATTCCAAGTGAAGGGGTGACTTCTGGATTTGGTTGTGAATGTATTAGAATTGTGAGGCCTAACTTTAGGCCGAAAGCTAGCTCAAGAGGTGAGGGTTGCGGGCTATCTTGGCCATATATCTAAGCAATGTGAGGCTTCTCAACACACCAAGGGTGGACATATGGAGAGTGGAATATGGAGAAATGAACATCTGGGAGTGACCCATATATGGGTGGTCTACACTAAACGGATTTAGGATAAACTTTGATACCATATTAGAATGTGGGAGGCCTGACTCTACCTCAAAAGCTAGCTCAAGAGGTGAGGATTGCCTTCCCATATATAAGGGTCATCTTGGCCACATCTCTAGTTAGTTAATGTTGGACTTCAAAACAAAATGTCTAGAACAGATCGCCTTCCTTACAAGGGCAAGACCACAATAGAGGATTAAAAGGAAGAAGCTGCAATTAATTTACCTTAGTATGTTGCTGAACTTTATAAAATGATTTCAAAGTTAGCCATGCTGTAGGGCATGTTTGGTTTAGCGTTGGGAGAAGTAATTTTGGTAAAAGTGAGTTGAAAGTGATGTGATTTATGTTTGGAAAAGTGAGTATTATAGGAAAATAATATAAATATCTTGTAAGAAGAGTTAAAATCACTTTCATGTTAACTAAAAAGGTTGGATTTTTTGCTGTGGTCTCAATGTGATTTTGTCAGCCTTAAGTGTTTCTAAGAATTTTACCCAAACATGTTCTGATGATAAAAAATCACATTAGAGAATTAAAAGTGCTTCTGTAGGTGAGCAAATATACATAGATACAATGAGATAGACAACGTAGGAGTTCTGTGCTGTTTTAATGCAACATTGCTGCTGTTTTTAGAACAAAAAATAACCATTTCATATTCATATAGAATTTTACATAGAGGTTAATACTGATATCACATATTTGCAAACTCTACCTCAGTTTGCTCATAGCCATACATGTCTTTAATTTCTGAGAAATGGTGGACTGATATCATATATCTATGTGATCTTATATCATTTTAATTTCTGTTAAATTATTTCCTCGCCGTTCAGGAAAGTACTGTGGAAGCTGAGGTGATTTCAGTTGCAGAAAGACCAGGGAAGGAAGGTTTACAGATTTATGAATTTGAATACGAGCTTGATAGCACTCGGGGAGGGATGAAGAGGATCTTTTCTGCAGCATTTGTGGCCTCAAAGAAGCTCTATCTTTTGAATATTGTTCACTCTGATAAACCAGAAAGTCCTCTTGATCCACATAAAAGAGTGGTTTTGGAGCAAGTTCTTCATTCCTTTGATGCTGCAACTTAAGCTTTGGAATGAAAAACTCGGTGTTCTGATTTTTCCCCTCACCTGAGTTTTGGTTCTTTTTGGTTTACCAACTTATGTTGAAACCTTATCATAAACAAGCAGACTGAAAAAATTAAATTTATATTGAACTCATTTCAGTGCACTTTGTTTGTTAAACTTATAACTACATATTATTTCAACACAAAGGTAAATAAAATACTCTATACATGCATACGAAATGAGATACAATGCAATATGAATTCCCCCAATAGAAGAAAACAAACATGTACAAATTTTACATGAGAGGAACATGAGAGAAGTTTCACATGAGAGGATCCTGATCCAAAAATTATAAAGCAGGTTGTCCAGGTCCATGAGAATCATGGCTGCTTTTACTCCCTAATTTCATTCAGACAATCTGCAGCCAAATCATGCATTTTCACATTGTTTGCTAACCAAGTGGCTCTGCCCCAACTTATTAGAGACAAATCATTCTAAGGCTCTAATCTCCCTTTTGAAGATCCACTAGATGCCCTCTTACTAGTGTCATATTATAACTGGAATACAGTAACAACAGCTCCTATGAAATTGTACTTAGGTTTTCTCCCATGACAAATTGACAGTCATCTTTTATAGATGAAATGCCATTGATGTATCTTGGTTCTGGTTCCAAATTGATTGTTTAGTTATGCAGAGTTACAAGTATCTCCAAGGCAAATGCTCAAATGTTGAGTAGTAATAGTGACTATACTACCAATTATTTTACTGAGCCTACAGTTATCAATGAATCTAGTTTCTTCCCCAGTGGTTCTTGTCAGAGAATTGCTAATTTGTGACAGCTGACAGCAACATTCTTGGTCAACATGGTGCTATGCTAAGGATATTGTTCGAGCCAGGAAGTCATCATTTGTATTACTGAAATTTTGCTTTTCAAATTAACCTTGTCCTTTCTGGTAGCAAATATTTTTGTGATTTCTTCTTGTTTATGCCAAGTAATCATGATGTATTTGGGATCCCCTGACTAGAAATTTGAGGTTCAACAAGCGGCTTCTTTGGTGTATCTTTGTCCTACATCATGAGGGCTACTTTTTTGTCTTTTCCCTTAGTGATGTAGATATATTGAATACAAACACCAGGATAGACCCTTGTGGCTTATGTGTAAACTTGCATGATCTCCTTTTATCTTCTGATTTTTCTCTGAAAAAGAGGGGTTCAACATGTTAAATAATTGTTTATAGAAGATATCCAAATTAATCTAATTTTCAGGATATGGTTACTAATCACTTGACCAAACTAACCAATTTTTCAGGCGGTTTGCTAAAAGGTTAAGCTAAGAGGAGAGTAGTCAACCCCATGTGGACAATTTATTAGTGCAGTTTGTTTTCCCATTCATGGAACATGACAACATGACGTGTGGGCAAGTGCTGCAGTCTTTATTAAATTCCACTTTCCACTCACATTTCAACGAAGGAAAAGTCAGACACAAGAAATACATCTTGAAAATAGATGCAATTAATCAATCAACTCCATCATTCTGCTAGTTTTGTATTATATTTAAATAATATATTATACACTAAGTCACAAATGGCTGTTCTGAAACGAACCAATATAATAAGTTGGCTTAATATTAGGGGCTCTTATGCTTGATTCATTCAATTTGCAAGCTGCAAAGTGTGAAATGGTTGTTCCTTTCATTGAACTGTGAGAACTAAAATAGTGACGCATGCATCAGTGGGAAAAAGATCTGGAGAAATTAATTTTTTTTGCTATATTGGTACTGGATGTGTCAATTGTCATTGTTTAATTCATTGCCTATAACAACCATTCAAATATTGTAACTAGTTTCACACTGAGCAAAACTACCATGTTTGAATCTTTCAACTGAAACATTAGAGTGAGTGACTAGTCAATCTTGTTCTTCTCTATCCTCCTTTTCTGTTTGCCTATATTTATGGGATTTCTGAATTTTGCAGTTATTTTTCTCTTTTCAAAATCTCCTCAATAGGAGCCAGGTAGGTTCTATGGGGAGTGAAAGCACCTTAGCGGAAGGAACAGGAAACAGCACAGCTATGGATTCAGCAGAGAAGAGGCTCAATGAGCTTGGTTACAAGCAAGAACTCAGAAGAGAAATGGTTATTCTTGATCTTGATTTTGTGAGAATAAATCAACTTTTTCTTGTAATTAACTCTGTTAAACTCTTCTATTTATCTTGCAGACTATGTTCAAAACTCTGGCAATATCATTCTCAACAATGACCCTTTTCACTGGAATTACTCCTCTCTTTGGTTCTAGCCTTCAATATGCAGGCCCTGCAACTCTTGTCTGGGGATGGCTAGTGGTTTCTTTCTTCACTTGCTTTGTGGGAGTTGCAATGGCTGAGATATGCTCATCGTTCCCGGTTTGTCTCTTCTTATAAAGTTTAGTTATGTAATTTTGTTGAGTAGCGGTGGCACTTTAAGGCTTAAAGGTTAAAGTATAATCTCTGAAAACATGTTTGATGTCCAGATGGAAAACGGCAGAATAAATTTTGGTAGATTAAAATCAATTGTGGATGAAAATATGATGTTTGGTAGTTATTTTGGAGAATTGATTTCAGACCCAAAATTATTCTTGTAGAAGCTAAAGAGAGTAGCTTATGCGTTGAACATAATAAATTGTGAGATTGTACAAGTGAATTTCACACCATCACCCAACAAAAATTCACCTTTTCATAAATGTATGCAAATATAAATCACTTCACTTTCAACTCACTTTTACTATAATCAATTTTACCAAATTCAATTTTTGATAAATTCGGATACAAATATGCACGCATCTCCCTAGAATTGGTTCTGTGTTACACATCATTTAGGGAGATAGTTAGTGTGGCTATATAAGTAGAGTCCACCATTGTAATTGGTATGTTGTTAATGATAATGATACTCTTTTCCCTTGTTTCCCTCTCTATTCTCTTTGTTCTTCCCTCTCTCCCTAATTCTATCCCTAACATTCTGACTTTAGAATCAATTATAGAAGGATTTCAAACATGTACTCAATTTATGAAACTAATTTACCCTTCATGTTCAATCTAACAGACGACTGGTTCTCTGTACTTTTGGGCTGCTCATTTAGCTGGTCCCAAATGGGGACCATTTTCTTCATGGTGCTGTGCTTGGCTTGAGACAATAGGGCTTATTGCCGGGATAGGGACTCAGGTACTTAAACTTTGGTCAAATTTCTACTTACGCTAATGCAAAATCACAGTGGACACTCACAAAAGCTATTGCTTCTGTCCATCGTGATTTTGGCTTCACAATGGTTTTCGCTGCGTATCCAAACATACAAAGTTTTTAAGAAAAAAGTTTTCATGGTAACTCATGCTTTTCATGGTTGGAAAAAAGGCATATGCAGGATCACAAACATTGCAGAGTATAATCCTACTTTCAACCGGCACAAATAAAGGTGGAGGGTACTTTGCCCCAAAATGGCTTTTCTTATGTATGTACATTGGCCTCACTGTTATCTGGGCAGCACTGAACACGTTTGCACTAGAAGTGATTGCCTTGATCGACATGATTTCAATATGGTGGCAGGTACTTTTTCTTCTTTGTATAACAATACTGCATTTGGATGGCCTAAGCTAGCTCAGTGCTTGTTTGAAAACTCTAAAATCATGGTGTAGAGAAGCAACTTCCCTTAACTTTTACTTCTGTTCACCATAATTTTGGTTTCACTGTGGTTTCAGAATGAGTTTCCAAACATGCATTTATTCTGTGATTAAGAGAAAATAATAGAAGTGAGAGAGAAGGTTATATTTTTACTTGATTAAACCCCAATAATATTTACTTCTGGATTTGCTTATGCTATAATTGTTTATTTCTATCAAAATTGTTGAAATGTAATTCACAATATGCTCAACAATTTGAAGGTTTTTTTGTGTGTTAGAAGGTAATGCCCTCATTCATTGTGTCAGGTTATTGGTGGAACAGTGATAGTGATATTGTTACCTCTGGTAGCACCAACTACAAAATCTGCATCATATGTATTCTCACACATGGAATTGGCCACTGATACAACAGGAATATCAAGCAAACCATATGCAGTCATTCTATCATTTCTTGTCAGCCAGTATTCCCTCTATGGATATGATGCTGCAGCACATCTAACTGAAGAAACTAAAGGTGCAGACAAGAATGGACCCATTGCAATACTAGGTAGTATTGGGATCATTGCCGTGTTTGGATGGGCTTACATCTTGGCACTTACATTCAGCATTCAGGTAAGAATATCTAAGTTTATCTCAGGAATAAACATCTTCAAGATATGATCAAGCAATAAAAAAACACTTCTTCCCCTCTTTGCCCCCAAGGAAAATGACTTTATGAAGCATGTTAGAATTTAGAACTCAATGCATATGTAGATATAAAAATGTAAATGAAGATAGTCAAAATTTTCAAGCAAAATTTAGGCTGAGAGATTTTCAGTTTATCATCTTCTGAATGGCCAAGAGAGTATATAGCATCAAGTGAGGGTTCATTTAGTTCGCTTGTCATGTTGACTTAGTGCATGTTTGGAAACCTTTCTATAATTGATTTGAAGTCAGAATCAATTCTAGTGAGAAGCTCCTGGATTTCTGAATTGATTCTGCCATAATTGATTCTGAAAGACAAACTGATCCAAACATGCTATTAAACTATACCGCTTTTGTCCAAAGGACGATAGTAACACCAGTTTTCAACTCTCTCAGGATTTTGGTTACCTTTACGATCCAAACAATGAGACGGCTGGAGCATTTGTGCCAGCACAAATACTCTATGATGCATTCCATGGAAGATATCACAATTCTGCTGGAGCAATCATTATACTATTTATCATTTGGGGCTCATTCTTCTTTGGTGGACTTTCAATCACTACAAGTGCTGCCAGAGTGGTAAGTGAAGTAACTTTATGTCTCTTTGTTTATTAGAATGGTAAGTGGGAGGTCTAGCTTCTAATTTACATCCTTTGCAACTGCTAGAAGTTATCTTTTGTGAGAATGGAAGTATTAGGTTATCCAATTTTTAGCTGTAATTTAGATTACTTATGTGAGAAGGGAAATTGATTTGTAGATATCCACATGGTGCAGGCACCCAACAGACACCCTGAGAAAGAAATAGAAGAGAGAGAAGTACTGAATGTGATATGTGATGAATGTGATAAGAAGAGAGATAGATAGAAAACTGGGTCTCTGTTTGTTATTTGTACTGATTGGATGCCTAAGTATCTTGCTGTTTGAGAAGCAATGGGTTTTTTTTCTTTTTTTTTTTGATAAGCAGCAATGGGGTTGTGTATGCTAGTGTTTGAACCAGAAATATGTGTTTGGGGTGGGAATAATGCCTCCTTACCAATGTGGTTTATCTTCAACAATTTTCAGGTTTATGCTCTATCAAGAGATAAGGGAGTTCCATACTCATCCTTATGGCGGAAACTGCACCCAAAGCACAAGGTTCCCTCAAATGCTGTATGGCTTTGTGCTGCAATCTGCATTCTTCTTGGTCTCCCAATTTTGAAGGTCAATGTAGTCTTCACTGCAATAACTTCAGTGTGCACAATTGGATGGGTTGGTGGCTATGCAGTTCCTATCTTTGCAAGGATGGTGATGCCTGAGAAGAACTTCAAGCCGGGGCCGTTTTATTTAGGAAAAGCAAGAAGACCAATCTGCCTGGTAGCATTTCTATGGATTTGTTACACATGTTGTGTGTTCCTTTTGCCAACTCTGTACCCAATTACCTGGGATACTTTTAATTATGCACCAGTTGCTTTGGGGGTGTGTTTGGGTCTAATAATGCTCTGGTGGGTGTTGGATGCAAGAAAATGGTTCAAGGGGCCAGTTAGGAATATTGAAGTTCAAAATGGCAAGGTATGATTCTTCACAAGTTTGAAGAATAATTGGTGGAATATCCTTTGTATTGTTCTCACGGATGTTGCCTTGACTTGTACATTTCATGATCAACATTATTGTTGAAATTATTAGGTAGTGATATAATGTTCAGTCATCAGCACAAAAAGGTAGAAACAATCATCTATTTGCTTTTGTCATGCTTCTAATTCATATTTAATTAAAATCCTAATGCGACCAGGTCATAAGCATATAAGTGCATGATTGAAATTTTTTCTACAATAATTCTAAAGTTAAAATCAATTCTTTGGGAAAAGCTTTTGTGAGGAGCAAGTTTTACAATTGCTTCCTCCACCCTTCCCCAAAAACATGAATCTTGGGTGAGTTGGGTCAAACTTGCTCCTGTCATTATTTTCTTTCGCAGTGACTGATACTGTTCTATCCTTCCACCGCCTATAAAAAATCACATTCCTCCTCTCTGTCTACCATGACCATGCTGCATGTAATGCCCTTGGTTTTGTGCAACCCTTTCCCCATAATATTCAGCAGTATCTAATAGCTCAGCCAGTAGTTTATAGAAATGTGAAGCATTCACCCATTTAGCTCTCATTGCAAAATCCTGAGGCAACTCATTTCTCTCCAATATGTCGAAGGAGAAGGATTTGACTCCTCCAAATAACAATCATTAATTTGGAAGTATGTAATCATAATCTCAACGGTTAAGATGATTTACGAGTTGAGTTGTGAATAATTCATTGTATTCATATGTTTTCTCAAACACTCCCTCAAGATTAAACAAACCCCTTCTAGGTGGGTGCCAGGGGCAAATCATAATCCCAACGGGTAAAATGATTTACGAGCTGAGTCGTGAATAATTCACCGAATTCAAGTGTTCTCTCAAACACTCCCTCAAGATTAAACAACCCCCTTCTAGGTGGGTTTGGGTGTTCTCCCAAACACTTCCCCAGGATTAAACAACCCCCTTTTAGGCGAGTATGCGGGAGGGGGGGGGGGGAAATTCTATCATAATCTCAACAATTAAGTTACGAGTTGAGCCATGAATAATTCAAGTATTCAGGTGTTCTCCAAACACTCCTCAAAATTAAACAACCCCCTAAAAAGCATAATTCCTTGCACAAGGAACATATTTTAATTTTTAAGGAACCAACTCTACACCTCGGCACACTCTAATGATGCCCAAAAATAAAGCAAAGATCTTAGCATCTCTAGTTGGGCTAAGGCACCAGCGCGGCGCGCTAGCGCGGCGCGCTGGAGATGCTCTAGTGCCTATGATGGCATGTCATGAGTTTGAGTTGTAAGTTTTAAGTTTTGCACAACAAGAAAACTAAATTATACTTAAAATTAAAAACTAATTAATTTTTGTAATTAAATGAAACTTAAATAGTTTTCTATAACCTAATCTTAACATGCCACCCTACAATAAAAAAAAGGCAGCCACCGCCGCTTCTCCTTCCTTCATCTTCACCGGAAGCACTTCCTCCTCCGTAAACCTCCTTCCTCCACAAGCCTCCTCCCTTGGAAACACTCCTCGATTGAAAGACTACCTCTGCCGCAAATTTTTTTTTTTTTAAGGTAGAGGCAAAATAATGTTACTTGTGAGTTGTGTTGAAAGTTGAAAGTAAAAGTCCCCCTTGTAATAGTGACATGGTTGGTGATACATTAACATGTGATGAAAACAAATTCAGAGCTTTGTGAGGGGACCCATGTTTGGAGCTTGTCGGGTTCAGTCTGGGAATCACTCCACATGGCAAAAGCCTTCTTTGCTTTCTCTACCATGCTTATAGCAGATTACAGTTACTGATAGTTAAGTTAGTTTGGTGACATGATTATTGAAGTGAGTTTATGGTAGTATGTGTATATATAGCTTGTTTGAGAAAAAAACAGGTACTATGTGTAATATTCGCGTTTTTAGAAGGTGAGAGTAGCCTTTCTCCTATTTACATGATTCTAAGATCAAACAATAGAAACCAAACATGCATCGTGTGTACCAATGGATTGTTGGTATATGTCTTTGAGGGTTTGAATATTGTTAATAGAAAAAAATTATCTTTCAAGAGCTACTCCGCTACTTGTACTATAAGGGCTCGTTTGACACGCCGTATTAGGCATGATAGTATAAGCTTATACAATACATTATGAGTTTATCCATTGTTTGGTGATGACATTGTATTGTATAAGCTTATCCATCAAAGTCCCCTTATACGTTAAAATGACGTATTATTTAATTCATCATGTGAGTGATAGATAAGACATGATAAGGTTGTGACGTATAAGTCACCAGCACCACCACCCTCCATCGCTGCCAACTAGCTTACATCACCATTGGCACCACCACCGCCACCGGTGTTGCCGCCACCACCCGATCACCACCATCGCCACCACCACCGCCCTACCGCCACCACCGACACCACAACCACCACCTTATCGCCACCACCACCATAATCGTCGCCACCACTCTATTGTTACCACCGACATCATAACCACCACCCTATCGCCGCCACCCTACTGCAGCCGTCACCGCCTTACCACCACCACCCTATCGTTGCCAACACCACAACCACCATCGCTTCCACCACCCGATCACCACCACCGTCGCCGCCACCACCGCCCTACCGCCACCCTATCGCCACCACCACCATAATCGTCGCCACCACTCTATTGCCACCACCACAACCACCACCACCACCATTGACTCCACCCTCCACCGTAGCCGCCACCCTACCGCAGCCGCCACCTTACCACCAACACCACCACCCTATCATCGCCACCACCACAACCACCATTGCTGCCACCACCCACCAACCTATCTCCACTGTCACCACCACCGCCACCAACACCAACCTACCACCATTGCCATCACCACCACCAACCTACCACCACTTCCATCACCACCGCCACCACCGTTATAATCACCTCCATATTTGATTTTTATTATATATCATTATTCAATACTTCACTAAACATAAAATTGCATTATTTTAAATGATATGGTAAATTATACAGAGTATGGTCAAACGCTGGATAGTATAAGAAAGTTATCAGAGCTTATACTATCAGGCATAATACTATCAGGTCTTATACTATCAGGTCTTATACTATACGTCGCACCAAACGACCCTGATATTTTTGGTTACAACTTCTACTATGATATAAATATTTTTCAAATCAAACAAGATTGTGTTTTATGAAAAATACACTTATCACACCGAACACATACACAATGTACTACTATCTCAGATTCCATGGTAATTAGATTTGTGTTAGTTATAAAAACTTTACCTTTAGAAGTTATGAGACGCTCAATTTTATAAAACACTATTTTTTTGTCCGTTTGAATTCTAAGTAGTAATTTCAAAAAAAACAAAAAGAATTCTAAGTAGTAACAAAAAATTAGAAGGTGTTCTTCAAAGTAAAAAAAACAAAGATCGATATAGTGGGAACTTTCTAAGTATGTAGGGATGAGCTCATGAGCATCAGTTGTGTTTGGTTGGATTTAGGCGAAAGAAATCAATCCAAAATAAATTTAATCAAACACACTTTAATTCATTCTTGTCCGAAAGAACTTTTGAATTAATCAAATTCGGGTTCGATGAGTGACGAGTTGGACTGGTATGAGCCAAATGACTCACTTAGGAGTGATAGGTTCATTGTGTCTTTGAAGGACCACTCTAGGCATTTTCTACAAGGGACTCAATATAGTCCTATGTATATTAATATTACAAAAAGACAAGCTTATAAGAACACATACATGCACATTATTACACTAATTAATGGGCAAAAGCAAGGTCTTTGACGCGAATTGTTATTCATACCCCCCACCCCTATTCAGATCCCTCAAAATTGGCGAATTGTCCAAAATGCTCCTGTTTAAAAAAAAAATTTCTCACTTTCCCCACTAACTCCCCCCCCCTCTTCCCACTTCTCCCACTTTTTCAAACTTCTGAAACCCCCCCTATGTATATTAATATTACAAAAAGACAAGCTTATAAGAACACATACATGCACATTATTACACCAATTAATGGGCAAAAGCAAGGTCTTTGACGCGAATTGTTATTCATACCCCCCACCCCTATTCAGATCCCTCAAAATTGGCGAATTGTCCAAAATGCCCCTGTTTAAAAAAAAAATTTCTCACTTTCCCCACTAACTCCCCCCCCCTCTTCCCACTTCTCCCACTTTTTCAAACTTCTGAAACCCCCCCCCCAACCCCTCCCCCAAACACATTTCACTCATTCAAAATCTACCTCCCTCTCTCACGCATATCCTCCACTGCCTCCGCCGGCCGCCGCCATCGCCAGCTACACCGCAACCGTGTGGAGTCGCAGCCACCCCCATTGCCACCTTCTGCTGCCAACAGCCCAACATTCTTCTCGGAACCCAGGTTCGTTATGCGACCCGACCCATTATGTTATGGTTTTGATAGCACCTTGTAGATGCGTCTGTGTCGTAGCTTGAAGGTGCGTGTTTAGAATGCACGCACCTTAAGGGTGCACTTGATACGCACCCTTAAGGGGCGACACAGACGCACCCTGAACGTGCGTCATAGACCTTTATCTGTCAAAGCTTCAATGCTATGTTTTTGTTCTGTTTTGAGTCTTATGTTTCCAATGCTAGTTCAGATATGGAAAGAACAAAGAATCTGAGTTTTCCCCCGGCCAACCGTTCTAGTCATGGTAGTAGAATCCCCCCCACGGCATCGGTACGTAAGGAGCGTGCAACCGCTTCCCTACGAAAGAAAGAAGAAGCACGTAAAAGGCGTGACGAGGCAACCCGTAAAAGGCGTGCAAGTAGTGCAACGACTGCTGCCAGTGTAGTACAGGAGCCTGAACCTGAACAAGTACAGGAGCCTGAACCTGAAGATGATGATATGGTTGATGCAGAACAGGGTTTTGGTCAAGGAGAGGAGGAGAGTTCTGGTGAAGAGGAGGAGGAGGAGGAGGAGGAGGAGGAGGAGGAAGAGGAGGATGAAGAGGATGGCGGGCATACACAAGCAGATCAAGGTGAGGAAGATGATGATGATGACATATTCTTTCCTGGGGGGCCTTATGACAATACCTTGCTGAAGAGCTTCAAGCAACATATATCATTGGAGGTGTGGAAGCATTACAAGAAACCTGCTAAAGTGCTTGATAGGGGTGTCTTGAAAACCTACCACCATGGGAATGCTATGCTTGGGAATGATAAGAAGAAGCATAAGGATGTGTTAAAATGCTTTTCGACTTATGTAAAGGGAAGGGTTGTGGCTGCTGGTCTATTGCCTTTGTTGACATGCAACCTTCCCTCTGTTGACAAGACCATGCTAACAACGTTTGTGGAGAGATGGCAGCGGGATACATCCTCTTTCCATATGCCATTTGGGGAGATGACCATCACACTGGATGATGTTAGTTCTATGTTACACATTCCTGTGAAGGGCAAATTCTTCACTCTCCCAGTCCTGACTCGTGAGGAAGCATCCACTGTTTTGCATAAACAGCTTGGTGTTACACAAGCAGATGCTGAAGAGGAGATCCGGAAGTCCTTAGGACCTTATGCTCGTTATACATGGTTGTTGAAGGTGGCTGAGGACATGGCTAAGGAAGGGAAGACCAAGCTAGAGCCTTCTTGCTGCGTTTGGTGGGCATGACGATCTTCTGTGGGAAGACAAACAACAAGGTGGATGTTGCATATTTGGGGATGTTCATGGATTTGGAAAAGGTTGGGGAGTATGCATGGGGCGCCATGGCATTGGCTTTCCTTTATGACCAGCTGAAGGACGCCACCAAGGTTTGCACCACTAGTCTTGGAGGATACTTAAATCTGTTTCAGGTATGATTCTACAACTCTTATTTTAGTTAAATTGTAATTAATGTAATTTAAGGTATCACATTTTGATGTATGATTATTTGATTACAGGCATGGATATTTGAGCACTTCCCTGCTTCATTGTTTGATAGAAACCTGAACAGGAAATATAGTGAGAAAGACCCGCGAGCTTGCAAATGGGTCACCAAGAGGGGGACTGTGGACCTGCATGCGAAGAGGCTAATCCTAGATGACCTTAGGGATAACAATGTTATATGGACTCCATATGACGGGCATAGAGTGGATTGGCCCTTTCAGCAGGAGAGTCTTTACAGTGGGTGGATTCGGCATTCAGGCATCATCCGGCATATCTGCCAGAGCGTGTGTTGAGGCAGTTCCATATGCTCCAGGATCAACCCAATTTACCACCGGCAAACATTCCCCCTGTTGAGGATATTGATGAGAGGTTTGAGAACATGGCTTATTGCGTGGCTGCACAACATACTGACACTACAACGACAACACCTCGCTACTTTGAGTGGTACAAGTCAATCTCACACCGCTTTGTGATCCCTCCTGAAACAAGAGGTCCTGTGGCAGTAACTCTTGTGGTAAGGATCAATAATTTAATGACTAGTTTGATTTTGTTTATGTTACAATTTATGATTCTGTTTCATTGTTGCTTGTAGGATGTTCTTGAACAATTACGGGAGTTGAGTGATATCACAGTTGACCCCAGTGAGACCCCTCAGCGGATCCTCGAGGCAAACCAGCGTATGCAGGATATCATAATGCAGCACTTGGAGTATGGAGGTGATGATGATGACAGTGGCGGTGGCAATGGAGTTGCACCTCATGGTGGTGGTGGCCCTGACAGAAATAAGAAAGGAAAAGCAAAAGCATCTACCTCGAAGACTAGTTAGGTCTAGTGTTTTAGGATTAATTAAAGGATGACTGTATTGAAGACAAATTACTTTTCACGTAGGTTGTGTTTAAAAGACAAGTTATGTTGTGATGTGATTAATTTAGTCTCCAATTGTTCTGTTTTGATAACATGTAACATTTACTGTTTTAATGTTTCTGTTTTGAATGAAACGTTTATGTTGCAGAGTTCCTTTCTCATCGCACACTCAGGGTGCGTCTCAATCGCATCCTTAAGATGCGTCTAAGACGCACCATGAGAGTGCGACGTGTAACACCTAAACAATGTTCCATGCCAGGGTCCCTGTACAAGGCACAAGTTCTAAATTAATCGCACTCTCAATGTAAGGCCCAAGTTTTTAAACTTATGCCAAGTAAATAGAATCCTATTCACGATTAGGGTTGATGTATCGTGAAGGGAAACCTGAACTAGAGTTTACTAAATGAAATAAATTTATGAAGGAGAAAGTTCAGGAAAAGTCTAAGGATTGTACCAAAGTCGATAAAAGTTATAGCACGATCGTTATACACTTAAACCTAGGTCAGAAACCCTAGTATATAGCTAGTTTTCACTTTTAGGCACGATGGAAGTTAATTCCAAAAATCTTCAGAGAAATGTTAGAACTTCTCTTTTTCCATATATCACAATCGTTTCGAGGCGAAACTCTAGGATCTACGAACGTCCGATTCCAATCATCGGAAGTTTGCCGAAACCGAAACCCTGGTATTTCAAAACCCTAGAATCACCCGACTATGAGGACTTTTTCTATTCGGAACATCAAATGAAGATTCCACACGCGTACACTCATTTCTCTCGATGATTTCAATCTTTCTTCAGAAGGAAGTTTTCTATTCCGATATTCGATGCAAAAAGCAACTTATCGGGTAAAATAGTTTTATACCGATTATGCATTAGTCGCCAAAAATACAAGGAGACCTCATTTTAGTTTTGGAATTCTTTCGCCAAAACATATCTTAGAATTCACGGAGAATGAAGCCGGAAAAATCAGATTCGCGAAACTTTCATTTTCCCGCGTTTTGCCAACCTCTATATATAGCAAGAAAGAAGAGAAAAATCACAAAATCTTACCCATTTTCTTCCAAGAGGCCGCGAGTTTGAGAGGAGAGGAGGAAGAAGAGCTTTTGTTCAATTCTTGCTTGATCGTCGATCAATCAGTTGCTACTTCAAGGTGTCGAGGTATAGTCGCTAATCCTTACCTCTGATCGCTTTTTCCATAGCTTTTCTATAGACTTTTCTGAGCTGATAGTTTTGAGGTTTTTGCAAAACTATCCTGAATATTTCATTTTTGATTCTAAACATCTTCCTTACGTGCCCAAGATCACTTCTGCCGGATTAGATTTTCCGTTATGCCGCCGAAATTCCGCCGGAATCAATTTTAGCCTCAAATACCCATTTTTGGAGTAAAGCTTCAACCTTTAGGCTGAAAACTATCGCCTTAGCTTAGTGCTAGTAGGATTAGTTGTCATAAACGTCGTTAGTAACGTCCCTGTCAAATTTGCTTTTTGGGATTTCAGTTTTGAAATTCTAAGTTAAAAATCATGACCAAAATACCCCTGCGACAGTTTTTGATCTGATAATTTTTTCGAGTTCAGAATACTCTTAGTTACGGCTAATGATAGCATAGGAACCAAGTTTGATCGAAGAAAAATCGAATCCCACAATTGTGAATAGTGGCCCAGCACCCTAGGGGAGGAGGAGGAAAATTTCCTTTTCCGAAAACTTGTCCTTTCGCGCTAGATTATCGTACCTCGGAGTATGTATTACTTCGGGTAACCTTAGTGAGCATTGATAGCTTAGTTTCCGATAGATTTTGATGGAATATGTGGTTTACTCTAAAGGTTCTTTTGAAGAATTTCCTGAAGATCAAGGAGCTCATTGTGAAGGAACGTTTGAGGAGAACGTTGGAATAACTAGAGGTAAGGGCAACTTACCTTGCTAGTTAATGCTTTAGGTGTCGATGAATTCGACTTGATTTATTGTTTATGCACTTGTTTGTGTTTGACTGGTAAAATGTTTTCTGAGGCTTCGGCTGACAATGTAGATGATTCATCTACTGAATGTTTTTGAGAGTGAATTTCATGTTAAGTGATAAGTGGGTAATTTAGGATGTGTGGTGCATGCTTTATATGCTAAGTGTTACGTGGTTATTGCATAATATGTTGATATATGACATGTTGGTTGATTGTGCTGAGTTAATTATGCTTTTGCAATGAAATCTGAGATCCTGAGTAGTGAGAATAGCGGGCAGGTCATGCCGATTTTATTTTGAGAGTTTTGAGAAAGTTTGATAGGACGAATGAGATTCGGGCCTTGTTATGGTGTTTTATGGATCGAGACATTCTCTGGAGTCAGTTGGGGATTAGGAGATCCCGAGAACTTATAAGATGTTGCGATAAGACTAAAAGGATATTATTTTGAAAACAAAACTCATAAGACATTAAACAACCTCTAAATCTTCAAATGATGATAACAAACTCGAAAGGAAGCTTAGGATGCAAATCTTAGTTTTTGGAAAACGAGAAGTGTCGTCGGATCCAAGTGTTGAGGAAGTTGAGAAGTATTGAGTATGTTGATGCTCTTGTGCTGTTGGAGCAGCTGTGTTATTGGGCTATCCGAGAGATACGCCGGAAAACGAGTAGTTTCCGAGTATGTCGATACTCTTGTTCGTTGAGCAGTTTTGACCATCAGATGGAGATGAGTCGGATGATTTGGAGATCATCATGAGATAATGTTTATGCCTTCGGGTACAGTTTATGCCTTCGGGTACAGTTTATGCCTTCGGGTACAGTTATGCCTTCGGGTAATTCGGACATCGACGAGGGATATGATCGACCGTGAGGTTAGAATCGACCTGTTGATTGTCGGGCATAGCGGAGGGAAAAGTCGACCCGCAAGGTTAGGACTGATCCGACTATGTCAAGGTTGTAAGTGACACTCGAGGGTTATGGTCGACACAATGCCAGTGTTAGGACCGACTTGATCGTGCCCAGCCTACTTCTTCTGAAATCGTCGAGATTGACGTTGCATTGACATATCATGCACTCTAATTATATTCGTTGGGGATTTGGATGAGTTGATGTTGATGAACATCGTTAGGTGTTTTGATGAGTAGATGTTGATAAATATCGTATGTGCTTTGATGATTGAATTGTACTAGAGATTTGATAACATGCTATGTTTAAACCTTAGGGTAGACAACGCAGAACTTATATGTATATATACAACATATATATATATACCCCTTATACTTTACCTGTTGTCTTGTATTCTCTATACTATATTCCGTAAGTTGACCCTTGCGCGTGCTACCTGTGTTTGGGGGGCTATGTATGCCCTTTTTGTCAGATGTCGTCGATGGATTCTTTCGTGATTCTTCGTCGTTCGGGGAAGACCCGGAGCGAAATGACTACTACTGAGCCTTCGACGTGGACCCGGACTTCATGCATGACCAGATGAGAATCGATGATGGAAGTATAGGGGATGGGTGTTTAGAGTCTACTAAGGTTGGGTGTTAGTGTCCTAGCTCTGACTTATTCTTATTTTTGAGGGCTTGTGTTGCTGACACTTGACCTAACATTTTGGGATTGTACATTTTGCCTACGGGCGTTACACTTTTCTACTTTCCGTCACTGGAGGTTACTCGTGACGAGGTCGCTACTTACAGCGGGGGATGTTATATATATTGTATATTAGTTCTATTGCCTTTCGTATTTGGGTTTTATTTATTTCAGTCTTGTCTTAGTTATTATCGAAAAACAAAATATTTACGTTTTTCCGCATTAAGTTTATTTGGTTACTAAAGTGACGCCACCGAAATCGGGGTGTTACACTCAAGGTGCGTGTTAGACGCTTCTACATGGTGCGTTGCAGACGCTCCTTGGAGCAGCGTCTAAGACGCACCCTGAGAGTGCGATTTGCAACTCGAAACCAGAACCATATATGAAACAGAAACATGATGAAACAAATATGAACATAATCATATACAAGAAAAGGACTTTATTCATAATTTTTTGATGATAAATTACAAAGTTTTCGAACATACAAGTACAATGACCCCTAGACCCTAAGTCCTAACCCTAGTACTTGACATATACAAGTACAATGACCCCCCCCCCCATATGGGATACAATCAGGATGGAGTCTTCTTCTTCTTCAGGTCCTCTTCCTTGGCTTCTGAGCTCCTCTTCCTTGTCTTCTCCTCCTCGACATCCCGGATGGATCCAGTGCAGCCACCTGAGCCTGGGCGAGCCTTGATGTTTCCATCACAATCTCACACCGTCGGAGGGCATTTTCTACGGGAGTGTGGACCTATTCTATTTAGCAACTTTGAGTACTTTGAACAAGCAAGGATGAGCAAGGATGATCACCCCTACATTAGCAACTTTGGCACTCTGAATTTGAAATTTTTCTTTCAAAGTACTCAAAGTTGCTAATGTTGGGGATAACATCCACATAATCCCCAACCACTCAAAACCCCCTAAAAATAAGACATAAGAAAAGCATAGAAGAGGAGGGGAGGAAGAAGAGATATTTTGTGTGAAAAATGAAGGATTGGGAAGCCCTTTTTATAGAGCTGCGGTGACCTAGGTTGTAACGACGCACTTAATGACTCATTTAATGAGTTTTAATGGTTGTTGACTCATGGTCAATGACCGATGTGTTGTCCATGCACTCTCAAAGTGCGTCACCAGCGCACCCTCAGTGTGCGTCCGTGTCGCACTCTGAAAATGAGGTTCAAACTGCGACCATCACACTAGTTAAAGGTGCGTTCGAAAGGGGTAATTTCGGGTTTCAGAAATTTCTTTCGGTCTAAATAGGGGTGGGGGGGGTCTGAATAACAATTCCCGGTCTTGACATGCCTAAAAAACTGAGGATAAGAGATCCTTTTGAAGATCCCAACCCTAGCAAACTCAAGTGCACATTGATCCATAACAAATGTAGTAGGTGCAAGTAGTATGTGTACAATAACAAGGTTGCAAAACCCTCACGTGACTACTCCAAGAAGCAAATCGGAACACATACAACAACATGGCTTAACTCAAGATCCAACACCACCTGCAAAGAGAGCAACAAAACTTCCAATATGCATTATGCACCATCAACCACCTATTAGAGAATATTGCGGATAAGTGAAATTATTATTGATTCCTTAATAAGAGACTTGCATGTTCATGTTTCAAAGTTGAAAAGAAAACGAACAAAATGAATTAAGGATTACCTCTTGTTGTACTAGTAGAGGTAAAAGTCTTAGCGAAAATAGTAATTAGGGTTTGAAAATCTCACGCTTTATTTATAATCATGCAAGGAATACACTCTCAAGGTGGCTAACCCTAATTCACACTAGTGCCTATTGGAGTTGGGCTCATTTAATAAACCAGGTCCCAAAAGGCAATATAATATTTCTAGTGAGTTAACGAACTTGGTCCAATAAGGCAATATAATATTAAGACTATGATATTTAAATATGTTCTCATTCCACAGTTCTTGCATATGCAAAGTCTTATTTTTAAGCTAGCGAGTAACTAGGGGTATTTGTGGGACAATTGTGCTTACGTTTCACACGACCCTAAATATCAACCAGACTAATTTTTTATACTCAAACTCATCCCTAGTCCATGTGCAAGTTTAATGGACATGGGCCAGGATAGAATAATGGACCGAGTCAGACCCTATACACCTTTTAATTTGAACGATGCCACATAAGCACTTACCGAACACATAAGTGTTTCGCAGACAATGACCAAATTCAAACTTTCCTATAATTATAGGGATCCAAATATAACTATAGTTCAACGGTGGATTAAAGTCAAACATGGCCATATTACCATTTATTTCCATGGAAAAAAATTTAATTAATCTTATCTTCTAATACCATTAGAGATACTATTTGTCATATTCTCCCGCGACAACAATGAGACTCATGTGTTTAAAGATCAGATGTCTTATTAAATGTGTATGTCTTTCTTAACAAATCTTTCTCCTAGAAATTCAATCATGAAAAAGGATACTTGAGAGATTTAAGTATCTACCAATTATGCGAGAACTTATTAGTTTTGTCCTTACGAATTGATAATAGTAGTTCAAGGAGTCAGACTCAGACAAGAAGATTGAATTTTGACAGTGTAAAAAGAGTGTTGAAGAAGCAGAAAAAATGGTTGGAGGTGCTGGCTCACCCCAACACCCCAATGGGTCCCCCCCCCCAACACATTGAATGCCATTGTCTCTCCATTATCTACCTCTCTCCTGGCCCCTCATGAACTCCTCCTCCTCGTCAATTGTCTAGTCTTGTCCAATCTCTTCCCTATAATCAATCTCTCTTCTGTTCTGCTCTGCTCTGGTCTGCTTCTCTTCATTTCACTTCTACTTCTACTATTCACTCTCTCCTTCTTCCACTTGTCGCATCCAAATCAATGTTGTAAACTCCGTAAACTCCTGAGTACGATAAATCACACTCTTCACTTTCTTTCTTTCCCTTCCTTGTGTACGATCAACCACTCACCTTTCATTTCTCTTTCTCTATCTATCTCTATCCCTGATTGTACTTCTTCCTAGAGAGTGTAAATGATGGTGGACGACCAGGCTCAGGTTGAAGCCACCGCTGTGTCTCCACCTCGCCGTGTTCTTCTCATATCCGCCGGTGCTAGCCACTCCGTCGCTCTTCTCTGTAAGCTCACTCCCTGATTCATTAAAGCATCTCAAAAACTTACCTTTTTTGGTGCCATGATTTTTATATCATGTTTCTAGCATGCCCTTTTGGTTTCTTTGCTTGATCACTGAAAATTTGTCACTTGGGTTGTGGAAAGTTTGCATTTTTAATGGGAAAGTTGGAACCCTTTTTTGGTGCCATGATTTTTATATCATATTTCTAACATGCCCTTTTGGTTTTTTTGCTCGATCACTGAGTATTTGCCAGAAAAGTTTGCATTTTTAATGGGAAAACTGGAACCCTTTTCTGGGTTTGAGGGATCGTGTTCTGATTTTAACTTGGATTGGTTTTGGTTTTGATGGTTTGCAGCTGGAAATGCTGTTTGCTCGTGGGGTCGTGGAGAGGATGGACAGTTAGGTCATGGTGATACTGATGATAGGCTTTTGCCTACTCTACTCAGTGCATTGGATGCTCAACAAGTAGTTTCTGTTGCTTGTGGAGCTGATCATACTATTGCTTATTCAGATTCACGCCTGGAAGTGTATAGTTGGGGATGGTCTGCAATTTTTCTTTTCACTAATTTCTTGAAACTTCACTATACTCACAAATGCATTTTTGTTTACTTCTGTGATGGTCATCTATCATAACTGAAACCTTCTTTGACATTTCTGTTAGAATGGGATCAAGCAAATTTATGGATCCTAGTATTATTATAGATTAGATTAGATTAGATTCAGCTTCAAGATAGTGGTTTTTGTCATACTTTAACCTTTTTTAGAAATATCTGTAAGAAAATCAGTTCATTACATCCTGGTTGTGTTGGCTATTTGCCCTTGGTGATTTGAAGACTTTTATATCAAACCTAGTTGTAAGATGTAAGTGTAACTATTATAAAGTTAATCTTTTGAAAGATAATTTCTTTCTCAACTATACTTGTGAGTATTTCCCTCAATTCAAGAGTTAGCACTGCTTTTTTCCTTTTCACGGTCCGTTGATCTACTGATCTATGGATAGCTTGCTAAGTTTAAGCAGTCCTTTTGTACTCAACAATTTATCCACATGAAAGATGAATTGAAGTTTGATTTGTGTGACAGCCAGAATTGGACATTTTATTAGATTGTATGAAACTCCTCAAGCATAATGAGTTTTCAGTTCTGGGAATATTATGTTTCATGTTGTTTCCAATAATCATTCAATTTCTGAAACATTTTTGTTCACATATAAAATACTGCTCAGATTATTTTCTGTTTTTTCCAGGGGTGACTTTGGACGGTTGGGTCATGGTAATTCTAGTGATTTGTTCATTCCTCAGCCTATTAGAGCATTACAAGGTATAAGGATAAAGCAAATTGCTTGCGGTGATAGCCACTGTTTAGCAGTTACCATGGAAGGCGAGGTGCAGAGGTTTGTAGTTCTAGACTAAATTTTTTGTTTTTCTCTGTCGATAAAGGTTTTGTTGCTTCATTGAGGGTATATATAGAAACTGATGATGCAGTATTATAGAACCTTTTTCTAATGCATGTTGATCCATAGGCCCAATCTTGTCTTCTCTACTTACTGAAAGAAGAGTTTAAGAAAGCCTTTTGCACCGGAACAAACGAAGTTGCTATGAATTATCCCATTTGATATTTGGGACAGATTCTTTATTATATACTTGTTACTTCAGTAGCTGTTAATCTGTTATTAATATACTTCCTATGCAAATACTCCCATGTGGATTAGATCTGCTCCCTTGCACACTATACATGCATCTAGTTTAGTTTGAACTCTCCTCCAACTTGACTACATTGTCTAATATTACATTTTTAAAAGTATCTACACATACACTCCTTGTTTTCTTGTGTGAGGCTTAAGGGCATTTCTGTTGGTAGTTTGGAAGTGGTAGCCACAAGTCTTTTGGTTCATCATGAAATTGGTTGGTTCATTCTCTTTTCCTCTGACTTTTGTGCTTTTTTCCCTTTTCAACTCTACTCATTGAAGTTGGGGGCGGAATCAAAATGGTCAACTTGGACTTGGCACCGCAGATGACTCCCTTGTGCCACAAAAAATTCAAACATTTCAGGTACTCTTTTCAAAGACATTCATCAAGGCTATCTGTAATAAATAAACTCTATATTCCAGTTATACTAATCTTTAAACAATGATAAGTTATTTTTACATATATTTAGTTACTTCTCATCCACCCATTTTTTAAACCAGTCTAAAGAGGGATATAGCTATCTGTTTCTAATAGGACCTAGGAAAGAATTGTGAAGGGATTCTGTTAGGACCCAATTGCAAGGTATGGGACTTGAGTCCCACATTGGAAGTATGGGATTCTAATGTGGGGTTTATAAGGCCTTGGGCTCTCCAACTACAACAGCTAGCTTTTGTGGTGTGGTTCTCCCAAGGTTCTTATCAGATTTTTTATCTTAATTTTCTTTTTTGAGTCTCAAACTTTACATTCAGACCATTTTGTTTTTAGTCCACATTCCTTGAATACTCAATATATCCACTTCTTTTGAGCCCATGTAAATACCATGTACGAGGTTCTCATTAGTATTGTCAATGTTCTTCTTTTTGCCAATGATTAAAGCACCTAATCTTGACATTTTTACCAAAGAAATCTTGTATTTATGTTGCTTGCCATCTGACAAGGCTCATTCAGTACATAGTCTCCATGACTTTCCAGTCCATTTTGCTTAGAATGCTCATTTACCCTGCCTTCTTGACTGTTTCGGCCCACTAATTATTTACACATGCGGTAGATCCCTCAAAGAAACCATTCTCAGAACAATATTAAGCATTTGAATTGTTACAGACTTGCAGTTTTGATGTTTGCATCTCCCAATTCCTTAGCCTTTTTTTATTCTTTTTCTATCGGTTAAGAATCTTGGAACTGAATGGTAGAGAATTTGACCAATGTACTGGTCCTTGGAAAAGCACCAGTAACAATTTTGCATTTCATATTTAAAAAAATGAAAGGGAGATGCAGTTAATAAAAAAAGGCAGTTATTGCACACTTGTGAAGAAATCAATAGTGAGACACTATAATATGTATGCATTGAACTTTTAAAATATGATGCATCGAACAGATTATTTTATTAGTTATTGGGCTTATGAATTTTTTATATATTTGCAGGGAGTACCTATCAAAATGGTTGCTGCCGGTGCTGAACATAGTGTAGCCATTACTGAAAATGGAGAACTGTATGGATGGGGTTGGGGCAGATATGGAAACTTGGGATTGGGAGATCGAAATGATCGCTGGATTCCTGAAAAAGTTTCTTCTGTTGATGTATGTCCTTAAACTGGTCTCAGCTTACCCTTCCTGATTAATTTATGATTGCATCAGTTAGAATTTCGAACGTATGTGATTGGATGTATTG
The DNA here is from genome assembly GCF_012489685.1 of Lotus japonicus. Lineage (NCBI taxonomy): Eukaryota > Viridiplantae > Streptophyta > Magnoliopsida > Fabales > Fabaceae > Lotus > Lotus japonicus. Next base: position 77,452,103 of record NC_080041.1, read on the forward strand.
TTTTATTTCTGACAAAAGTTTGACTTGCTACTTTAATAGAGGAAACAGAATTTCCAGCTATTAACTTTTGTCATTGCTGCCGATTCTCTAGAAAATGTTAAGATTCATGTGTAATGGGTATCCATGCATACTAGTTGATGGAGATTTTTTTTCACCCCTCCTGCCTAATTCTTGCTTGTTTAAACTTTAAAGTTGCAGCGTGACAAGATGATCATGGTTGCTTGTGGCTGGCGGCATACTATATCTGTTTCATCTTCTGGTGGCTTGTTCACATATGGATGGAGCAAATATGGCCAGCTAGGACATGGAGATTTGGAGGATTATCTTGTGCCTCACAAGCTTGAAGCCTTGAGTGACAAGTTAATTTGTCAGGTGGTCCTTTACTTTTAATTTTAATTTTATGCTGAGATGGCAAATTCTCATATTATTTCGATGCATTGACATTTCCCTTCGCACTGCTTCTTCTGCTTGCTTAGGAGGTCATATTTTCCTCCAGTTTCATTTTTTGAATGCTGGATTATTTCTGGTTAGGGATTGACTAAAATACTTATTAAGGTTTTCATCATAAATGTTACCCGTCCCACTGATTTGATTTTGTTCTTCCTTTCCATTGGAATATGGTTTTGTTAGTCACCAACCCCAATACCCCTGAATTAGCGTTAGTTAGTTAGTTTACATTAATCAGCAATTATAGAGGGTATGACAGTGTATAATAATAGGAGGGAAAGAGAGGGAAACATCTAGGTGTTTGCAAGGGAATTGGGGCTCTTCAGAAAGGGATGTTTGCAGACCCTCAAAGGTCTGCAACTTTGTAGTTTTTTCAATGGAGTTTTCCCCTTTTCTTTCTAATAAAATAGCAGGTTTTTGCTGAATTTCTGCCTATAGTTTTCTTTGTTTGTTTCTGAACTTTGGTTGGACTTCTTCCAGGTATCAGGTGGTTGGAGGCATAGTATGGCACTCACATCTTGTGGACAACTTTATGGATGGGGTTGGAATAAGGTTGGTAGAATTTTTTTATTCTTTCCATATGTTAATGTGACATTTTGTATTATAACAAGATATTTTTGTTGATTTGCAAACACAATTAGTGAATAGTAACAGAATGCACATTGCTGAGACTAAATATAGGCTAATTTTTAGTGGGAAAAAATGTTGTCAGACTTTATTCTGTATATATAGCATTACAAGTGTTTTATAATTAACATGTGTTTGGAAAATTGTTACCTATTTTTCTTCAATTGTAGTTTGGACAGGTTGGAGTTGGTGACAATGTTGATCGCTCAGCTCCCGTGCAAGTGAAGTTTCCCCACGACCAGGTACTTCAAATTTGGTCTTCCCTTTCTTTGGATAGGATATTTTCGACTGAGTATACTTGAAACTTTGATACCATTCTTCCCTTTCTTTTGGAAATTTTCGAGGGAGTTTCTTGAAAAGTCAATGTTATTCTTCAAATAATGACCAACTATTTTATTATTATTGGTGCACATTTTTATTGGCATGGCAGAAAGTAGTGCAGATCTCATGTGGGTGGAGACACACAATTGCTGTTACTGAAAGAGCAAATGTATATTCTTGGGGAAGAGGCACAAATGGGCAACTTGGGCAAGGGGATACTGTTGACCGGTAATTGCAAATATTATTATATTTTGTTTGGATTACTATGCACACATTCATCGTTCACTTTAATGCTTTCTCTTTCATATAAATGGTGATGCACTTAGCAGACTTTTATAGTCACAAAGTTATGTGCGAAAGGTGAAACAAAATGTCAGTTTCGTTTTTTATTTCGGGGTTATGACAGAACGGAGGTTTGAACCTATGACTTACAAACTACCCAATCTCATCACCGTCCCATTCCTAGTGGTTTGTTAGTTATTCTAACTAATGGCTTCAAAAGATACCTTTAATCTGAAACAAATTAACTAGTTCATTGAGAATAGAACCAAATATAACACTGCTGCTATTGATCTGTTAGAATTTCAATTTGGGTCAATGACCTTGGTCATAAGTTCTTATTATGACTGAGATATTAGGTGCTACTTATGCCACTCTTTAGTTCATGATGTTGCTTTTGGATTGTAGGAATTCTCCAAAGATTATTGAGGCTTTGAGTGTTGATGGATCTTGTGGGCAGCACATAGAATCCTCAAACACTGATCAAATATCAGGTGCTTTGTTCTGCTCTTAAGCATTATGTTCCTTTGGCCATTGCTAATGTTAATACCGTTTGATAGTGTGATTTATATAACATCATTTAATTTTTTTATTTTATTTATACAATATGATATCAAGTTGCTAACTGTTTTATTCTTTCCCTACACAGGAAAATCCTTGAGCTCCTTGTCTGAGAGATATGCAGTTGTTCCAGATGAAACTGTAAGTACCTCATTTTAGCAAACATTAGTCATCAGTACTGGAGTGAAGGGTGACTTAAAATATGTGAGGAAATACATTAATCTTTGCTGGTTCATGAAACCTAGGAAAAAAAGGATAGTTGTCTGTTAGGACTATCAATTTCATGGTATCAGAATCCTCTCATGTGGAAACTTCACATGACACTGTCATGTTCAAATATTTTGTGTGTCTCTCTCTTTATACTCATTAACTGGTGGGATCCTTTGAATATGTATGAAGAGAGATGCAGACACAATGTTTCACATGACAGTATCATGTAACATGAGAGGATCCTAATCTCTATTTCATGAGAGATAAGTGTCTCGTTTAACATGGCATGAGTGCTGTGCATCAAAATAGAGCACTGACTTGTATGATTTAGCAGGTCTCAGGGCAAACTGCTAATCCGGGCAATGGAGATAGGTTTGATCTTAGTGTCCCAGAAAGCGATGTCAAACGGATCCGAGTTTGATTAATCAAAAGGATGCATCATTCATTTGAGGAGAATGATGCATCCTTTTGATCTTTCTTCCCCATGAGTTCATAGGAGCCAGTCATCTGCCACTACTATTAATTTGGCTTTCAATATGATGATTGTAAAGTCCACATTATGAGAAAGACTATGTTTGATCTCCTCTTATATATATTACTATCAGTAAGCAAGGATACATTTAAATAGTTCATAGTTTTTTTTCCTTCTTAATTGCACTTTTTCTCGTAATTTGGTGATTTTGTGATCTTGGTTCCTCACTTTATTTTCGCAATTTTAGTTTCTCTAATTTTGCGACTGCGATTTTGGTCCCCTTATTTTTCTTTCAGCAACTTTGGTCATCAGAATTTAGTGATCCCACAAGTTAGATCTCTTTTAGTTGTGCAAATATAGTAGGGCGATTTAAATTACGAAATCATTGAATTAGAGGACTATAATTGTAAAAATAAAGTAGTGAAACACAAATCACGGAATCAGTTAGACCAAAGTTATGGATAATTCCATGGAAAGGGGAGAAATAGGGCGTAGTAGATAGGTCAGATGTTGATATGCAAACCAGTTGCTTGAAAATGTTAGTTGGTAATGATTTTGGTTCCTCACTTATTGAATAGTTTCAGTGTCAGTAGCTTTCAGCTGTTTGAAAAAAGTAGTTAATAAAGTAGTTAAGAGGCTCAACCTATACTTTTAAATTAACTGATGGAATTAAAAATGTTTGGTAATGGTAGATCTAAAATAGCATAACAGGATGGTGATATATTCAGAGTCTCTTTAAAAATAGGGAACACCGGTAGACATAGTACTTAACTTTGATAGGATGTTTGAGGTATAAACGCAAATTACATAAGTGTTATTTAAGTTGATAAATAATAGAATTCACTTGTTAGCATGTTCTATTGGTATAGGCTAAATCAGCGATTAAATTAGTGATATTTAGGTTGCAACTAAATTTCTTATAAAAAGGGTAAAATAGAAATAAGTAAATTATAACTTATTCCATTTCGTCAATTATCAAATTATTGAGTGGTAATTTTTTTTTTCGTTCCAAACAATAGCAAATGAGTTTTATTTCTTCCATTATGTATCATTACGTTCCGCTCTATTATTTTATGTCAATCCTAACATAACCTTAGTGCGGAGAAAGTGCGAGACTTTTTGTAATTCACTGACCTTTTTTTTTGGAACATAGTAACACTAACTTTAAATTAAGTCATTCAATTTTAAGTCCAGACCATGTGATATTCGTTAAAGTTTTGGATCCAGGCCCATTCAGTTTGTAACAATGGGATGTTCTGTCTTCTGCTAGAGTTGGAAATGTCACTGTTGAGGACACAAGCAACACGATCACAGAGTTGGAAATGTCACTTTCACTCTGGAAGTGGAAGAAGAAAGTTGTGCCTCTTTCCAAGTTTCTTCCCTCAACCTCTTGCCTCCATTCTCACTCTCTCTGGAAGTTGATAGCTTGTGCAAAGATAAACTTGTTAGTAATGCGTTCAATTTATATTCTGAAATGCTTGCCAAGAGAATTTCACCTAATGTTGTCACTTTCAATTCTTTAATATATGGCTTTTGCATTGTGGGTCAGTTGAAAGAAGCAACTGAGTTGTTGGATGAAATGGTGACAAAAAACATTGACCCAAGTGTTATTACTTTTAATACACTGGTGATGCTTTTTGCAAGGAAGGAAAGGTGAAAGAGGCTACAAATGTGTTAGCGGTGATGATGAAACAAGGTGTGAAACTTGATGTTGTTACTTATAATTCTTTAATGGATGGGTATTGCCTAGTTGGTGAAGTAAACAAGGGCAAAGACATATTGAACTCCATGCCTCAAAGGGGAGTTACTCCTAATGTATGGAGCTACAATATCATGATTAATGGATTATGCAAGATTAAAATGGTGGATGAAGCTTTGAATCTCCTTGCAGAAATGGACTGCAAAAACATTATTCCTAATACAGTAACGTACAATACTCTTATTGATGGTTTATGCAAATCAAGAAGTCTCTCGTGCTTGGAAGCTTGTTCATGAGATGCATGTTAAAGGTCAACCAGCTAATATAATCACCTACCATTCTTTATTGGATGTCTTATGCAAAAGCTATTTTCTCGTGGCCTTAGTGGATATGTTCTGTAATTTCTTTTGTTGTTAGAATCCTTAAGGTTTTGGCTTTTATCTTGCTGGTGTATCACTTTTGCAAGCCTTGGACTATTATGTTCTCCTTCGTGTCTTGTGCTTAGACATTTGTATTATGGTCTGTGGACCCTTATTATTAATTCAATTTGATCTTTCAAAAAAGGAAAAATTAGTAGCAAGTGATAATGATAATTTAATTATTGTATATAATTAAATTAAAAAATTTCACTATTAATAAATTAGTTCATTTTTTAATTAAATTTATGAGTAACTAAATAATTTTAATTTAGCAATAACAACTAGTAATTGATAAATAATAAAATTAGTATAATACTAAAATTAATATTTTTATATTTATTGATTAATATTATTATGAATTATATAAAATATAAATATTGAAATAAGGTCAAAGTACTAAAAAAGAATCGAAAACTATTATCCTATCTTGTCAGGATAATTCTATCTCCGTCAGGATAAGTTTTACACACGATGACATGATAGAATAAGGGACATGATTGCGTTATCCTACCATGCGTGCTTATCCTATCCACTAAATGAGCCTTGAATTTACTAATGTCACCTTTAAAGACTAACTAGATATAATACTCGTGTGTTGCACGAGTTTACTTTTTTTTTTAGAGAACAAAAGAATTTATTGAAAAATAAAAGCAAAATACAATAGTTATAACACGTTGTACGAGTTCATTTACAACATTTCTAACATTGTATAAAATGATTATCGCTTAAATTAATACAAAAATAATAATCGTGTTTAGACATTTCAATAATTAAAAAAAAACATTTCAGTAAATAGTATTAGAGTTCTATTTGTATAAATAATTAATATTACTCTGATTTATTAATTAAAATTGAATAATTCTAAAAATATAATGATTTTTGTATTTAATAATTTGAAAAATAATTCAGTCAATTTGTAACAAAAAAAATTAAGCAATAAGTTTTTAATACCATAAAATAACTTGTATGAACATATTTTTATACCTTTTACTGAAAAAGTCATATTTTAGGAGGGTCAACCACAATTTCTCAAACTGGTTTACACTTGTCAAAATCGAGAACAATAAAGTAATTTTAACTTTTACTACTATAATAAGATATAACTTAAATTTATTCAACTTTTGTGATATTTTTTTTTCTCTATTAAGCTTCCTCAAAATCGTCTTTACTAATATATAATAAAATAAAAAAATTATATGGAGATTGTTTTTTTCAAATAAGACACACATACATTATAGTTAATAGTAGATGCCTCATAGTGTCATTTTTAAATTTAACACGTTTTATCTAAATTATTTTTTGATGATATTATTTTATTCTAAATCAAGTTTAATTCTTGATATTTTTCACTAAAATGCAAAATTTAAGTCAATTTCTAAGTTTATAAATGTTATTAATTAATGTAGGTAGTTGAAAGATTTTGACAATAGAGTTTTTTCGGATTTTTATTTTATTAGGTCTAATTGCATATTTTGTCCCCGCTTTTACATTTCTCACGATTTTGATCCCTAAAAATATTTAATTGCATTTTATTATCCCAACGTTGTTCTCCGTTAGCAACTTTGATCTTCAATCCAATTCCGTACAAAAACTTATAGGGTAGATGATGTGGCATTATGGGAAATTGAAAAACTGATGTGTAGATATTTTAGTGAGTATGATAGATGTAGATGCTCTTATAAATGTTCTATTTCAAAAAAATAATAAATGCTAACATTTTTATTATGGAAATATCTAATATTAATTAATAGCCACAATACAGAAATCAAGGGCTGCCAGCTTGATATTAGCGCAGATCTGTTTGGAAAATCAATTTTTTTACCAACCTGTTAAACCGTAGAATTGCCGGTTTTACCGGTTCTAACCAGTTTTTGACCGATTCTTACGGTTCTTGTTCGGTTTAATAATTCTCGGTTTTAGAAGGGCTCCGAACCGGTGAGATGGCCGGTGCCCGATCCAACCGGTTGAACCGGCCGGTCCGGTTTTCAAAACATTGCTTATTCTTGTCAGATTTGACAATCTCATGGTGGCTCCTTTTCTTATCATTTGTCGTTTTAGATGATTGTAGATCACTTGTGGATGGTTTGGGTACACAGATGCTTATTCATGTAAAGAGAAATCATAATAGGACAACTGATTTTATGTCTAAACATGTTTTTTTCTTCTTCATGATAATGTATAAACTGAGATGAACCAATATTACAATTGGATTTCAAGTTTGTCAATGAGTTTTGACCATGGGAATGCATTTCTGGCGGACTTGTTCGCGGTGGAGGTAGGATTGAGCCATGCTCGGGATCTTGAATTTAGAAATATTCGTTGTGTCACGAATTGTTGTCAGGTCGTGGACGTTCTCAAGAGTTTGACGAATGTCTCAACGTTTTGGGCAAGAGACTCCATTGCTAGAGTGTGTGCTTTAACAGACAAGGAGTGGAGAGTGGTGTTTAACCAGGTTCTCAGTGAAAGGAATAATTCAGCCGACTGTTTAACTCGCCAAGCGTCACGAGGGGAACTTCACGTCATATATGGATAAATCCTCCATATAATGTTATTGCGTCCTTGTATTTAGACGCGCTTCAGCAGCTATTTTGTGTTTAGTGTTCCTCTTATAACAAAAAAAAAAAAAAAAAACTGAGAAGGATTTTTAGCTTTCCTCTTGTAACAAAGCGTGAGATTGTAACATTCCCTGTATCCTCTTCACTGCGGAACCACCACCGTAGAAGGAGGATACCACCACCGCTCTCTACACGATGAACGATTTCGACGGCCTGTTAGGTACCGAATTCGGGTTCAAACCCCGAGGCAAATCAGTTCCAATGGCTGGATCCTCCAACTTCACAACCACCACTTCTTCTACTTCCTCCGTCAACTTCGATTTAGGTCCTCAATCTTCTTCCAGTTCCACCAAAACCCCCTCCGCCGATCTCGACTCGGTTTTCCGGGCCAAGTCCGTCAACTTTCCTGTCTACGACGACGACATTTTCGACGGCGTCCCCGGTCTCAGAACCTCCTCCTCCTCCAAACTCCCATCCTACGACGACGTTTTCGCTTCTCCGGGAGAGGCCACCGCCTTCGACGATCTTCTCGGCGGCTTCGGTCAATCCAAGAGCTCGCGGAAGGAATTGCATGATGATGATAAAGGTGGTTCCGCCGATTTCGATGACTTGATCCCTGGATTCGGGAGCAGTACTACTACCAAGGCTTCCACTGAAACTGAAAGGTGTGGTTAGTTACTGTTTCTGTCTTCTTAATTAAGCTTGTTCATGCGTATGATGAAGTGCATTTTGCTTGAATTGAAAGTGTAGTTTGAATATACTGAATATTGTGTAGTGAGAAATGAGGCACTGAGATATAGCTCATTAGCACTGAGGTTTATTGATAAATAACATGTGAAGCACTGAGATTAAAGCTATACTAGAATGAACGCGAAATGCTAAAATAACTATATAATTGGAAACAGAGAAGCTAGCTACTGTTAAATTCAGATTCTGTTATCTGTTTTTTGAATGTAACATGCGCAAAATTATTACAGAATGTTCCATTTAAGGGTTTAAAAGCTTTCATTAGCATGTTAGTCGGTGATGGGTGAACTCCATTATTTTAGGATAATCACGGCCTGATGATTGTGTTAAACTTATGTGATGAACACAAAGCATTGGCCATTGGCTATAATCTTCTTTGAACTTTTGATTGTTTAGGTATCTATGGAATATCATCAACTGACAATGTCTTTTCAGGCAGCATTCTTCTCTATTTAGTAATTCGTGCCCCTGAGTAGAAAAGTTTACTACCACGAGTGCCTGTTTCGTTTACCATTTCGGTTGAAAATAATTACGTTTGGGTGTTAAAATTTAATTTTGCTTAAAGTGAATGTGTTTTGGTGACTTTTTCTGTTGGCCAAAAGTAAGTTTATAGGTGACTGAAGTACGTTTAAGATAAGTGAAATTATTTTACTTTTATGTTGAGAAGAATTCAGCCCATGGGACCCACAAACTACATCTATATTTGTCCTCAAAAGTAATTCTACCTTACCATCCAAACAAAAACCAATTTTCAAATTACTTTTACTAGATCATTTCCAAACACAAATTCATCCTCTCAAACTTAATTCTTCCAAATTTTAGTTTTTCAAACTTAATTTACTGAACTATAAAACAGATGGATCTATTCCAATCAACTTCAAGATATTATTTTTCTGCTAGCTATAGTTGCAGTTAAACAAGGCATGACGAGCTTACTAATGCCATCAGTAAGTTATTGTCTGGATATTTAATTGAGTAAACCACCAACTTTATCTATGATCTTCACGCCCTTCTTCAACTTAGTACTCATGCAAAGTTTCCACAAAAAGTAGTTCTCGAATCTCCTGTTCTTCATGTTAGTCCCCAAATTATCTCTTTATCCTTCACGACTGTCCCCAAACTATCTTGGCAAGGACTAACGTGAATGGCATATAGATAGTTCAAGGACTACTTTTCATTGAAGTTCTACATGAGCACTAAGTTAAAAAATTGTGCCAAGTTCGGGCCTCGGGGACCAAATTGGTGGTTTATTCATTTAAAATAATTTGGTCTTAGTTGTTTGGAACTTGGAGGCAGCTATTCTGGAATTTGGCTAGCATTCAGAATTGATTTGGATGGGAAGGGGATGCTTATTGCTGATTATGTATTCTCTTCTTCTATGATTGCACGAACTGTCTGTGTAGCAGTGAAGACTTAGGTGTACTGTTGAATAGATCTTTCAAGTTTCAAGCATATTGAATGTCCTGCGCATTTTTAAATATCAGTATGAGGTTGTTGCTTGTATGATATCAGTTTTTGTGGTAATCTATGAGGTTGATATTTAAGTGGGAAAGCATCATTTGAAAGGTATAGTTGTGCTTGCTGATTTTATTTGTTATAGTAGACGATTGATAATGGAGCTCAGAGGAGCTAAGAAGAGGCACCAATGAACTGATTTTCTTCTGTGACTTTATCTTTGTTTGACATGTTCGAATTAGGCCATTATATGTGGACACTGTTGAGTCACACAGGAACTACTGAACATGGAAAAAAAGGAGTGATTCCAATGAAACCTTGTACTCAAATTACTTCATGAGTTTGAGAATGCCTTACACCTTAGGAAGATTAAGTTCCAACTTTTAAGAGTATTAAGTTTTGGGATGTCTAATGATTTTCCTTTGCTGCATTTCTGTCTAAGAAGCGGATTCATCATTTTATCAGGTTGCTTATGGGACCAGGTCTATGCAGAAAGAAGTTTATTGTTGTTCTAAGGATACTTTGTCCAATAGGAGCTAGGAATTTATAGTTTTATGTGTTATGACTTTGTTGTTGCTAAGAATCTCATTTGGTTAAATGAAACTGAAGGGATTGCGAATAGGAACTAGAAAAAGGGGCAACCCAATCCCATATTTTTCACATATTGATTGATATATCGTAATATTTTTTTACACAGGCCCAGTCCTGATATTGGTTTTTCATCAGAATCTACTGTCAATGCATCTAAAATGGCCTCCAGTGCAATGGAAGACCCTTTCAAAGTATTTGAATCAGCTTCAGCTCCAATAGACTCATCCTCAGGGCACTTTACAGACCCATTGGACGAAATTAGTAAATTTACTAGTTCTAGAAGCACAAGAAATGATAAGTCATCAAATTCTAATGGTGTAGTATATGATGATACTGATCATTTCGATGTACTTGGAAATTCAGTACCAGCATTCTCATCAGAGAGAAATAGCAGGCAGGGCAGCAGTTCCCCAACACCACGGTCAAACACAAGTTCAAGTTGGACTGGAGATAAAGAATCATTTGACAAATCGTCTGTGAGGAGTCCTGAGACACAGACACAAAACAAGATTCCTGTTGAACATGATCAGGAGTTTCATCAGGCTCCATATGACATGCCTACATATTCAACAGATTCTACTCAACCAGCTGGCCAAAGGTCTACATCCCCTTCTTATGATGATGATGGTTTGAGACATGTCAATACTCAGGCGGATATGTCTCCAAGATATGAAGAAAATTTGAACTCAAATGATGATATATGGCTGGTGGTATCGGAGATTCCTCTTTTTACACAACCAACTGCTGCTCCACCACCTTCAAGACCACCTCCTCCCCGACCAGTACATATCCCCAAATCTGGAACAAGTTCATCAGCCTCTGCCAATGCCAGAAAGAAAGATAATGAATTTTCTTCTTTCCCAAGCTCCACTCGGTTTTCTCAGAATCCTAAATCAGCTCCTGCTGCAACCAAGTTTTCTTCTGCATCTCAGTTTGATGAAGTTGAAGATTTTGCCATGGGTAAAAGTCATTGTAATGACACTCAACATGGAAATGGTCTTCCTGATGAAGAAATAGAGATGAACTCAGCTGCCGCAGCTATGAAGGAGGCTATGGATAGAGCTGAAGCTAAGCTTAGGCATGCAAAGGAGGTTAGGGAGAGAGAGAATACGAAAGCTGCAAGAAGCAAAGAACATGTGCAAGTGGAAAGTGACAGTGCTGAGCCTGAGGAGAGAGGAAATAAGGAATGGTTAGACCACGAGTGGCTGCAAAAGGAGAGGGAGGAAAACGAGCAAAGAAAACTTCAGATGGAAAGGGAGGAGAAAGAAAGAGAGCAGAGACTTGAGAGCGAAAGACAAAAGGCAAGACAGGCTGTAGAAAGAGCTACGAGAGAAGCGCGTGAAAGAGCAGCTGCTGGAGCTCGCCAAAGAGCTGAGAGGGCTGCAGTCGAGAGAGCTAATTCAGAAGCTAGAGGGCGTGCTGAAAGGACTGCAGTTCAGAGGGTACAAGCAGAAGCCCGTGAAAGGGCTGCTGCTGAGGCAAAGGTAAGAGCTGAAAAAGCTGCTGCACAGGCAAAGGAGAGGGGAACGCGAGTAAAAGTAACTGCTTCTGACGCACGAATTAAAGCTGAACGTGCTGCTGTTGAAAGGGCTACTATGGAGGCCCGAGAAAGAGCTGCAGCTTCTACAAGGATGAGCCAACAAAAGAATGAAAATGATTTTGAGTCATTCTTCAGCACAGATGCACGAGCCAATAGTGCTCCAAGGCCTCCTAGAGCTAGCTCTTCAGTGAGTGCTTATTTTTGTTCAACATCATTTATACTAATATATCATCTCTTGGCTTTGGTGTTTGGTTTCTCCCCATCATGGTAGCAAGTTTTATTTATTGAGATCTTATTTTATTCTTTCCATTTGTATTCGAATAAAAATGAAATATATGAACTTGACAAGATTTAAGATTATTCTCATGTGTTAAATGAAAACAAATGGCGTACTAACTCGCATGTTGGTGCTACCATCTTACTGTTGTTTTGTTAATTTTCTGGATCTCCTTGCTTTCAGGATTCTGCATTTGATTCCCAATTTCAGTCAGATGTAACCCGGAAATCTACAAGTACATCTTCAAACATGAAGAAAGAATCATCATCCACTAATATTGTTGATGATCTCTCCTCAATTTTTGGAGGTAGGTTTGTGTGTGATATAGGAGAAAATCTTCAGCACTCCTGTAGCACTGAAGATTTAGTACATCCCTCTCTCACAATGTGGCAGTTATGCTTCTTTTTTGAGTTCAGAGTAGAATTAAAATTAAGAATAACTTACCATAAAAGCCAGGTATCATGCTTTGAGGGGGGGGGGGTATGTACTACGGGACAAAAAAAATTTCCGTCATATTGATGCAAAGATTGTTTGCATTTTTTGGTCTCATTGCTTACTGGACTCTTTTTATCCGTTCTCTTTTATGGTTTGAAGCTTCTCCGTCACCTAGAGAATTCCAGGAAGTTGAAGGGGAAAGTGAAGAAAGGCGAAAGGCCAGGTTGGAACGCCTTCAAAGGGCTCAGGAGCGTGCGGTATGTTTTACTGTACTTTTGTCCTTAATTTAAATATTTTCATTGTTCTTAATTGAAAAAGGACAAAGAATGTCCTGTTTTCAAACCAACTTGACATTGCATTTTCAAAAATAAGTTTAAATTGTTTGTCCATGTTAGTTGTAACCATTATCATTTTATACCAGGCAAAAGCATTGGATGAGAAGAATCAACGGGACCTACAAACTCAAAGAGAGCAAGCTGAGAGACATGTTAGTGATATCTTTCGTTTTTTTATTTTTTTATTTGTGTGTTCATTTTATTTTTATTTTTTTTGGGCGTGGGGTGGGGGGGGGCTCATACACTTGTGTTGTGCCACTGCATATATGCTAGGGCTGCCCAGAGGTTTCGGCCCGAACCCGAACCCGAACCCAAATCACTGATGTAAAAATAAACTGAAGTTGGGTGGGTTGTAAAAGACAAGTAAACACAGGTAAAGGCGGTCAGATATGGTTGAGGACAATTTTTGTCCCGTCAGAACCCGAACCCAATCCTGCCAAGTTAACATTGAAATAAAGTTGATCTTGCATAGCTGTCACAGCAGAGCCTTGTCCATTTCGATCTATCAAAGAGTTAATAAAATCTGAAGACTCCAATCCCAAGCGAACTGCTAATACCAAAAGTCTAGTATCTTCTCTCAAGCTCTCAAAAGACTCAAACCCTCTTTTTCCCTTGCACACAACTCACAAATTTGAAATCAACGTTGTGCTCCTTCAAGATGCAGTGTCGTGCCTTGACAGTGGCGAGATGCAGCGCCTTGACCGTGCCGAGATGCAATAACAGTGCCTTGACCATGTCAGGATGCAGCATCCCCTCGGTTGTTCTGTTGCCATCAAGTACGCATGCCCTTCAACCCTAATGACGTCCCCAAGGCCGGTCTACTTGAAACTGCCACCTCTGTTTGTATTTGCACCTCCGATAACAAAACAGTGAACCTCATCCACCTTTGTGTTTGATCTGCTCAAAATTGCAACCTCCGCTTGGATTCGCACCTTGATGACGCAATTGTGATCCCCATCCATGGAGGTTATTCATTAAAAGTTACCATATACTTATGGCTATACCTATATTTTGTGGAAACCAGGAACTTGTCGTCCGCTTACCTTGATGTATTTAATGAAGGGATTTTTTTATATGTTGGATGATTGTGTTAGTTGGATTCTACTTCTCAGTTCTCTATTAATTTGCAGAGTTTTCGTTATGATGTGATTTTAATTTAGTATCTAATTTTATCTGTACATTGATTTCAGAGGCTTGCTGAAACACTGGATTTTGAAGTTAAGCGCTGGGCTGCAGGAAAAGAGGCGAACTTGCGTGCTTTGCTTTCCACGTTACAATATGTATGTTCTTTGTACACTACCCAGGATATGTTGACTTATGTTGTCTCTTGTTTTTTTTATTTTTTTAAATGCTTGGGCCCACATTTTTTTTTGAGATCACCAGTCTACCTCCTAGAGCTAGAAATGAATAGGTGCGGTAATTCTAAATTGCGAAACCTATGCTATTAGTTTCAATTGCTCTATTCATTGTAGGTTCAACCAGTATATTAAATTCCTCCATTATATATTTATTCATATTGGCATTTTCCAATCAGATAATTACTGAAATTAGACACATCACTAGCAGAAAAGTATGACGTTGCGCAACATTGAAATGAAGTACTTATAATCCAGTTCAATCACAGTCAATCAAGATAAATTAAGGGCAAAAGCAACTTGTTTTTGTAATTTAATAGATTCTGAAAACTTCCTTCTTGTGAATCCTGAATCAGGCAAACAGTCCCTTAATTCATGGTATTTTTATGGTGGTTTTGTTTTGTTTTTCTCCTATGCTTTGCATGTCATGTTTACTCATCTACTTCATGAATGATTATCAGGTACTGTGGTCTGAATGTGGTTGGCAGCCAGTTTCTTTGACTGACTTGATAACAGCCGCGGCTGTTAAAAAGGCTTACAGGAAAGCTACATTGTGCATTCATCCTGATAAAGTGCAGCAGAAGGGTGCCACTCTTCAACAGAAATATATTGCAGAAAAGGTGTTTGATTTACTCAAGGTATTTTAGGGCTTTTTTATGTCACTTATATATGCTTTCTAATCAATGCTTTATCAAGAACGAAGTGATTGCGGGATACAATTAAAGAATAGGCTACTGTTATTTTGAAACGCCTTTTAAGTTCTAAATGTGTGTTTCCACATTACATTTTTAGCCAAATGTTGACAGGTATTTCAATATCTATATTAATTGTTATCTAGTAGTATCCTCACACATAATAAATAGCTAGACTGGTTTTCTTTTGTTAATGTTTTTTTGGGTCGAAGTTGTTAATGTATACTAGTTTCGTTTGTTTGGTATAGTAAGGTAGTTGGGCTCTGAAGCCCATTTGTAAGGTGTATATATTTGTTCTCTTGACATGTATCATTAGTTATGATTGACTAAGAAAGTTTTTCAGCATTCTACTTCCCCTTCTTCATGGTATCAAGAGCCCTACACTAGATTTCTAGTGGGTTTATTCCCTATTGAGAAGTATGGACTAGAGATATGGGCAAAGTAGTCCTTTTAAAGGGTAGAGCAACCCTCACCCCTAAGCTAGCTTTTGGGGTAGAGTTAGGCCTAACCAAAATTCTATCATTCCCGGCGGCATAACCTTTTCTTTTCCGGCGACCTCGCGTATCGTTTTTCGCACAATTGCTACTGTCAGATTCATCTCACCATTGCCGTTTGAGCGCCACCAGAACCATTGAGAATGTATTTTGCATGCTGTCAAAGCTGGCCCTGCCTCCTAGAGACTCCACCGCTGTCACATGCTGGTGATGCCGCTATTTGTGTCGGTTTCCCCTTCCCCTTTTTTCGGCAAATCCCTCTCTCTTCAGTGAGGATGAGTTCTCACCGCCACCACCATTGCGGTTGCCTCTCTCTGATGATAGAAACCATCTACTTAGTCGCCCTCATCGGTGGCCACCACTGACAGCCACTGCAGACGCCATTGACCGGTTTGTTCTGGCTTGTGGGATTCCATTTATTTGGTACGTTTCCATTACTTTATTTCTAGCTTTAAGCTTTGTGGCCACATTAGTGTCTTTCTTCTTCACATGGTCAATCTATCTACAGGTATTGCACTAGAGAAATTAGTGGGTTCCTCCAATTATTTCTCATGGTCTGAAGCTTTTGGGAAACGTTTCATCAGACAGACTTAAAAGATCACCTCTACACTAGGCTTGAGAATGTGAAAACCAATACAGATAACTTGGCAATCAATCCAGTACTGTGTGCTTTGTTGTGGGCTTGTGGCAGCCTATCGATACTTCTCTTCTTAATATCTACACTAATTTTGATACTTGTTTATGGTCCCAAGCTAAGGATCTTTACAGTAAAGATATTCAACGCCTACACTCGGTTGATAGTTCTTGACTTTGTTGGGTAGATTTTTCTCTTAAGATTGAGTTTAATGCTCTTATTTGCTGGTAAAACCACTGTTGAGGATCTTGCTCAACGAGGCAATATTTGTATGTTATGCGTTCTTGGCCTTTGTTTTATCTTGATACCTAAGTTGTCAATCCCGGCGGGATCCCGGGATCCCATCCCAGCCATGCCCTGGGACGGATTTTTCCATCCCAGACCAGTTCTCTGTCCCGGCCATCCCGGATGGGATTCCGGGAAAATTCCTGCAAAATCCAGGTCATCCCAGCGGGACAGCATTTTTGCAAAAATCCCCCCTCCCCCAATGTAAACGTTGGGGGTTTTTATTTAGGGGTATTTTCAGGTTTTCACAACGGAAAGCCCCCTAGAACATTGATTTGTTTGATCTTTCCCTCTCTTCTACCCACTTCGACCCTCTTCTCCTCTCTTCTTTCATGTAAAATATAGACATAGATTCGCTATCTCGGCCGTCCTGCTTTCTGGGGTCCCGCTATCCCAGTTTTGAGGCTGGCCTATTAGAGTATACTACTCGTGATAAGTAAAGCTACTGATTGTAGCTGAGTTAGTGTGTTAGTTATGCTTGCTTAGCTGTCAAGCTTAGCTGGCATAACAGAATTAAGAGTTAGTTGTTAGAGTTTGTTAGAATTGTTAGCTTGTTCATCAAGCTTTATATTCTTCTATAAGTACTGAACTATGGTCTATTGTATCATTACCTTTGAAATGAATGAGAATTAGATTTACAGAGTTCTGAGTTTTCAACATGGTATCAAGAGCAGGTCACGATCCTTGAGATCTCTCTCGATTTTCTTTTCTTCTCCTTCTTCTTCGTCATGGCTGACGAAATTCCAGAGATTCCGATCCCGATTCCAGTTCCAGTGGCTCAACCGCAGTTGAGTTCATCCACGCTTGTTCACAAGCTTACGTTGAAGCTTGATGATACAAATTTTCTTTCATGGAAGCAGCATGTGGAAGGGATCGTTCGCACTCACAGGTTGCAGAGTTTCCTTTCTCCTCCTGAGATTCCACCACGATTTCTCACTGAAGAAGATCGTGTGAATGCAGTGGAGAATCCTGCATATCAAGTCTGGGAGCAGCAAGATTCTGCTCTGTTTACGTGGTTACTTTCTTCGCTTTCACCATCAGTGCTTCCTACTGTGGTGAATTGCTCTCAGTCCTGGCAAGTCTGGGAAGCAGTGCTCGAATTCTTCCACGCACACGCTCTCGCGCAGTCCACACAACTGAGATCTGAGATTCGATCCATCTCCAAGGGATCGAAGTCGTGTTCTGAGTATCTCAAGCGTATTAAGTCGATTGTTAATGCGCTAATCACGATTGGAGATCCAATCTCCTATCGTGAACACTTGGAAGCAGTGTTTGATGGCTTGCCTGAGGAATACAGTCATCTTCAAACGATTGTGTACAATCGTGAATCACCGAGTTCGATTTCGCAGGTTGAAGCGATGATTATCGCACATGAAGCGCGTCTTGATCGCGCTCGTACTCGCCAGATCTCGACAAATCCTCCGTCGGCGCTCCTTACTCAGGCTTCACCGCCACCAGCGACTCAACCTCCGCTGTCGACACCGTCGCCGGTGGCCTCTGAAGCAAATTATGCTTCTGGATCTGTCGATTCTTCCTATAAGGATCGTTCTTATGATGATCGCAGTGATGATCGCACTGGATCCTATGAATCGCGTGGACGTGGTGGCTACACTAGCAACAATGGTGGAAACAACTCTCGTGGTGGCTACAATGGCCGTGGAGGAGGTAGAGGTAATAATCGCAGCGTTCAGTGTCAGATTTGTAAGAAGTATGGACATGATGCTACTGTTTGTTACTATCGTGGTTCTTCATCTTCATCCACTCCTTCTTCTGGCATTTCTGGAATGAACTCATGCTATGGAATGCAATTTTCTAATTTTCCTATGATGCCTATGCCTCAGTTTGGCTTCTCACCTTACTGTGGATCTCCTCAGTTTGGTTTTCCCACTCAGTTTGGTCAGCAACAACAGTTTGGTCATGGACATTCATTCTCTGGTTTTCCTTTTGGTCCTCAACAGTTTGGATTTAGTTCCTTTGCTGGTACTCCATGGAGTAATTTTCCTTCTCAGTTCAACAATGGAGGACAGAGGCCTGGAAATTCCATTGCAAGGCCTCCACAAGCTATGCTTACTGGCACATCACAGGCTGGAGGATCTGCTTCAGCAAACCTGAGCACTTGGTTCCCTGATTCTGGTGCTACTCACCATGTGACAAATGACTCCTCAGTCATCTCAGATAGTGTCTCCCTCACTGGTAATGATCACATCTTCATGGGGAATGGACAAGGTTTGCCA
The DNA here is from genome assembly GCF_012489685.1 of Lotus japonicus. Taxonomy (NCBI): domain Eukaryota; kingdom Viridiplantae; phylum Streptophyta; class Magnoliopsida; order Fabales; family Fabaceae; genus Lotus; species Lotus japonicus. The sequence goes on from NC_080041.1 coordinate 77,470,767, forward strand.
ATCCTCTCTATAGGATCTGCTTCTTTTCCTTCTCCTTATCATAATACAACCACACTCACTCTTAAAAATCTGCTTCTAGTTCCCAATATCACCAAGAATTTGGTTAGTGTAAGTAAGTTTGCAAGGGACAATCATGTTTATTTTGAATTTCACCCTTCTTTCTGTGTTGTTAAATGTCAGGTCACATCTAGAGTTCTTCTTCAAGGTCATGTTGGACCAGATGGCTTGTATGTCTTTGAAGGCATGCATACTCCTTCCCTTTCCAAGACATCTCCTATTCCAGCTTCTGCTTCTTTGTCTCCAGTGGCTGTTTCAGACTCAGTTTCTGCTTTGTCAGCTGCATTATCTAGCTCTACTACACCTAGTCTTAGTCCTAAGTCTATAGTTTCATCTTCTGCTCTTGTAAGCCCAACCTCTTATGGTTTGTGGCATTCTAGATTAGGTCATCCTCATCATGAGGCTTTGCATTTAGCTTTAACCTCTTGTAATATTCAAGTTCCTAATAAAACAAAGTTCAATGTTTGTTCAGCTTGTTGTCTTTCTAAGTCTCATCGCTTGCCATCTCATTCTTCTACTACTGTTTACTCCTCTCCTCTAGAGCTAATTTTTGCTGATTTATGGGGGCCCTCCTCTATTGAGTCTTCTTGTGGTTTTTCTTATTTTCTTACTTGTGTGGATGCCTTTTCTCGTTTCACATGGATCTTTCCTATGAGAAAGAAATCTGATACTTGTTCCACATTTCTACAGTTTCAAGCTATGGTAGAATTGAAATTTAGCAAGAAACTTAAGTCTATTCAAACTGACAATGGCACAGAGTTTAAACCCCTTACTTCCTATTTTACAAAGTCAGGGATTGTTCATAGGTTGACATGTCACATCACCAAAATGGTAGTGTGGAGAGGAAACATCGCCATATTGTTGAAACTGGCCTTTCCTTGCTAGCACATGCTCATTTGCCATATCAATTTTGGGATCAAGCTTTTCTTGCAGCTGTGTTTCTCATTAACAGATTGCCTACCTCTGTTTTAGGCAATGCAAGTCCTTACCTTAAGCTTTTTAATACACAACCTGATTACAAGCTACTTAGAGTTTTTGGCTGTGCTTGTTACCCACATTTGAGGCCTTACACACAATCCAAGTTGTCTCTGAGGTCTAAGCTTTGTGTGTTCATGGGCTATTCATCACAACATCAAGGTTATAAGTGTATGGACAATGAAGGCAAAATTTATATCTCAAGGGATGTGGTTTTTGATGAATTCAACTTTCCCTATCCACACATGTTCACTTCCTCAGAGGTTCCTCACCCAGATCAAGGGCTTTCTTCTATTATTTCTCTGGTACCAGCTGCTGTTCATGGTCCACCTCAAGCTGTTAATGCTCCTCCACTTTCACCTCCCTCTTCAGGGGACACTCATCCCAGTGGTTTTTCAGTTCAGCAGCAGCCTAGTCACTCACCTAGTCATGGATCATCTTCTGGATCAGCACAGCCAGGTCATAATAATTCTGCAACTTCTTCTTCTACTGGTGCAATTGCTCAGCCCATTGGGAATGTTCATCCCATGCAAACAAGGGCAAAATCTGGTATTGTCATGCCCAGATTATTTCCCACACTTCTCCTAACCCAAGCAGAACCTACAAACTCTACTCAAGCATTAAAGGATCCTAAGTGGAAGGCTGCTATGCAAGCTGAATATGATGCCTTGATGGCCAATGGAACCTGGACTTTGGTTCCACTCCCTAAGGATCGAAAGCCTATTGGCTGCAAATGGGTATTTAGGGTTAAAGAGAATGCTGATGGGACAATTAATAGATACAAAGCAAGGTTGGTGGCCAAAGGATATCACCAAGTGAAAGGGTTTGACTACTCAGAAACTTTTTCTCCAGTGGTAAAGCCAATTACTATTCGCATAATCCTCAGCTTGGCTATCACTAAGAAGTGGCACATTCATCAACTTGATGTGAATAATGCTTTTCTTAATGGGGCACTTCAAGAGGAGGTCTACATGACACAACCCTCTGGTTTTCTTTGTAAAGACAAGTCTTTTGTGTGCAGACTGCACAAGGCTCTCTATGGCCTCAAACAAGCCCCAAGAGCTTGGTTTGAAAGGTTAAGGGCAGCTCTAGTTAAGTATGGTTTCACTCCTAGCAAATGTGATCCTTCCTTGTTCACTTTCTCCACCAAAGGTTGTGTTATCTACATTCTTGTTTATGTAGATGACATTATTATTACTGGGAATTCACTGCCATTAGTTCAACAAGTGGTGAAGAATCTTGATTCAGAATTTTCCTTGAAGCAGTTGGGGCAGCTAGACTATTTCCTAGGTGTTCAAGTTCATCATTTGAAGGACAGATCCTTACTTCTTACACAAACAAAATACATCAATGATTTGCTTGAGAGAGCAGAAATGGGGGAGGCCAAAGGCATATCTACTCCCATGATTGGAGGTGCTAAGTTGAGCAAATATGGCTCAGATTATTTTGCAGATCCAACATTGTACAGGTCTATTGTTGGTGCTCTGCAGTATGCTACTTTGACAAGACCAGAGATTAGCTTTGCAGTGAATAAGGTTTGCCAATTTCTCAGCCAGCCCTTGGAGGATCATTGGAAGGCTGTCAAAAGAATACTTAGGTATCTTAAAGGCACCATACATCATGGTCTTCACCTTAGGCCTTGTTCCTTACACACTTCTGTCCCTCTTGTGGCCTTTTGTGATGCTGACTGGGGATCTGACCCTGATGACAGACGATCAACCTCGGGCACTTGTGTCTTTTTTGGTCCAAATTTAGTCTCTTGGAGCTCCAAGAAACAGACCTTGGTTGCTAGATCTAGCACAGAGGCAGAATATCGCAGCCTGGCCAATACATCAGCAGAATTACTTTGGGTTCAGTCATTATTGCAAGAGCTTCAGGTTCCCTTTTCTCCACCTCGAGTATTTTGTGATAATATGGGTGCAGTTGCTCTCACTCATAATCCTGTTCTTCATACTCGCACCAAACATATGGAGCTTGATATCTTCTTTGTGAGGGAAAAGGTTCTTGACAAGACTTTTTGTTCATCACATTCCTTCTGAAGACCAGATTGCTGACATATTCACCAAAGCTCTTTCCCCTACTAGGTTTGAGTATCTTCGTTCCAAACTCAAGGTGCTTGAGCGGGTTCCTTCTCCCCCACCTTGAGTTTGCAGGGGTGTATTAGAGTATACTACTCGTGATAAGTAAAGCTACTGATTGTAGCTGAGTTAGTGTGTTAGTTATGCTTGCTTAGCTGTCAAGCTTAGCTGGCATAACAGAATTAAGAGTTAGTTGTTAGAGTTTGTTAGAATTGTTAGCTTGTTCATCAAGCTTTATATTCTTCTATAAGTACTGAACTATGGTCTATTGTATCATTACCTTTGAAATGAATGAGAATTAGATTTACAGAGTTCTGAGTTTTCAACATGGCCGCGCCAGCTGGGAACTGTGATTGACAACATAGCTTGTTACTAAAAAATGCCATTCTTCATGGTGAACTTCAAGAGGAAATTTATATGGAGCAAGTTCTTGGTTTTGTTGCTCAGAAGGAGTCTTATTTGGTTTGTAAACTTTGAAACTCTCTTATGGCCTTTAGCAGTCACCTCGTGCTTGGTTTGGAAGATTAAGTATTGTCATCCAAAATTTTGGTATGATTGTCGTGAATATGATCATACGATCTTCTATGGACATATTCCTCTGGGAAAATGCATCAGTCTCATTGTTTATGTTGATGACATTGTTATCATTGGGGATAATCATAGTGGCATTGGTGAATTGAAGCAACACTTGTTCCGTCACTTTCAAACCAAGGATTTGGGCTTGCTCATATTCTTTTTTGGCATGGAAGTAGTTCAATGTGACTGTGGTGTTATTGTCTCTCAAAGGAAGTATGCGTTGAATATTCTCAAAGAAATTGACATGTTAGGCCGCAAACCATTAGAAACTCTTATGAATCCTAATGTCAAGCTTCTCTCAGGATAGAGGAGCTGTTGACTGATCCTGGTAGATATCCGAGACATACTTGTCAGACATTTCATTTGTGGTATACCGGTGACTCGTGAGCCAGTTTCTTCAATCTCCTTGTGATAGCCACTGGGATGCAGCCATTTGAATTTGTGATATGTCCAGAAATCTCCTGGTCATAGTCTATTATATTAGAGTAAAGGTGACATTTACAGAATTGGTCATATCCAGATGTTGATTGGGCTGGATTGCCTTTCAATAGAGTTCTACCTCAAGTTAATGTGTTCGCTTTGGAGGTTATATTGTTTCTTGGAAAATCAATACGCAGGAATTTGTAACTAGTGCTTAGGCAGAATATAGGCTAGGGCTATGGCTTTGGTTACGTGCGAGTTCACATGAGTTTAACGTGTAATTCAAGAAGTAAAATTTGCAGAAATATCATAAACGAAGTTTTGTGATAGTCCGACTGTTATTCAAATTGCTTCCAGGCTAGCCCATTATTTCATGAGAACCAAACATATCGAAGTGGATTGTCATTATATTAGGGATGTGTATCTTTTGGGTTCATCATCACTAGCTACATTAGATTTAGTACTAAGATCAACTAGTTGACGTCCTCACAAAATCTCTTTGGCCCCCGTATTGAATTCATTTATATTCTCCAGCCTGAGGGAGAGTATGGATGTAAACTAGTTTAGTTTGTATAGTATCTTAAGGTAGTTGAGCTTTAAGAGCCATTTGTAAGGTGTACTTTCCTTTGTCATCTATCATTAGTTAAAAAATGAACGGATAAGAAAGATTTTCAGCATCTTCTTCATCTTCATTTATGATGTGCTGCCTCTGCAGCTTATCAGTTTCTTATCCTATTTAGTCCTCGCAAATATATTTGGTCCTTCTATAATTTGCTTTGACTCATGAACCTTAATTCACTTTAATTCATGAGCCTTAGGGTGTTTTCCTGCCACTGGTGAGTTTTCCACATGATGTTTCCTCCTCTCCAATCTTTTTTTTTGGGAGCTGAAAATAGCTGTTCTATATGGGCTATCATCTATAGTTATCTTTGTATGTTCTTCCAATTGAATGAGCATTATATCTTGTCATATAAGATGGCGCGTTTAGTTTCTTATCTTGGTCTCTGTCATGTCTGTTGATAAATACTAAATTGTATAAAATAGAAAAATATGAAACCAAAATTTTGATTTTATTGAACTATAAACAACACACTGAAGTTTTTGTTTTAATCCAAACCATATCAGTAACTTCCACAGTAGTTGTATATGACGTTCTGTATTGACAACTCAAACAATTGAATAAAAGGAGATTGGAGAGAGGAGTGCTATCACTACATTAATCACTATTTGTGGAACGAACTTAAAATTTACCCAATAATTTAGAATGCCTTGTGTATGATACTATCATTTCTCTTTTCGAAAGTTTGCGTATCCAATAAACCATTCTCTTTATGACTATACCATCAGGAGTTTACATTTGACTTTGATAATTTATAACAGGAAGCATGGAATAAGTTCAACTCAGAGGAGCTTTTCTAATCTCAAAATGACATTAACAACTCCAGGGTACTTTCCTCTGCCATTTCCGTCGAGGGTACCTCAACCCTGTTTCAGCTTCTACCCCACTGCACATTTGTTTCGATTCGGGTTATGTTGCATTGATGGTAAGAAAATCGATTTCCTTATCTGGTGTGAGGATTCCCAAATGCTACACTGGGGAGTAATTTTTGGTGCAATTAATGCTATCTTGGGTGGCTGTTGGGTTTATACAGATGCTTAAGAATATTGCATGTTTTGTTGTAAAATATCTTTTAGTGGCCATTTCTCTCAATTTAATTCATTATTTATGGTCGAGAGCTCATGAGCGATCAATTTTCCTTTTCTCAATTTTATTACTTGTGATATAGTACAATCTCCTGAAGATATATTATACCACCTTGTAGATTGACATTAAAATGTGGAAACGTGTAATTGAGATGAATTATTTCCATGGACTTCATTCGTACAAGCTTCTGCATTTGTTCAAAGCACGTTTGGTTTCTAATTTATCCTAGAACAGCCGTGCTATGTCTTTCAAGTTTAGCTGTGGTCTATTGTGCGTAACAGGGCGAGTGATTGCTTTAAGTTTTTCCTGTTACCCAACCAATAACGTGTTTGATTCTGTGGTTGGAAGCTCTGTAATCACTTTTGGGAAAAAGTTTTAAAGTGTTTCTTGAGTTACTGTGATTTAGGTTGTTTGCCCATTGTCAATCCAACATAATATGAAAGTTGACGGCTTAGAAACTGTAAGTTTCGTTCGTATTGTGCGGTCACTCATCCCGAAGTTATGGATCAGACAATTGACTGTAAAGACCAATAACGAAACACACGACTCTTTGATGGAATGCATTGAGTATTGTCCATCATGTGCGGCATAATCCACCAAAAAGATTGGTTTGTTGGGGTTTCGTCTCAAAAAGAATTCGCAATAGGAGATAACATAACTGCCTACAGAATAGATATTTACTTACATGTATTTTTGAAAATTATCTTAAGGATAATATAACTGCGTTGCCCAATAGATAATGATTACACAACACACAAACATCACTGCCTACAGAAGATGTTGTATGTATGGAGCTTAAAAGTTTGTGACGAAAGGTTTGTAAACCTTTAAGTCAAGCGCTACACTGGCCACTGAGCCAATAGCAGACATAACTGACACTACAAGGCAAACTACACTTATAATTTGCAGACCAATCCATGCCCTACTCCATTTTGGGATCTTCTTCTGCTTTATATACATCTCCACTGGGAAATAAACAGTCAAAGGCCAAAAATTCAGTGATCCAAGGATCCCCAAAACGTCATTGAAGAATGGAATCAACATTGCTATGAAAGTGGTTGAGATAACAAACAGTGTTCTCCAAACCAATCTAAACAAGTTTAGATTATAAGGAGCAAAACCAGGAATTGGAATCTTGTATTCCTTGTTAACTGATGGCCACCTTTTTACTGCCTCTTTCTCAATAAATGCAAAGAGGGGTTGGACATACACTTGGTACGCTCCAAACATGTGAACTAGGATTGTTGCATTAGCAATGTCTATAAGCCAATATGCGTTAGAGTAGCCAAATCCAGTGAGGAGATTCCCAGGTGCTGCGTCTCCAAAAGCAGCATAGCCAAAGCACCCACAAAGCATGTAAAATACTGTGATAACACTAATGCTTAACTTTGTGGCCTTCTTCATTGTTTTCACTTCAGATGGTGGGTTTTTTATGGTGTCCTGTGTAGTCAGAATTTATTATATGTTAATTATTTTCAATGATAAAATTGTCTTACTTTTAAGAGAAGAAAAATAAAAGGTACCTGAATTTCAATGAGAATTTGAGAGAACGAATAGGCGAAGGCTATGCAACCAAAAGATTGGAAAATCCCCCACACTTTTTCAATTTTTGTCACAGTTCTAATGGTAACTCCTGTGAGACTACCCTTGATGGTACCATTCTCTGTTCAAGAACCAATTAAGACAAGAATATCAGCAATGAAAAATAACGAAGAAGTTTTTTTATTATCATACACAATTTAAAATAGGGATGTGACCTGAAATTTTAGCAATTCCCAGGAAGAGACCAATAAAGGAATAAGTGAAAGACATGATTGCTGCAACAATTGAGAGCCACCATGTTTGAGGAAAATCTGGAATTTGAGATAAGAAAATTTGGCTTACTCCAAAACCGATCATGTATGGGTTGCTATCTATGGGACATGGGTTTTTTCCGCCTGAAGAATGGAGACAGTTAGTCCTTGTTATTGCCCTGTCATGCAAAAACCGGTTATATCAATAATGTATAGTAGTTATCAAACACTTATTTCTAAATAAAATCAGTTTCTAAATTTTAATATCTCAAAAATATCAGAAGGAACCATTAACTCACATCATACTAATGGCACCTGCGATTGTGTATCCTATTGCAGCGCCGTAAAGACTCGAGTACTGGACTATCCCACAAATCTTAGCACTGGTAGTACCTGCAAAATACATTCTTTACAATCAATCAATCTGAACCATTTAATATAAGAATCCATGTTGGTGCTACTCGATCATCGTATATTAATGTGTGTGTATATGTATAGTTACCAAGAATGTTCTGAACTGCATCCATGAAAGAATAGTTTCTTTTTCCGGAAATGGGGTCTCCTAAACGATAACATTCAGCTAGAAGCAATGAAGTGTACCAAGTAATGCTGCTGAAGATGATCAGCGCTACAGGACCAGCAACCCAACCCATTTGAGCTATTGCCCATGCTAAAGACAGCACCCCAGATCCTACAACAGCGGTTACTATGTGGGAGCTTGTAGTCCAAACGGTTCCTGCCAGAAATTAACACATCAACTATGAACATCGATCTCCATGGAAATGATTCTTTCATGTTTGGAAAATAACATTAAAATCAAGTAAACTAGAAGCTTATCCCGGTAGCTTTGAAACATGCACTTAGTGTGTGTTTGAGAATGTGCTAGGCAACCACGTAATTGATTTTGGGAAGAATTGATTTTCACATGTTTGGATATTTTCTATGATAATCAATTATGGGTTCAAAATTAATTATAGATAACGCACCTAGTGGTAACGTATGAGGTGAGTAAAATTAATTCTCAAAAAGTAAAATCAGTTTCGAATGTTTCTTAACTCAAATGGCCTTCAATTGGTGTAAGCATCTGTATATTGATTATGAAATACATTTTCATTTTGATCATTACACACCTAAAATCAATTCTAATCAAAGTTATTCAAACGAAATTCTCTTAAAGTAATCACTTTTATGATAAATGTATCCAAACATAAATCACTTTTAATAATCAGTTATGCCACAATCAATTCTATCATAATTCTACAGGTTTGTATTAACTTCTCTATCGTCATTATTAATTATGAGACTTATAATGAATTCCAAATTGATTTTAAATTTAGAACCAAATATCCAAACATGCAATTACATGATTTGGCCATTTATGAATTGGTGATGACAAAAATTGGCACAAACTTATTTTATGTGACAGAAACGTGTGGAGGTTTAATATGAGAGAGAGATCTATTCTCCTAAGAGACAAAATTATTAATGTAAAATTTGTACAACATGAATTAATTTGTACCTGTTCGTTTAGGACGGCCATCATCATCATAGAATTTGGAGTCGGGCAGTGAAGAGAAACCATCTATGGAGTCCTTCACCATCTCAAATGCGTTTAAGGTTGGTTCTGAAAGAGTTTTCAATCATCAATTGAACAGGAGACAGGAAATGTAGTATAATCGAGAATACTTATAGGGATGAGTCCCTGTAATAGAATTATCACACATCAACAAAATAGTCACCTAAGCTTAGGTGGACACAAATTTAACACCTAAGTTTGTGTTTTGTATGGTTGTTTGGTCCAATGTCAAAGTACTTTCAACTCAGACCAACATTGAGGCTATATTCACTTTTGTTCCTAGAAAACAATGAGGCTATATTCACTTTTGTTCCTAGAAAATCGGGTGCCGAGGTAGATTCAGGTTAAAATGGAATGAAAGTAAAAACAAATAAGCACTAAAATTGAGCAGAATCAATGAAAAACCACGTAACTCATTAACTAAAAATGATCAATTAAACAAATAATGTAGGGTAGTAAGAGGGTCACGTCTCCTCTCGTCTCTTTTTACTAATTAATTAATCAATTAATTTTCATATGTTAAATGACAATCAACATAGTAGTACTTTAAATATTAATTATTTTCATTGATGGCATAATTAACATAAGGAATCTATATACTTTAGAAAAGAGGAAGGTTGTGAGCCCCACCTCCATGATTTGGCACTCCAATAATGGCTCTCACCCACCTCCCCGCTTTACTTGACAAGTGTCACCGTCTTATTGTTTTGGACTAATATAGTATAAGCCCATTTTGATTTCAGTTTTTTTATGGAGGCCCATTATTCAAAGTCATTCAAGTTTTTGAAACTGAATTTTCATTATGTTTTTAAAACGGATATTTTTTTGTATAAACCATTTATTAGGAGCAAAAAATTCCATTATAGGTTTTTAAAACATTCCTTATTTAAAATCTCCAACAATTTTGTGGTTATGGATTTTTAAAAGAAATGGAGGAATTAATTCAATTAGCTCTATTTTTAACAATTTTTTCGTTTTTTTTAATTTGAAATAAATCAAGCAAAGATCAAAATTTGAAAAAAAATGTATTAATTCAGATTTTTTTATAAAATATAAAAACCACGAAAATTGGTGTTTAATTAAGGAAAAAAAGTCAGGCCATTCATTAAAAAGGTTTAACTCAAATTGCAAAAAAATAGTGTTAATTTTGCTTAAAAAAAGTCAAGAATTAAAATGGTGTTAATTTTGTTGAGGAAGTCACGGTTGAATTTCATTCAAGCATTAACACCATGTTAATGTTGTTTGCAAAACAAGTCAAACCTAATGAACTTAGTGTTATTTACCATCAAAGTTGCACGACGATTTTAACATATTAATTAATTTCCTATTTAACTGTATTAAGACCATGTTAATTGTATATCCTATTTTCCTATAATAGGAAATTATGATGAGTAATTCACGTGCAGCCTTCAAATTTGGTCCATATTAATTAATTTTTATACAGAACATTGAGCTGAAATCTCACATATGCAGAATTTGATTCCAAGTTTGTGTAAAACAAAAAATCAACAATATGGGTTCCTAGGAAAAGAGGCCTTTCTCTTGGTCGATTGCAATTTATTGCTCCTGGAATGGGAGAAAATTACTATATGCGGGTTTTATTAACTAGGCAAAAAGATTGTGACAGTTTTAAAAGCATAAGAACTGTTAAGGGTGTTGTTTATCCCACATTCTGCGATGCATGCGAAGCGATGGGATTAATGGAGGATGACCGGGAGTATGTTGATGGAATTTCAATTGCAAGTGAACTTGGTTCCGGATCTCAGCTAAGGAAATTATTTACTAGAATGCTGATGACAAACTTGATTTCCAGGCCACAAGAAGTTTGGAGAAAGTCTTGGACTCTTTTAAGTGATGGGATTTTATATGACAGAAGAAAAGCACTCAACATTCCAGGTATTTCATCAAATTAATTTTTTGGACACAATTAGTAATATTTACTTTTTTCTCCCTTATGAATTAGTATGCGTTTATTTTTTCACATGTATAATTGTCCATGGCTATTACTATTTATTTCCATATGTTAATTGAACCCAACAGTATTTACCGTATTTTAGAAAGTACGCCACAACCTAAGAGATTGGACAACTACCATATCATAATTATATACCATATCTATTTTCTAATTTTTATAGAGATATTTTGTTCTTATACTCAAATTAACCTATAATTAGTTTTCCCAATAGAAAAAAACAAAGATTCACCTACAAATCTCACTGTTATTTGTTGCAGGTTAAAAAAAAATCAGAAAAAATCTATATCAGAGCTTCTATTGTCTAAATAAATGTGTCAAGTTTTTTTTTTAAAGTTTTATACCTGAGTATCACGTTAAAAATAATACAATTTTTTTAAAAAATATTCCAAATTTGACATTATCAAAATATGACGAGTCTTATTAGAAGGAAAAATTTAAGTTGTGTAAATGCATTTTCTTTCTCAAAAAGAAAAAATTAAAACTCAATATTTCTCATTTAACTTAATTTTCTTATTTAATTTATTTTCCTTATTTCATTTAATTTCCTTCAGATCTTCGTATAGAGGATGAAGAATTACATAACTTATGTATGATTGAGATTGAAAAAATATTGCAAGGCAATGAAAGGTCACTCAAGGAATTTCCATGTTTACCATACCCTAAATTTTCAGAAATTCATAATTTTGAAGATAGATTCGTTGCAGATGAGTTGAAATATAATAGGGCTGAAATGGTAAAGATTCATGATGAATTGGTCAGTTCTCTTACTTCAGAGCAAGAGATTTTTATAAGAATGTTTTGGATGATGTTTTGTCTGATAACAGTTGATTCTTTTTTCTATATGGTTTTGGAGGAACTGGAAAAACATTTGTTTGGAATATATTATATGCTGCTTTGCGTTCAAGGGGCCTTATCGTCTTAAATGTCGCATCTCGCGGAATTGCATCTCTATTGTTACCTGGAGATAGAACTGTTCATTCAAGGTTTTCTATTCCTATTTCAATAAATGAGATATCAACCTGTAATCTTCGTCAAGGTTCCCCAAAAGCTCAATTATTGAAAAAAGTAAGCCTAATTATTTGGGATGAGACACCTATGTTAAACAAACATTGCTTTGAAGCTTTAGACAGATCTCTAAATGACATTATGAAGACTCAGTCTACCCATGGTTATGACATTCCATTCGGAGGTAAAGTTGTGGTACTGGGAGACGACTTTAGACAAATACTTCCAGTTATTTCTAAAGGAAGCCGTTCTGAAATTGTCGGTTCAGCTATCAATTCTTCATATCTGTGGAAGCATTGCAAGGTAATGAAGTTGACTGTTAATATGAGATTGCAAAATGCTACATCAACTTCTACAGCAGCAGAAATAAAAAAGTTTGCAGATTGGTTGCTTCAAGTGGGAGATGGTACAGTTAAAACGATTGATGAGGAAGAAACACTTATTGAGATTCCTCCAGATCTTCTTATTGAACAGTGTAAGGAACCGTTGCTTGAATTAGTTAATTTTGCATATCCAAAACTTGCACATAATTTGCAAAAAAGTTCATTCTTTCAAGAAAGAGCGATCCTTGCACCAACACTTGAAAGTTTAGAGGAAATCAACAACTTTACGTTAGCAATGATTTCTGGTGATGAAACATAATATTTGAGCTGTGATACTCCGTGCAAGTCAGGCAAAGATTCAGGTGACAATGCGGAATGATTTACATCTGAATTCTTAAATGATTTCAAATGCTCTGAAATACCAAACCATGCAATTAAATTGAAAGTTGGTGTCCCTATCATGCTCATTCGAAACATAGACCAAGCTGTAGGGTTGTGTAATAGCACTCGAATGATAGTCAACGCATTGACTAAATATATAATTGTTGCTACTGTTTTAAATGGAAACAAGATGGGTGAAACAACATTTATTCCAAGGATGGGCTTTACTCCATCTAATTCTGACATTCCATTCAAATTTCAGCGCAGACAATTCTCTGTTACTTTATGTTTTGTGATGACTATAAATAAAAGTCAGGGACAATCTTTATCTCATGTTAGACTGTATTTGCCAAGGCATGTCTTTACTCACGGGCAGCTATATGTTGCACTTTCTAGAGTTAAATCTAGAAAAATGTTGAAGATGCTCATCATTGATGACGAAGGAGTTGTATCTAACACTACACGCAACGTAGTGTATCAAGAAGTCTTCGATAATATTTGACATGTAAGTGCTGATTTATCTTACAATTAATTTGAATTTAAATTTTAGAAATAGGAAAACTGATATGATTATTCTCTTTATTGTTGGTAGCATAAAAATATAACAAGCAACTTGAAATTATACACTGTTTATATTTGTATTGGTTACTGATTTTTACACTTATAATTTGTTTTTTTCCTTTCTAGGTTCTATAGCTCAAATATGCTTATTGACAGCAAGCTCGATTATGAAGTTTATATCATTAATCATGGACTACAATTTTGAATAAGGGTTCATGTTACTGTCATTGTTATGTTTATCTTATTTTAATTTCAATGTAATGTATTACTTAAAAAGTTGTTTTTTATTACTATTCAAGTGTTGACATAGTTAGGTATCTACAACCTCATCAAATTAATCTATTTACTGTGCTATATTCATCTACATGTTTGTAACATATGTTCGGTTTCATATCTTTTATACTTATTGAAAAGAGTCTAAACTAAGTTAAAACACATTACTACTGATTCATCTTTACAATAAATTTAATCGCCGTGCAACGCACGGGTAAAAAACACTAGTACTAATGAAATTATTTACGTTGGAAAGTCAATCATCATATTACCCAATAACTCTCATTTATGCCAATGATTTCCGTTGAATTCTTGTTAAAGTGTCTTGTATTATTTCCTTTAATTGGCTAATACTCCCTCTGATCCTATTTATAAGCATGAAAGAGAAGAAAAATCTTGGTCCTTTTTATAAGAACCAAATGAAAGTTTGAGCTATATTAATTAATTTTTTCCAATGATGCCCTTATTAATTCTAACTTGTAAAATGTGTCTCATTAATTATTCTCTCTCTTTTCCACTTTCCAACACTAATAACAAAGGGTAATTTTGGAAGTTCATTTTAATTTAAGACAAATTTAATGCATTTTATCTAGTTTAACTACATTTCTTAAACTATATGAATTTTTTTTTTGTTGCTTATAAATAGGACCGGACGGAGTACCATTTAATGGCATAAATGGTAGTATTCATCTATTCCTTCTACTCCCTCCATTCCAATTTGTTTGTTGTTTTAGCATTTGCACACAGTTTAAGAGCTAATCATTAGATTAATATTTTCACCAACATACCCCTATTTATTTTCATTCATGTCAATCATTCCTTCCTCATTTTCCACACTACTAATTTCACATCTTTACTAATACAATGTTAATTTTTTTGACAGAACCAATACATTGCTAAGTGTGGGAGAATTGATTTGTTTATGTTCTCTGAATAATCACATCAAGTATAGCCTTTTCAATTTCCTGTGCATTCTTTTATTCTATTTTTTAAAACTCTCAGTTTTTCCACTGAGAATTCGTACTCTCCCCTAAATATGTCAAAATTTACAAACTTCCAATTTTATCAACTATACATGCTTCCCTCGCACCAAAAAACTATTTATGCTTCCCATCAAAATTTTACCTAAATTTGAACCACTAATCATCTTTCCACAGTACTTAAATTTTCCCTCTTAATCTAAGTTTTAGATTTCCTCCTTTGAATGTTTTTGTTTCCCCCTTATATTTGCTTATAAATGTTTTGTTTCATGCTAATATTGCTTGTAGTAAGAAAAATGGCAGCAACAAAAGTTTATCTTTTCCATTGAAAATAAAAGAGTGTGTAAATTCAAAATTTGAGTTACTACTATAAGAGAGAAACTTGACCAGAATAATGGTTTACATTTTTGTAAATAGGGATAGTAATCAATAGAGATAGTGGGGATAGTTAGTTTAAGTGGTAGGTTGGTTTATTAAGAAACTTTGAATTAATTATTCAACAAGGGTATAGAGGGAAGAAAATGGGAAAAAATGCATTGAATATATAAAACAACAACCATTTTGGAATTTCTAGCAAAAGCTAAAACAACAAACAAATTGGAACAGAGGGAGTATTATATAAAAGAATGGTACGAAGATGGAAAGAGAGAAAAACATAGGTCTCAACTTTCTTCCCCTTTTTTTATATACTTTCTTCTTGGCAGTATTTTATGAAGGCTTCATACGGTTTGTCTCGAATGAACGGGTTAGATCGTAGTTGTGTAAGCCATTGGGAGCAAAACCTTAAGTTAGCTGCATAATTCCACTGCTGATCCAGTTTTGGTAGCAATTAGTATTCGCTGAATAAATTTAGTTAGACATATTGGGTTTGGACGTCATCTGTTGTGTTTGAAAAAATACAAACTATGTTTTAAAATGATGTAAGTTTGAGATCATGATTTATTTTCATTCTATACCAGATTTAATCAAAATTTAGTCTTCGTGTGGCATAGTTCACATGTTGTGTTGTTTCTTGAAAAAAAAAAAATCTCTTTGCTCTTCCATGTTGCTTCCCCTTGAATTTCGCCTCCTATATCTCTTTGTTCTGTTATTGTGTTTCTTATCTTCCCCTTTAATGTGAAAGATTGTTTGCAGATAAAATACCTTGGTGAGGATGGTGAGAATGTTCCTGTGGCTGGAGCTGTAGCTGTTTTCTCTCCTTGGGACCTTTTGGTTAGTTAGTATTTTGATTTTAAAAACAAAACTTCTACAGGACAAATGGCATTGATTAATGTGCATATGTTATGAAGTATCACCCCAATATATCTTTCATCCGAATTTGTCTGTGTATCCAATCGAATATGTGTGTGTGTGTGCATAGAGATTAAATCTTTAAATAATATAGTCCTCTATATGACATTGTTTCTTTGTCTTTGCTATTGTTTCTTGCCCCCTTCTTTATTTTGGTTGATGTTTTCTCTTTAGTTTCCTAGTTTTCTTGTCTATTTTTCTTTAAAAAAAAATGAATGTTACCAAGAGAGCACCATGGCATAATTGAGTATTTGAGTTACCAACTCATGCTGATTTTGATTTCCTTTTTGCTTATTCTTCAAGGTGGGCAAAGCACATTAGAAAGCTGTCAAGTATTACAGGTAAGGTTTCTTAATTTCCATCCATTGCTCTGTTTTCATTAGTAGAAACAACTCTGTTGTGGACATCAAGGGGCTTGTGTAATACTCCCTCCGTTCCTAAATATAAGACATATTCCAAAAAATTGCGCTTATTAAGGAAGCACTTAATGTGACTAATTATTGTATTGATTTTTAAAAAAAGCATAAATTCTTCCTTATTTAACCTTTGTTATGCACTCACCATTGATATCTCAAAAGTCATATTTAGTTGGATTAGTAGTAATTAATGGTAGGTGGTAACTTTGGAATTGAAAACATATAATTAATGTGGAGGGTAAAAATGGAAGAGTACAAAACCTTTTGTTAGATTATTGTAACTAGGTCTTATATTTAGGAACTTCAAAATTTTGAAACTAGGTCTTATATATAGGAACAGAGGGAGTACATTTTATTGTATAATGTGCTTTACTAAGTCCATGCAGAGAAGCTTAAGTTATAGTAATTTTCATTTCTACTTTGATTGAATATTATCAATGTTACATATTTTTAACCTATTACATAATTCTTTTCAATTCATGTAGGTTCTGCATCATAAACAATTAAATTCCACAAGGCATAATTATATTGAACTTAAATGGCATGTTCGTTTTGGAATATAATATTCATACTTCAAAGTTAGGACTTATTACTATGTACTGAAGCTATGAAATTAGTCAGTTAACTGCTTAAAATAGAGAGGGAAATTAGCGACGGAGTTTGTCCCTCTCTACCATTGATAAATTAGAGAGGGAATGAATATTAAAATGATAGCTAGTTAGCGACGGAAGTGTCCGTCGCAAACAGCGACAGACTGCTACGTTCTGTCTTCAATAGCGATGGAACGTTCCGTCGCAAATAGCGACGGCTAGTTATTTTCCGTCGTAAATAGCGACGGAAACTTCCATCGAAAATAGCGACGGATTCATGGGGTAATCCTGTAACCGATTTAGCGACGAAAATATATACGTTAGCGACGACCAGTTTCCGTCGCTATTAGCGACGGATTTAATTTTCCGTCGTTAATTTTTTAGCGACGCCACTTATCACGACGGATGACGTTCCCTCGCTAAATAGCTTTTTTTTAGTGTCCATGAGTCTAATTCTTTAGTTGATTATTAAGTCATGTTATTTTTATTTAATGAGTTGGTGGCTTTTCAATAATGCGACTAACTCTCTAAGGTTCTAAAGAAGTAGTTAAAAAAAATCACTTTAAGTGAGTAGATAACTCATAACATCTTTTTTTAATACGCCACGAATATGGATGTTTTTGTTTATGTATACAATAATGGATATGTTTGGCTAACTTAATCCTTATATCACTAGATTAAAAACTCTTTAAAAGTGTTAGATAAATAAACTTATTTCAGTAGCTTAAGATTTTTTTAATAAGTTGCATGAGGTATTTTATAGCTTAAAGGTTATTGAATTTATTCTCATTTTTATCCTTAATATTTTTTAATGTTTGTGTTGAAATAATTACTTTTTAATACAAAATTTTAAAAAATATTTTGTCAATTTAGACAAATATATGATTGTTTAAATTAAAATATAAATTTATTTGTTTTATTCTATTTAGTTTAATAAAAAAATAAAAAATTGATATTATACTTTTTAATGATAAATAATTTGAAATAAATTAAAATGGTATCATAGAAGCATTGATGTGTAAAATAAAATAATGTTAAACATAAAAATAACTATGCTCTTTTATTTTACAATTTCATCTTGTTTAACAACTTATTTAACAGATAGTTTTTCAGCTTTCAGTTAGCTTGTTAGTTAACGTCATCGTTGAAAGTTGCTTGGTATTATAGAAAAGGAGAGATTAAAAATGAAATGAACATGGGAGAGAAAAATATTTTTTCTACTAAAAAGTTTCTAGTTACCATAAACTCCACTTTCCGAGAGGTTAAGACTTCTAATATACACCATTTGGTCACATATATAAGCAAAAACGACATCTTAGGTTCATTCATTTAATAAATGTATATAACCATTAATAATGACTAGATACATTCATTAAATGAATAGACCTAAAATATTTTTTTTGCTTATATATGTGACCGGATGATGTAGCTATTTAAAAAAAAAAGAGAATTCTAATATATTATAGGAGCCCATATATTATGTAATTAGTTTGTCCCCTTCATATATGCATATTATATAAATATTCCAGAGTCAGTTAGATTCAGCTGAATCTGAAGATGAATATGAAATCTAATGGAACTCTGAAAACCAAATATTATGATCAATGAACATTCATACTAACACCACAAACACATAGAGAGTAGAAATTCACAAAGTTTTCAAAATAGAAGAGAAGAGTAGCAAGGAACGGTACCTGTGTGTGTGTGTGAAATCCAAAACCAGGTTGCTCTGTTCTGTTCAGTTCCAGTGAGTCCCTTACAACCGATTGCACTTTACTCCTTCTCCTTCTTATACCAGCTCACAAGTCTTCGGTCCATTTTGGATCCGATCTATAGACACAAGATTTTTAACGGAGAGAAGATAATTTTGTTAAGGGTGTGTTTGGTTCAAACAAGGAAATAAGAGATTTTAATGGACAGAATGAAAAGAGAATGGAGGGATGTGATTTTGAATCATGTCATGTTTGGTTAAAAGAATAACAGGGGAGATGATAGATTTTAAAACATATTTATATTTAATTTATTGTCTTGCGTTTTTTGAGAAATTGAAGATAAGGAATCACATTTTTGTCCAATAAACTATTTCACTTTCATTTCCCTCCCATTTGGAGGGGTATGAAATTGAGTTATGAGGGGTTTTGGGTGACCCCTAATTTTAGACCACTTTTTTTAACCTGCTATAACAGGTCAACACATTTTTTTTTAAAGAATTTTAATATATGACAAATTTTTAATGATATTTTTTCTTAAAAAAAATAATGTGTTGACCTGCTATACCCGATCAAAGTAGGTGGTGTAAAATTACACCATCTAAAAATGGTGCATATTAGATTCTCCCGGGGTTTTGTATCTCTCCATTCATCTCCTCCACCTCCTAAAAATTGAACTAAATAACTTTTTTAAATAAAATATCCGCTTCCTTCCATTACACTCCAACAAAATATTGTGCAATTGTATTGCTTCAGTACTCTTATAAAAAAAGAGAGTTTAGTCGAACCGGATTGGTTTGGATATAGAGTGATAAAATGTTCGAACCAATCAAACAGGTTCGGTTTGGGTTGGTTCGGATTTCATGATTTTTTACTTCTAAATCCGAACCAAACCAACCCGATATCAATCGGATTGGTTCGGTTTGGATGGTCGGATTTGAAATAAAAAAATATTATATGGTAATATGCACGAAAATTATTCTAAAAACGTGAAAAATTATTAATAATATAGAAAAATCCAACATTTTTAAAGAACGGAACATTCGATAATGAAATAATCCATATAATTTAAATAAAACTAACATCCCTAATACAAATATAAATATGCAATGTAATGGGTTGAAATTGTTTGAGCTTAATGTAAAAAAATTCTCAATTCATTGGGTTGGTTCGGATTGATCGGTTTTTCAATCCCTAAATCTGATACCCGAACCGATAGTGATCAGATTCAGTAAAAAAAATCCGAACCGAACCAATGATTCAATCCAACCCACCATAATGTGTTCGTTTCAGATTGGTTTAATTGAATTCGCGGATCGGACTATACCCGCTTACACTTCTACGCTTGCGTCTATTGTGAATTTGGGTTTAAAACACATCATGTGCTTTACTTGAAAATTTGGCTTACGAAAATTATGGGCTCATGGTACCGATCCCTTGCAGTAAGACTATGTACAATGGTTGAATGAATCCATTCAACACTCTACTTTTTCACTTTTTACACTCAACATCGTCTTCTCTCTCTTCCACCTAATAATTCAACACACATTCAACTTTTACTCAATACAATGGTTTTGTTTAATAAAATTCAACACCCTACCCCACCACTTTTATTTCATATTCTTTACTTTCGTTTATGTTTTTGTGATTATATATTAATAAAAATTATCAATTTAAATTAAGTTAAAATAATTTAGAGTTAATTTTTTTTTTCTTTCTAGTTTAGTAATTTTATATTCTTAATTAATTTTTTATTGCAAGTAAAAAAAGACTACATATAGGGATAGTCATTATTAAAACAAGTAAAATTAAAAAAAAAACTTAAAATGCAATATAATACACTAATTAAAACAAGTGAAATTACAAAAAAAACTTCAAATGCAATACAATACACTAAGCAAACAAATTTATTTAAAAGGATTATTGTTGGGATCCATTTCACTAAAAATATGTTTAGAGCTACAAACAATAGTTTATTGGAGGCTAAATACAAAAACTAGAAGGGAAAATGTCGTTTTGTTTTCTATGTCCAAATCAAATGAACAAAGTCTCTATTTATAGACAAAAAAAATGATGAATTTTGGTAAAAAAAAAATTAAATAAAAAATTACTTTACTACGAAATAATTGACCCCAAATAATTATGATGAGATAAGAATCTGAAAATTACAACAACCAATGAGATTTTGCCATGTGTACTTAACGGGACCAAATCACTATTCATTTAACATTGAATAACCCTTTCAACATCCCCATTGGAGCCATTCAACAATTGAATGAGTTTTTCAACACCCATTCAACTACCCCATTGCATGTAGTCTAATGCATCGTAGTCTCCGCCATAATTAATGGAAAACAAAAACTAACAATTAAATTATTATTTACATATTTTATATGTGTATTATGAACTTGGTCACGAAATTAACCATTCATTTCTATTCAAAATTTATCCTTACCTTTTTTTTTTTATCTTTTATAGTATATCAATTGGTTTATGAAAAGTTTGAGAGTTGATGCACACTTCATTTCATTTGGTCATTTGTATACAAAATACAAATGACTTCAAACTCAATACATGTTTTTAAATCTTTTTGCAATGCCACAAAATCAATTATGGAGTACAATTTAGGTGTCATAATTCATTCTGAAGAAAAATAAGCTGATTTAAACATACTCTCTAATTTTTTTTAGGGAAATGGAAGGAAGAAAGAGATTTGTAATCACATCCAAGTCCCAAAATTTGTTTCTGCCGAATAGGAACATGCATTTTTGATAATTGTCTTAAGAATTATAACATAACAGCATTGCTCAATAGATAATGGATAGCGAAAACACAAACCACAAACATTACTGACCAGTTGTATGTACAGGGCTTAAAAGTTTGAGACAAAAGGTTTGTACTTCTTCAGGTCAAGAACTACACTAGCCACTGAGCCAACAACAGACACTGCTGACACTACAAGGCAAACTACACTTATAATTTGCAGAAAAATCCATCTCCTACTCCATTTTGGCATCTTCTTCTGTTTGATATACATCTCCACTGGGTAATAAACTGTTAAAGGCCAAAAATTCAGAGCTCCAAGGATCCCCATAACGTCATTGAAGAATGGAATCAACATTGCTATAAAAGTGGTTGAGATAACAAACATTGTTCTCCAAACCAATCTAAACAAGTTTAGATTATAAGGAGCACAACCAGGAATTGGAATCTTGTATTCCTTGTTAACTAATGGCCACCTTTTTACTACCTCTTTCTCAACAAATGCAAAGAGGGGTTGGGAATACACTTGGTATGCTCCAAACATGTGAACTACAATTGCTGCATTAGCAATGTCTATAAGCCAATATGATTTGGAGTAGCCAAATCCAGTTAGCAGATTACCAGGTGCTGTGTCTCCAAAAGCAGCATAGCCAAAGCACCCACAAAGCATGTAAAATGCTGTGATAACTCCAATGCTTATATGGGTGGCCTTCTTCATTGTTTTCACTTCAGATGGTGGGGTTTTAATGGTGTCCTGTGTGGTCAAAGTTTGTTATATGTTAATTAGTTTCTATGATAAAACTGCCTTTTGCTTTTCTTACTTTTGAAAAAAAGACAAATAAGAGGTATCAATAACCTGAATTTCCATGAGAATTTGAGAGAATGTATAGGCGAAGGATATGTCACCAAGAGCTTGGAACACTCCCCATGCTTTTTCAGCTTTTGTCACCATTCCAATACTAACTCCTGTGAGACTACCCTTGATGGTACCCGTTTCTGTTCAACAGTTAAAGATCCAATTAAACAAAAGAATGTTAGTATAAATAAATAGTTTTAATTAAGAAATAAGTTTTTATTATTATAAAAAGAAGGCATTTGACCTGCAACTTTAGCAATTCCCAGATAGAGACCAATTAAGGAATATGTGAAAGACATGATTGCTGCAACAATTGAGAGCCACCATGTTTGATGAAAATCTGGAATTTGAGAAAAGAAAACTTGGCTTACTCCAAAACTGATCATGTATGGGTTGCTTGAAATTGGACATGGGTTTTTTCCGCCTGAGGAATGGAGGCAGTCTGTCCTTGTTATTGCTCTGTCATCCAAAAACTGGTTAAATTAATGTATTAACACTTTTCAGTTTCTAAATTTTTATATTTCAAAAATATCAGAAGGAAGCATTAACTCACATCATGCTAATGGCAGCCGTAATTGTGTATCCTATTGCAGCGCCGTAAAGACTCGAGTACTGGACTATCCCACAAATCTGAGCGTAGCGAGTACCTGCAAAATACATTAACTCTAATGAATCAATCTGAACTATTTAATAAAAGAATCGAGGGCTAAGAATCTGCGGCAGATAGCTGAAGAGAGTACGACTGTAGAGAATCCTACTAATGTGTGTGTGTGTGTGTGTGTGAATATAATTACCAAGAATGTTCTGAACTGCATCCATGAAAGAATAGTTTCTTTTTCCGAAAATGGGGTCTCCATAACGATAACAGTCAGCTAGAAGTAATGAAGTGTACCAAGTGATGATGCTGAAGGAGATCATCACTACAGAACCAGCAACCCAGCCCATTTGAGCTATGGCCCAGGCTAAAGACAGCACCCCAGATCCTACAACGGCGGTTACTATGTGGGAGCTTGTAGTCCAAAGAGTTCCTACCACAAATTAACACACCACTATGAACATCTTCATGGAAATGATTCTTTCATTTTACTACATGTTTGGAAAATAACATTAAAATGGCATAAACTAGAAACTTATCCCAGTAGATTTTGGTACATGAAATCAAACATGCACTTAGTGTGTGTTTGGGAGTGTAGCGGGCAACCTAATAATTGATTTTGAAGCACAAAACATGGTAGAGAATTGGTTTTCACATGTTTAGATACTTTCTATCATAGTAAATTATAGGCTAAAATCAACTATAGAGAACACGAATTCTTAAACATTAATCTAAAGACACACTAACACACAAGTTTGTAACAACTTCTAGTTCCTTATAATCAAGTCTGATACTAAACTAATCAGAAAAGCTTCTCCCCAAATTTATTTTAAATTTAGAACCAACTGTAAAATATCCAAACATGGAATTACATGATAGACCCGTGTGGAGTTTTAAAATGAGAAAGATATATTCTCGTAAGAGGCAAATTAATTAATGTAAAAGTACCTATATAACATATATTAATTTGAACCTGTTCGTTTAAGATGGCCATCATCGTCGTGGGATTCGGAGTTCGGCTGTGAAGATAAACCATCTATGGAGTCCTTCACCATGTCAAAACCTTGAGGATGGCTCAGCAGGTTGGTTCTGAAAGAGTTTTCAATCATCAATTGTGAACCAAAGACACCAAAATGAAGTATAATCGAGAGAATATTGATAATGATGTGTAGAAGTTTGAATATAACTTGTAATTTCAAAACTTAAGTGTTACAAGAATGTTGTTATTTATATGTACAACAATAATCAATTTAAAAAAAAATAACAAATCTATCAACAAAATAAAATACATTCAAATTTAAAATTCAAACTACTACGAGAAATATGATAGATTTTGTAGGTAGTATAAGAAGAGAAAGAATGAAAAAGAGAGAAAATTACTAAAAAGAAACACTCAGTCTCTCCCTCTTTTCTCCTCAATTTGGGCTTGAACGACCCCAAACTCATGACAAATGAAGAATAATTGTATTCACTTCAATTCCACAGACCCAAAACAGAGTAACAGCAACTAGTTTCCATAATTTAACACCCCAATTCAACTTTTTTTCAGCTTTTCTTGTAAAAGTTTCTGCATATTCTTATAATGTTGGTTGCTCATTCATGTCTATTTTATATAAATATCCAGAACCAGCTGAATCAGAGACACACACAGTCACACAGAGTAGAAATCAGTACATGAATTTCACAAATAGAAGAGAATTAGTTGCATGCAACGGTACCTGAAATCCAAAACCAAGTTGCTCTGTTCTGTTCTGTTCTGTTTGCTCCTTGACCAGAACCGAATGAATGCATGCAGATGCAGTTCACTAGTTCTTATACCTACCTGCTACCTGCTGAAACAACCAGTGCCGCTTTATCAGTGAATTAGACGCAAGATTTGTAACTGGGAGTGTACAATAGAATAGAATACAAACCAATTAAATTTTGATTTGGTTTTTTAAATTGGCTATTTCTCTGGTACAGGAAAATTTTTATGGGTATTGTATATGAATGACATGTACCAATCGCGTATTTACACATGTAAATATTCTTTTGTTTATTAATTAAGGTTGTGAACTTATTGTTATTTTAAATCAACCCTATGAAATTATTAAAATTTCCATTTTAGTCCCCTTGTGAGGTGAAAATGTCTGACGCTTCGATTGAGAATCATTGGAAATCAAATTAGGGTTCTAGATACCGGGGAAAATTCTGAAGTTGTTATTGATTTCATCTTCTTCAAGAAAATTCCTAAATCCATGCTATGTGAAATGGCCTAAGCGAAAGTGGTGACGTGAACAAGGAGAACAAAGTGTCGCGAGTCCACGAGGAAGGCCAGGGTATAGGTCGGGAAAGAACAGTGCGAACGAATGGGATTGAAACGTGAAACACTGATAAAATTGATAGAAACGTCAAAGATTTCATCTTTCTGGGCGGAGTGACTATTTCTTCTGGGAGATTTGTTCACTACCACATTTGGTGGAGGCTACAACGTCTTATAAATTGATAATAAGTCCCACCTTATTCAAACCCAGCCATGGACAATAAGTCAATAACGATCCCAGAAAATGGTGGCAAGGATTTTGTTCATATGAATTCTGGTATACGAATTATGCTATGTCTTTTATTCTCACTAATATTCATATTGTTGTTGCCCTGCAATTTGTTACTACTTATTACTGCTTCTCCAAATTTTGATTTCTATTTGTGTTGTCTCCAAATTCTCACTACTCATTTGTGAGGTTGGAAGTTTTTTTTCTCTCCATAGAGATATCCAGAAACAAAACGGAGGGATTATTTGTGTTCTGTTTTGGGTGAAAGATTTTGGATTTGAATCGTTTTTAGTTGAAGGGGTTTTTGGATTTTGAGTTTATGGGTTCTCTTTTGGGGTGAGATTGAGAAAGAAGTAGAAGATTGAGAAAATGGAAATGAGGTGAGATTGAGTGTTGTTCTATCCTAAGAACATTGAATGGGGGTAGAGTACCCAAAGTGTGAGGAGAGTGATACGAATGTGTTATGAAGAGAAGTTCTAACCGCTAGAGAGAGAGAATAACTGAATTTCAATCTGAATATTTTTTCAAATGAGTCAAGAGTCTCTTACAATTGGTAACCGTCCCCTATTTATAGGTGTGGAGTTGGCCTCGGGGAGAGAGGCCCAAGTCCCTGGCTGTAACACCCCGATTTCGGTAGCATCACTTTAGTAACCAAAAAGCAAGTAAAGCGGAAAAACGTGAATATTTTTTTTCGATTTATTTAAATAATAAACTTAACGACTTGTCGAAATAAAGACTCTTTAGCGAAAGATAAAACATAACTAATGTACAAAATATTTACAGCTCCCGCTGTAAGTAGAGAACCACGTCACGAGTAACCTCCAGTGACGGGAAGTAACCGAAAGTAGTGCCCGTGGGCAATATGTACAAACCAAGTGAAAGGTCAAGTGTTCGCAATACAGTCCTCCAAAATGAAAGTAAGTCAGTCCAAAACTGCCTGAATAAGACCTCCTAGTCCAACCAACTCTCTGTGATTTTCATAAAGAAAACCACACAAAAACTAACGGTCGGGAACCTACCCTGCCCCAAAATACGAACATGAAGACCAGAGCTATAACTCTACTCCTACCCTAATCCTGTCCAGAGGAGTACACCCCAGCACTCACAACTACATACTGGCGTGGTCATCGTCCGAATCAGAATCCAGGACGACTAGGTCAATGTCTGCAACCATCCCTCCTCTCGCTGCTGCAACAAGCTCCTGTGCTGGTCTCACGGTTCCAGAACCCGAACCAAGGTCAGCAGCAACGGCAACAGTAGGTGAGCTGGAGTCCGATGGAGTCCCTCCCACAGGCTCCTCCTCCGAGGGGTCCTCATCGTCAGAAGACGACGGTGGTGGTGGTACTCCTACACCGGGTCCGCAGTGCACGCCGGGTGGCAGGTTGAAGCTGACAGTATAACACCTCAGAACTCCCTCCATCAAGTGTCCCAGACTGTCGACACGATCTTCCATTATTCTCCCCGAGTAAGTCGCTCTGTGGCCAGCGGGGTCGACCACCCATGAGCCGGGGATTTCCTGATCAAGCATCTCAAACCTAGTCCCCCCCGAAGGGTGGACCATCGTGAACCAATCCGCCATGGACATCTGACAAAGGGTGTAGTCCGCCAAAACACAAGCAGAAGGCGCGAGGGTCTACTCCAAAGAATTACATAAGTAATACACCCAGTAGATAAAGTTTAAGGGATAGCTACTTAGGCCTAGAAGTATGTGATAGCATTATAAATTGTATATCTTCCAATGAATATGAATGACAATTAATGACAATTAACATGTGTCAAATAAGATTAACAAGTATCAATCACACTCGGCAACTAAGTCAGTATGCATGGTGCATGAATGAGATGACGAGGAACAAGATGCAATCCGGAAGGATGGACACCAACGAGTCAGTCCTATCACTGGCCAAAGTGGGACCATTTCTGCTCGGGAATCTCTTACACCAAACAAAATGTAGTCAGATTAGCAGTATACCCATAGGCCTGCCATTTCTGTCTGCTACTAAGAATCACCGTAGTGTTCTTATATGGAAATCCGGGTCTTAGGACCATTTTGGAATCCATCGAGGTCCGACTTCCCGCCGTGTATTAACCCCAGAAATGTGTGAATGAATGTAGCGTGATTAGCCAAACAACGTCTCCGACCTCACTCGTCACGTCGTCACGTGTTCTAACTAACTTATTGTCTCTAAAAAGAATACCCTAAGGTAAATGTCGATTCTGCGACAAAAGACAATTAAATATAAAAATTGTATTATCTCATGATGACTTCTCGAGTCATCTGACTCATCTAATTCCGATGGTCAAAAACTGCTCAACGAGCAAAGAGTAACAATGTACTTGGAAACTTATAGTTCCCTGACTTATCCTTTAGATAGTCGAATAAATAAACTGCTCATCGAGCAAAGAGTATAAAATACTCAGAAACTTATTAGTTTCCCGGCTTATCTTTTAGATAGCCAAACAACAAAATTGCTCATCGAGCAAAAGAGTATTAAAATACTCAGAAACTTATTAGTTTCTCTAAATCTTGGATTCGGCGACACTTCTCATTTTCCAAAGCTAGTATTCAAACCCTAAGCTTTCATCTGAGATTGTTATCGTTATTTAAAGGGTTCAGAGGTTGTTTAATGTCTTATGAATTTTCCTTGTGAAATGGTTTCCATTTAGTTTTATCTCTAATCTTATGAGTTTGAAAGATCCCATAATCTCAACTAACTCCCAGAGAAGTTCTTGATCCACTAAAATATTGTTAAGGGCCCGAACCTCGGTCCGTCCCGTCAAACTTTCCCAAAATCTCATGATAAGTTCTGGCATAACTGCCCGTTTATCCTCTCTGACGTGCAACAGATATATGTGTAATTTCAAAATCAAAGTAACACAATCCAACAGTCATGGCACATATATCAACACATCCTAGATTAACCATTTAGCACATAGCATGTAAATCAATATCAAAAACAAATCAAGCGATAAATGATTATCATTGTCAGCCGAAGCCTCAGAAAACATTTCCCAGTCAATCACAATCAAGTGCATAAACAGTAAATCAAGTCGAATTCGTCGACACCTAAAGCATTATCTAGTATTCAGTGAGTAGCTCTCACCTGTAGCTCCTCTAGTGTGATCCTAAAGCGTTCCTTCACAATCTCCTCCTTCCGCTCCTTGGAATTCCTCAAACTAACCTTAGAGTGAAAACCACAGAATTCAATCACAATCAGTCAGAACTCAGCAGACAACAATTACTAAAGTTACACGAAGCATCATAAACTCCGAAGTACAATAATCTAACGCGATAAGACAAGTTTTCGAAAAAAAGAATTTTTCCTCCCCCCTTGGAGGTGCTCTCGGCCACACACACTAATTGTGTGCGCCGATTTTTCTTCGATCAAACTTGGTTCCTAGGTTATCATTAGTCGTAACTAAGGCGAATTAAAGCTTGTAACACCCCGATTTCGGTGGCGTCACTTTAGTAACCAAAAAGAAAACAAAGCGGAAAAAAACGTGAATATTTTTTTTTTCGATATTTGTTTTAAGTAAATAAAAGACTTGTCGAACTAAAGACGTATCGACGAAAGATAAACATGACTAATATACAGATATATATACAACCCCCACAGTAAGTAGCATGCTACGTCACGAGTAATCTTCCAGTGACGGAAAGTAGTGTCTGTCGGCAAATATGTACAGAACAAAATATAAGGTCAGTATTCTGAATACAGTCCTCCAACGAAAGTAGGTCAGCCAAAAAACAGCCCGAAGACCTCCTAGTCCAACCAACTCCCTGTGACTCCCGTAAAGAGAACCACACAAAAAGCTAAAGGTCGGGGACCTACCCTGCCCCAAAATGAGAAAACTGAATATCAGAGCCACGACGCTACTCCTACCCTAATCCTGACTAGAGGAGCACAACACAACACTCCCAACTACGCATCACCAAGATCGTCGTCTGAATATGAATCCAAGACGACTAGGTCTATGACTGCATCGGTCCTCACAGATGGTCCTGCGGGTACTGTACCCGATCCCAAATCAACAGCAGCCGCAACGGTGGGTGAGCTAGAGTCAGATGAAGTCCCTCCTACAGGCAACTCCTCCGAAGGGTCCTCCTCGTCCTCAGGCGACGGTGGTGGTGGTACTACAACTCCAGGGCCACAGTGCACGCCCGGTGGTAGGTTGAAGCTGACGGTGTAGCGTCTCAAAACTCCATGCGTCAAGTTTCCCATTCTGTCGACGCGGTCCTCCATTATTCGCCCCGAATAGATAGCTCGGTGACCGGCGGGGTCGACCACCCATGAGCCCGGGGTATCCTGGTCCAACATCTCGAACCTAGTCCCCCCCGAAGGGACGACCATCTCGAACCAATCTGCCATCGACATCTGACAAAAAGGGCATACATAGCCCCCCATACACAGGTAGCACGCGCAAGGGTCAACTCAATGAATTACATAATAGTACATCCAATAGGTAAAGTTTAAGCAATAACTACATAGGCTTAAATATGAATGACAGCATTATAAATTGTATATCCTGTCAACGAAAATAAATAACATTTGCTGGCAATTAACATATCTCAAACAATGTTAACAAATATCAAATACACTCGACAACTAAATCAGCATGAATGGTGCATGTAATGCAATGCTAAGGAACAAGATGCAATCCGGAGGGATGGGCACCAACGAGTCAGCCCTAACACCAGCCACGGTGGGACCATTTCCGCTCGGGCGTCTCTTATACCAAACAAAATATAGTCATATCAGCAGTGAACCCGTAGGTCTGCCATTTCCGTCTGCTACTAAGAATCACCGCAGTGTTCTTATGTGGAAATCCGGGTCTTATGACCATATTGGAATCCACCGAGGTCCGGCATCCCACCGTGTATTAACCTCAAAATGAGTGCATGAATGCAAAGTGATTAGCCAAACAACGTCTCCGACCTCACTCGTCACGTCGTCACGTGTTCTAGCTAACTTACTGTCTCTAAAAAGAATACCCTAAGGTAAATGTCGATTCTGCGACAAAAGACAATTAATTATAAAAAGTATCTCATGATGATTTCTCGAATCATCCGACTCATCTCCATCCGATGGTCAAAAACTGCTCAACGAGCAAAAAGTACCAATGTACTTGGAAACTACCCGTTTCCCGGCTTATCTTTCAGATAGCCCAACAACAAAACTGCTCATCGAGTAAAAGAGCATCAACATACTCAGAAACTTATTAATTTTCCCGACTTATCTTTTAGATAGTCAAACAACAAAACTGCTCATCGAGCAAAGAGTATCAACATACTCGGAAACTTATTAGTTTCCTCAAAACTTGGACTCGGCGACACTTCTCATTTTCCAAAACTAATATTCAAGTCCTAAGCTCTTATTTGCGATTGTGATCATTATTTAAAGATTCAGAGGTTGTTTAATGTCTTATGAATTTTCCTTGTAAAATAGTTTCCATTTAGTTTTGTCTCTAATCTTATGAGTTTAAAAGATCCCATAATCCCAAGTAATTCCCAGAGAAGGTCTCGATCCATCAAAACAACAACAGGGCCCGAATCTCTGTTCGTCCCGTCAAACTTTCTCAAAATCTCACGATAAATTTGGCATAACTGCCCGTTATCGTCTCTCTGACGGACAGCAGATATATGTGTATTTGCATAATCAACGCAACACAATCCAACAGTCATGGCACATATATCAACACATCGTAGAATAACCATTTAGCACATAGCATGTGAATCAATATCAACACATCCTAGATTAACCATTTAGCACATAGCATGTGAATCAATCTCAAACAATTCAAGCAATAAATGATTATAAATTGTCAGCCGTAGCCTCAGAAAACATTTTTCCCAGTCAAACACAATCAAGTGCATAAACAATAAATCAAGTCGAATTCGTCGACACCTAAATCATTATCTAGTATTCAGTGAGTAGCCCTCACCTGTACGTTCTCCAGCTTGCTCCTCAAGTTCTCATTCACAACCTTCCTCTCCGACTCCACAGAGTTCCTCAAACGAACCTTAGAGAAATTTCACATAAATCAATCACAATGAGTCAGAAACTCAGCAAACAATAAGTACTAGGGTTACACAAAGCATTATAAACTCCGAAGTACGGTAATCTAACGCGTTAAGACAAGTTTTCGAAAAACAAAATTTTCCTCCCCCCTAGGAGTGCTCTCGGCCACACATCATAATTGTGTGCGCCGTTTTTTCTTCGATCAAACTTGGTTCCTAGGTTATCATTAGTCGTAACTAAGACGAATCTAAGCTCAGAAAAATTTTCGGATCGAAAACTGTTGCAGGGGCATTTTGGTCAATTTTTTCAGCTTAGAATTTCAAAATTGGAATTTCGAAAAAAAAATTGGATGGGGACGTTACCAACGACCTTTATGACAACTAATCCTACTAGCGCTAAGCTAAGTCGGGAGTTTTCAGCTTAAAGGATGAGACTTTGGCTCAAAATGGATTTTTCTAGCAGAAATGAATTCCGGCAGCATTTCGGCGACATTCGGCAAAATGTAATCCGCTAGAAGTACTCTTGGGTACGTAGGGAATATGTTTAGACACTAAAATCAAGCTATTTGGACAGTTTTACAAAAAGCTCAAAACTCTGAGCACAAAAAGACATAGAGTAAGACGACATAATTGACGATCAGAAGTGAGAGATAGTACCTATACCTCGATGTCTTCGAATAGCAACGAACGGTGCAGCAATCGGGCAAGAAACGGAAAAAATCACTTCCTCCTCCTCCTCCTTGGGTGCTGGCGGGTTTGGGGTTTGAATGGGTGAAGGTTTTGCAAAATTTTTCATTTTCTTGCTATTTATAGGTTTTGGAAAATTCGGAAAAATGAAAATTTCGCGATTCCGATTTTTCCTACGTATTCCTCGGAGAATTCTAAGATAGGTTCTGGCGACAGAATTAAAGAACTCAAAACAGGTTTCTTGGAATTAAATCAAACGATCCAAAATCGGTGTAAATCGATTTTACCCGAAAAACTACTTTTTGCAGTTGATGTCGGATGAGAAAACTTCGTTCTGAAGAAAGATTCAAAACATCGACAGAAATAGGTGTACGCGTCTGGAATCTTCGTTTGAAGCTCCGAATAGAAAAAGTCTTCATCGTCCGTTGATTTTAGGTTTCTTGGACTATCAGTGATTTAGTTTCGGCAAACTTCCGAGTATTGGAATTTGACCTTCGAACATTCCAGGGTTTCGTATCGAAACGCTTGTTATGGAAGAATTAAGAGAAGTTCTAACATTTCTCTGAAGATTTTTGGAATTAGTTTCCATCGTGTCTTTAAGTGTAAATTGGCTATTTACTAGCGTTCTTGCCCTAGGTTTAAGCGAATACTAATCGTGCTATAACTTTTATCGACTTTGATACAATCCTTAGCCTTTTCCTGAACTTTCTCCTTCATAAATTAATTCCATTCGATAAACTTGTTCAGGTTTTCCTTCACGTTACATCAACTAATCGTGAATAAGAATTTTATTCGGTTTATTCTAAACTCGAAACTTTGGGTCTCACAAAGCTCGGAAAAATTATCGGATCGAAAACTGTCGCAGGGGTATTTTGGTCAGTGTTTTTAGCTCGGAATTTCAAAATTGGAATTTCGAAAAACAAATTTGATGGGGACGTCACCAACGACGTTTATGACAACTAATCCTACTGACGCTAAGCTCAGAAATGAAAATGGGTTTCTCGAGCAGAATTGAAACTCGGCGGCAATTCGGCGAGATTCGACAAAATGTAATCCGCTAAACATGCTCTTGGGCATGCAGGGAATAAGTTTAGACAGAGAAATCGAGTTATTTGGACAGTTTTACGAAAAGCTCAAAATTTTGAGCACAGAAAGACATAGAGAAAAACGACAGAATTGACGATCAGAAGTAAGAAATAGCATCTATACCTCGAGGTCTTCGAGTAGCAACGAACGGTGCAGCGATCAGGCAAGAAACGGCGAAAATCTCTTCTTCCTCCTCCTCCTCCAAGCTCGCGGGTTTGATGGCTATGGTGTTGGAAAATTTTTGATTTTTTTCAAGCTATTTATAGTTTATGGAAAATGCGGAAAAATGAAAATTTCGCGATTCCGATTTTTCCTGTGCCATCCTCTGTGAATTCTAAGATAGGTTCTGGCGAAAGAATTCCAAAACTCAGAATAGATTTCTTGGAATTAAGACAAACGATCCAAAGTCAGTGTAAATCTATTTTACCCGAAAAACTACTTTTTGCAATTGATGTCGGATGAGAAAACTTATTTCTGAAGAAAGATTAGAAACCTCGAAAGAAATAGGTGTACGAGTGTGAAATCTTTGTTTGAAGCTCCGAATAGAAAAAGTCTTCATCGACCGTTTATTTTAAGTTTCTTGAGTTATCAGGGATTTAGTTTCGGCAAACCTCCGAGATCTAGAATCGGACGTTCGTACATTTCAGGGTTTCGTATCGAAATGCTTGTCATGGAAAGATTAAGAGAAGTTCTAACATTTCTCTGAAGATTTTTGGAATTAGTTTCCATCGTGTCTTTAAGTGCAAATTAGTCGTTTACTAACGTTCTTGTCCTAGGTATAAGCGAATACTACTTGCGCTATAACTTATATCGACTTTAATACTATTCTTAGCCTTTTCCTGAACTTTCTCCTTCATAAATTTATTCCATTTGATAAACACTTGTTCAGGTTTTCCTTCACGTTACATCGAAACTAATCGTGAATAGGAATTTTATTCGGTTTATTCTAAGCTTAAAAACTTGGGTCTCACACTGGCGCGCTCCCCGCCTAAGGCCAAATGCCCCTGGGCGAGGGACCCTGGGGTCTCACCCAGTCCACAAGTCCACAAGACACCGAGCTCGAAGCATGAGAGTTAAGTGTGTCTTTAAGCAGAAAAACTCAAGGCGAAAACCATAAGAAACTAACCAATGCTAAAACCTAAAGCGTTTAACAAAATGAGCAACAGTAGCCAACATGGCCTGGTGAGTAAAGCTTTTAAAATCTATATTTTATACTTTTTGCTGCATTCCCCCTTTCCCGGGCGAGCAGAGTCCACAAGCAGTCTTGTGTCAATGGCCTTTGGTCCGCTCGCCCCATCACTGCTACACACGTGCTTTGAATCGTGACACTTTTGACATGTGTCGAACCTTCGCCACGCGTCGTGCCTTGAAGTAGCGCTCAGGTCAGCAAATCCACCGAATCCCAACTGCTATCTCTGAAACGTCCCTTCAAATCGTGGTAAAGCCTGACAATTTGAATTCAAACCAATCAGCCTCAACTGTTGTAACTTTTCATTTATTGCACTGCCCTCGTTTCCCGAGAACCGCTCCACGCTTCCTCGAGTAATCATTCCACCTTTGTCATGATGAGACACGATTCCCCAACTGTTTCTTATATCAATTTTTAAATTCCTCTTTCTTCTCTCATTCACCGCTTCTAGAATTCTAACAGTTTGCTGACAACTTTGCATCCTATACCCTTTCGTCCTTAACCTTCTTTGTTAGCGAAAAATGACTCCCCAACACCGCACCAAAGGATCTTCTCGACCCCGCAACGCCGCTCAAGCGTCCCCTGCTCTGGTTATCCTTCCCCCCGCCGGGGGGTTTCCCCTTAATGAAAATGAGAAAAACGCTTTTTGGCACCAAATCTTCTCCACCCTTCCCCCGACTACAACTCGGGAACCCACTCAAGGGGCCATCTGCCAACCCTCTGAGTTGTCCACTGACAAGTTCATCGCCGAGTTGGCCCGCCAGGCCGGAGGGTTCTGCCACGAGAAGTCCCTTGAGGATGCCCTCATCACCGGCCGGGGCTTGGTCATCCGCCGTCCCTGGAAGTGTCGCGCAATCGAGAAAGGCGCGGAACAGCCCCACTTCTTCTACGTTTATGAGTATTTCTTCTTTGATCTGGGAATCAAACTACCCTTCTCTCCCTTCCTCTGTCAGGTTATGAGGGAGATCAACGTAGCCCCGTGCCAACTTCATTTGAACGCCTGGTCCTTCATTTGATGCTTCGAGATTCTCTGTAACACCATTGGTCTTGAAGCGAAAACCTCCTATTTCTTCTTTTTCTACGGCGTGGAGCCGAAATCCTTGAAGACCGAAAATCCTGAGTGGATTTCTCTGAAATCCCGCACGGGCTGACATCGCCTCCATCCTTTCAAAAGTAACATCAAGAGGGGGCCTGGGCGCCGATACTTTCGCATAATCGTGCACCCCACCTATCCTGAAGCTTTCACCCGCCGAGACGGGACTGCTCTGTTCCCTTTCTACTGGACTGAGAGTCCCCGCGACGTTCCACCGCCGTCAGATGCGTCACTGAGCAACGAAGACAAAGCCCTCCTTGGCTTTTTCGCCGGGTTCCCCATCCTCGAATGCTCACAGTTGCTTGAGGCTGCCCGCGAGAACACCCTCCGCTCATTCCTAGAAGAAATAAACTTTACTGAAGCTGCGTTTCTGCACGCCCTGGCTTCTGATTCACCTGAGTTCCCTCCTGTTTTTAATACCAAGGTGATCAAGAGGAAACGCGCTGTCGCTGATCCTGACGCCGAGGCTGTCGTTCCTCCATTGAAGAAGGTCAAAGGATCCTCTCCGACTGACCCCGCCCCAGACGCCGCTGGATCTGGAGAAGCTATATCGGGCCCAGCCCCACCGCCAGCAACTGATGATCAAGTTCCCAGGTCCAACGATAATACCACTCAGCCTTCTCCCTCAAAAAAGTCCCGGAAATCCAAAAGGGTTGATCCTGGACCAGATGGAAAGTCTGAGGCCGAGACTTCCTCGCCTCAGAAGTTGAAAAAGAAAAAAAAAGAAAACCAAGAAGCCCAAGGTTGGTGAAGCATCTGCCCTTCGCCAAGACCTGGGGGCGAAGAAGAAACGGTCCCTACGGGCCATGCGGGGCCCTCGCCTCGTCTCAAGGGAGTTCTCGCTGATCAACAGGCTTCTGAAGGCATTCCCCTAGTGATCCTTTCTCTTGACCGCTCAAGTCCTAAGATCGAGGCGACCCACCTAGGGTCTCCCTCATCTATCCAGTGAGTCCTAACAGTGGAGGTCCAACTCTCACCGCCTCGCCCATTCCTCACCACTCTTCTCCTGACGCTAATCATCCTATTGCCGATGGTCAGATGGGTTGTGCTCCAAACCACCAGCCTTCTCCTATCGACTTCATGCTAACCGAATCTTTTCTCGAAAGTGTGAGGAGGTTTGAGAATCCTGACCTTGACGATGTGGCGCATGAAGCCATCCTCAACCTTCTGCGCGCGGGGTGTCTCTTTGCCAAGCTATCCCAGGATTCCGCCTCGTCTACGGAGGTGGAAGAGCTTCATCAGAAGGCTGAGGGTTATCGCGTGGCCACGCAGAAAGCGTACGACGAGCGCGACAAGTTGCTGACCCAAGTGGTGACTCAAACGGCAAAGCTGAACAACTTGGGTATTGAGATGAGCCAGCGCGAGGATGACTTCTCTGCTTGCAAAGAAAGAACGGAGGAACTGGAGATGGAGCGGGACGAGCTGCAACAGGAGGTGAAGGCGAAGACGGAGGTGATCAACGCGAGCAGAGCCGCTTCTATTGTCAAGGACAGGGAAATCGCGTCCCTTCGCAGCGAATTGGGGGCGAAGAATGAGTCTCTCGCCGACGTGAGGTCCTATCTCGCGTCAAAGGCCCAGGCCCTTGCGGATATGGACTCCAGAATCAGGACCTCTCAGGCAAGGTTGGTGGCTGGAGTTGCTGCCGAGGTTGTGGAAGAACGTGGCCGCGACTTCTTTCTTGTAACGCCCCAATTTCTCAACTGAGGAAACACATTGGAAACCTATCAAAGTCTAAGTACTAATTTGCAATCCGAAAATGCAAGATAATTTTTTTTTAAGAACTAAACACAACATCGCTAAAGCGAATACACCTGCCACTTGTTTGATAAAACACTTCAACCATAGGTTTGAAAACATAACATAACCTTAATTAAACATCCATTTCCCAATATATAATAATAGTGACTTACAATAACATAAGCATGGTTCCAAAATAAGTACACACACTTAACCAGTGGCAAAAACATGGTTTTAGTTATAGAGTTTCAGAAGATGAAGAAGGCTCAAAGCATAACCTACTAAGAGAAAACTAAACAACTTCTTCCATCTCTACTCCGCCACTTACTATCTCCCCTCCATCTCGTACTTGGCTAAGCATCGCCGGAGGGCTCTTCACCGCCTAATAGCGTTAAGCGCCCAAAAACCAAGTAGCAAACAGAAAGGGTTAACTCCAAGCAATTACCACATATAAAAGAGAAAACATGTTATTCAAGTTTAATTACATAACATTGAAGGTATGAAAAACGGTAGAAAGGGGGGGGTTTGAATAACGTTTTCAAGATAAAGCTTCCACCTTAAAGATTTTGACAAATCTTTCGAGAACTTAAGTGCTAAGAATAAGAGATAGAGAAGCACACAAGGATTTTTATCCTGGTTCACTTGATGAATCACTCAAGCTACTCCAGTCCACCCGTTAAGGTGATTTCTTCCTTCTTAGAATGAAGGCAATCCACTAATCAGGTAAAGTGTTACAACTGCACTTGAAACCTACAAGTGACTAACAATTACACTGACTTAGCTCACACTAAGATTCACTCTCTTAGTCTTCTCTAGGATCCGATCAACCTTGATCTCCTAAAGGAACTAAACAAACTGTTTATCAAAGAATTGTTTACAAGAGATTTGCTTCTAAAAAGCTAATAGTAAACACAATGAATTTCAGATGAAAGAAAGCTTAGAAGAATTTGAATTTGTCTTACGCGTATGTGAATGCTTCTAGCCGCTTCTTTCAGTCTTCAGCCTCTTTTTATACTCCAAGGATTAGGGTTGAACGTTGCATGGGAAATGCTACCGTTGGAGGGCAGTTCTGGAAAATCCAGCTTCTGCTGTGTCTGAGACTGTTAGGTAGGTCGTCAGGAAGGTACAGTTGCTTTTGTACTTGGATAGCGACTTGACCTTAAAACCTAGGAGACTTCTGATCAGGGGAATGCTTCATGTTGGAACTTGTGAAGCCGGTTGATCAGAGTCAGAGGGAAAGCCCAGATCCTCTGACCATTGTATCTTCTGATTCTGAACTCAGAGGGAAGTACATGATCTTCAGAGTATCTTGCTTCTGGACATCAGAGTTTCCACTATTCAGCTTCTGGATCTTCAGAGTCTTCTACACCATCAGAACATCTGAACCTTCAGTGTTTCTTGGTTATCAGACTTTCTGGATCTTCAGAACTTCTAGTGACTGAGTCCACATCAGAGTTTGTATAACTTCAGAACTTCTGAAGCTTTTCCACTGTTCATACTGAACATGGTGAATGCGAAAGCGTTGCTTGGGACACTCTTTAAGCACAGTGCTTCTGATTTGTGTGAGATTGAATAGAGGTCAGAGCCTGTAAATAGCACACTCAGAAAAACACGTTAGAGTACCACAATTGTTCATATCAAAAGGTTAACTTGTAATCATCAAAACATAGAGTTGTACTACTAGATCAAAACTTGATCTTACAAACATGATAATTAAACTAACTACTTATATCAAGTTAAATGACAATTCATTGAACAACATAACATCAAAACCAAACATCAATATCATCAAACGTTAATGTCCTATAATGCGACTATATGCTACTACCAATATGGATCGATCAATAACGTCTCACAAGACGGGACGATCACGTGGGACAATCACCACCACACCGCCACTTAGCGCCTCAAAGGACGGGACAATCACGTGAGACAATCACCACCACATTGCCACTTTAGGACATCTCGAAAGATGGGACGATCCCGTGGGACAATATCCACCACATCGCCACTTTATAACGCCTCGAAAGACGGGACAATCACGTGGGACCACACCCACCTCATCGCCACTTTAGAACATCTCGAAAGATGGGACAATCCCGTGGGACCACACCCACCTCATTGCCACTTTATAACGCCTCGAAAGACGGGACAATCACGTGGGACCACATCCACCTCATTGCCACTTTCCCTATATGCCAAGTCAGTCAATGACAATTTCCAAACGAATAATCAACTCAGAATAACCACATGTTATTCATAATTTCAACAATAACCAATGGCCGAAGCCCAGAAAACGGAGACGCGTGTCTCTATTGTTTAACAACGACCTTAGCCTCAGAAAACATTTGGCACAAGTCTCAAAAAAACATTCAACATAAGCAAGTATACAACATAGCAAGCATACCAATATTTCAATCAATTGTCAATCAAATTAAACACCTTCATCTCAAACGCATGCAGTGCAATAAAAGCATGCAAGACTCAAGGACACTTCTATACTGAGTTACCCTTACCTTAGCCACTTTCTTTCCTAAGTTGCGACTTCGATCCAATCACGCCATCGCTCCTCGTACCGGCAAGCTTTCCTTCCATTCTTTAGCTCTGACACGAACACATTCTCGCACTTTGTGTCCTTAGAAATTTAATCGCTTTCAAAAAAAATGCTAAGCTTCAGAATCCTAACTTTTGCTTCAAAACTCGAGAATCTCCTCACACTCAAAACAAACACTCAAGAATTTTCACCAAAACTAAATCACACAAAACAAGTGTGTGTTTGTATCCTCTCCTTTGAAATTTTCAATTGTTTCTGTGTATGTTTTCCAAAGCAATTCACGTTAATATATATAGGCCTTAGCCAAGCAGGAGGTGGCGATGGACCATGCCCCAAGTAGGAGGTGTGGAACATGCAGCAACAATCATAACGTGGAGGCTTGGAGGATAGGCATGTTGCAACAAGCATGAGGTGTCATTCTTGGAGATTAACATGTAAGAAGCGTGAGGTGTGTGAAGGATTCTTCAACGTGTTGAGCAAGGAGAGAAAACAAGTGAAACATAGGGACCGTGAATGATAAAAAGGCTGAATGCCTTGTTATATGTATGTGTTTTTTTTTTTGGTTTTATAATATATATAAAAGTAGTTGAAATGGAAAGAATACGAACGAAATTTGACAAGGACGTGAGGATCAGAGAAAGAAACTGGGAAAATAAAGATAAGAAATGAGTGTGTTGCATTATTAATATATATTAAGATAAGAATAATGGTGTAGGTTGATTTAGGGAATGTAGGATTTAACTCATAGAGCTATAGAAAAAATATTAGGAAGATGAATCATTATCCTAAAAATTATTAGGGACTCTATGATATAATTTAAGATCACTTTGACTAAGTTAAAATGATCCATGAACAAGGAAATGAGTAAAAACTGGCTAAAGAATAATTGTGAGACAATTAGAACAAATATGACGTCGTCATATTTTGCGTCTAAGCTAAGTATGAATTTATAGAAAAAATGACAATAGTGATTATTATCATTTGAGGAGAAAATATTTTAGAAACGACCTACTCCAAAATATGACACAAAACTGATTAGGGAAATATTCTCCAGATGAAAAAACTTACTTCACGGAAAATATTTCTAGAGACGAAAGGATTAAAGCAACGCGGACGCAAACTATGGAAAGAGCTCCGAACACAAACCCCTTTGGTTCAGGGTCTTGCTTAAGTCCCTGCGGAGATAAAGTCTAACTTTATCGAATTTCTGGAAAACGAAACCTATCGATCTTACAGTCGATAGTTCTGTAATGGAACATTTGTCATAATCAAACATATTCTGAATTTAATTATCATATAGATAATTTTCATGACTCACAAAGGGTTCGAGTCAGGAAAATAACATAAAAATAATAGAATATAAATACTTATTTAATTAATATGACGAAAGTAAATAAATAATCTAGTTATTTATTTCAGGGTCTTACATTTATCGCCCAGGCTCAGGGCCAACATCTTACAAGGGAATTAACCTCGACGGAATGAGAGCTTTCAAGAGGGTTACTCCACATGGGCTTGTTGGCCTTGATGATCCCCCAGGCTTCACTGCTGAGCGTTTTGCTGGTGCTGAAATTGAAAGAGAAAAGATGTCAATGTAATATAATTAGTTTGCACTGATTTTCCTTTTCCCTTTTTGTATTTGAATATTGTTCTCATTTTTGTTTAGTTTAATTTACGCATGGTTTCGCTATAAATTTCCGCCTTGTGATCGCCTCGTCGACTTTTAGGCCTCGTTTAAATTTTCCTCCGTCGTTTAGGCTTTGTTTCTCCTTTCGCGCTCGTGTAGCGATTTTAAAGGTGTGCCAAAGAAACTAGGACTTTCGCTCAGTTTTGAATTGAGGCTTTTCTTCACACCAATATTTCCCGCAAGAGCAGGTGCGGCCTTGGCGGTTTTGTCCCGTCAAGGACTTACATTGCTAGGGGCCCAATGGCCATATGGGTTTACCCAGACTTACGCCTAGTTTGTGTTCTCGCCCATATTTCGGGGAGGCCTCGTATTCCCAGATTTCGGGGAGACTAAGGGGATGAGAGACCCACCCCATTTTGGGGATAAGTCGCTTTCTCGCACACATCGCCAACGAGCGGTCAGCGTTTCGCGCCGGACTTTCCCAGAGCAATCCCCAGACATCAAGGTTGTGTTGGGATTGCCACCTTCGGGGAATTTTTCCCACCGAGCGAACATGACATGTTAGTTGAG
This sequence comes from Lotus japonicus, assembly GCF_012489685.1. Classification (NCBI taxonomy): domain Eukaryota; kingdom Viridiplantae; phylum Streptophyta; class Magnoliopsida; order Fabales; family Fabaceae; genus Lotus; species Lotus japonicus. The sequence goes on from NC_080041.1 coordinate 77,512,757, forward strand.
TTGCTATTTGGATAGCACCGGTTCGCGCCGGACTTTCCCGGAGCAATCCCCAGACATAAAGGTCGTGTTGGGATTGCCACCTTCAGGGAATTTTTCCCACCGGGCGACCGTTTCTTTGCAGTTTGAGTTAGGAGTATTGCTGGTGAATATCCTTTTGTATTTCATTCGTAAAAGATTTGTGTACATTGAGGGATGCCTCATTAAAAAACTCCCGAGATGGAGAAAAAAAGTGCATCTTTATTTTTGGTCCTATTCCTTCCGATATTCCTTCCGATCTTGTTCCTCGGCTGCATCCTCGCCCCTGTTGCCAAGCCTTCAAGCTCCCATGTCAAAGTATTACGCCCAGCACCTCGCCCTTCGTGCCTGACGTACTCGCCACCCACTCACTGCTGTTGCGGAGTTGCCTTTCTCGCCAGCTTGCCTCTAATTCACTCTCTCGTTCATTCCACTTGGCTTTTTTGTTCTCGAGAGTCATTGTTCTCGCCGACTTCCACTGTTTTGCCTTAGCCCTTCCCTTACTCTTGCTGCGGTATGTTGGGCCCCTCTTCCTCGCCTTTTGCGTTTCCTGAGCTCGCCCGAGCACCTCATTTCCCTTTTGCTTGCAACCTTGGCGCTGGAGAATTCCTGGGTCCATTTCCCGGCTCGTCGCCGCTTTCTCCTTCTGCTCGTTCGGTCCCTTGCTCGAAAGAGCTGGTGTCCTGAACCGCGGAAGTTCCCATAGTGTCGCATCCTTTGGGCTCCAGCTGAAGAGGTCGAAATTGTCCTCTACCAACTTCTCCAATCGTTGTTCCTGTCCGGGCGCGAGCCTAGGCTTGACCGCCAGCACCCCCTACTAAACTTATATCTTTCCAAGTCGTCAACAATTCCTGCCCAGCGTTCCTCTGCCTTGATATCTGTGAACTGCTCATTTCGCCCTGCCTTACCATCTTGCTTACCCTGGTTCTGACTGTCCCGTTGCCTCTTTACCTTCCTGTCAAGGATCTGTTCTGTCTCCTACTTCTGCCCGCTCAACCCGTCTTGTTTGTCTCCTAAAATCTCAACCTCGTGGCACTTGTGTCCCTCGCCAGCTTTTTTCTTTCCGTACATGCTAAGGCAGTTGTTGTAGCATTCTCTTGCCTTTCTCTGGTCCACCACGATCTTCCCCACTCTTCCGCACATCAACGGGTATTTCACCGCTAAGTGAGCTGTCGAAATTACTGCGCAAAGGCGGTTGAGTGTGTTTCTCCCAATGATGACGTTGTATGAAGCCACAACCTGCAACACTAGGTACCTCACACGAAAAAGTTTGACATTCTCATCGACACCAAAGATTGTGTCCAAATCGATATACCCTCGTACCCATACCTGCTCGCCCGAGAAACCTACCAACGTCCCAGTGTAAGGCATCAGATCTTTATCCGTCAATCCCAGCTGATCAAACGCATCCCCATAAATGATGTCAGCAGAGCTTCCCTGATCTAGAAGAACTCGTCGCACATTGAAGCTGTTTATCCTTATCATGACAACTACCGGATCATCCTTGTGCGTCTTTATTCCTTCGAAATCCGCCGATGATATCACGATGTCGGGATGTTGGAAACCGAAAGGGATCTCATATTGTTGTACCGACGTTACTGCCCTGACGTGCCTTCTTCTCGTCGAAGTTGTTTCCCCGCCTCCACCGAAACCACTTGCAATCGTATTTATCGTTCCAACCGGCGGCTCAAGGTCCTTATTGAAGGTTTCCTCTGCCCCTTTTTTCCGTGTGGCCAGTGTTTCCTTTTTGTCAGCGCTTGGGGTACGGCGGCGATCTTCCCGTCTACGATCATCCTGCTGGTGGGACCCATAATACTGGTTTCCTCGTTGTCGCTCCCCGCTCCAGCGATCACCACGGTCACCCAGCTGTGATCGCCCTGCTCTGATGAGCCTCTCAATTTCATTCTTTAGAGTAAAGCAGTCCCCAGTGTCATGTCCTGCCGAGCGGTGGTACCCGCACCATTTTGTCTTATCTAACGTTGCCCGGGGCGAGCCTGCCTCCTTCTTGCCTTCCTCAACTGCGTGTGTCGCCTTAACCTCACGCAGCAGCTCCGTCAGATGCGCACTCAAAATTTTCCCTGACTCCTCTCGCCGACGAGAGTCGGCTTGATGCCAGGGTCGGCGGCGCTCAAAATTCTCCTTTTTGGGATACAATGGTTCTCTCGGCACTTTTTCACTCGTACGCACCTTTCTGTCTCGTCTCTTGCTCCCTTCCGCTTTCTCTTTGCTCGGCTTGTCTTCTGGCGATGCATCCCTCTGATCGCCATCTTTCTCTACCTTCGTGCGCCTTCGCTTAAAAGCATCATCCTCCTCATCGAGTATGTAGGTGTTTGCTCTCGCCTGAATCTCAGCCATTGATCGGGCCGGCTTGCGACTCAACTTGCTATCTAGCTTCCCAGGTTGCAAACCGTTCTTGAAGGCACGGGCACAGGCATTTGGCTCTGACTCCTCAATTTTTACTGACGCGGCGCTAAACCGTTTCACGTACTGCTTCAGAGTCTCGCCCTCGGACTGGCGTACATTGTATAAATCCTCGATCGTCACTTGTTTGGTCTTGCTTGCCGAGAATTGGACTAGGAACTTAGATGAGAAGTCACGGAAATTCGTGATTGATCCTCGGGGCAGTGTTGTGAACCATGCCATGGCAGTGCCTTTAAACGTAGCCGGAAACATCCTGCACTTTACAGCATCGGAAGCGGCACTGATCACCATCTTCGTGTTAAAGTATAGCAGGTGTTCCTTGGGATCAGCCTTCCCGCATTACGTCTCAAGGACAATATTCTTCATATTATCTAGAATTGCGACTTCCCTTACTGCCGCCGAGAACGGCTCGAACTCAGCCACGACCTCGGCCTCGCGCTCCTCCTCATCCTGCTGTTCGAAACGATAGTACTCCAGTTTCTCTTGTAAATAATCGTTTCGCTGGCGGATGTCATCAACACTACGAATCAAGCGTCTCCAATCTTGACTGGAGATCGGTGCCTGTGGTGCCTGAGTCTCCTCTCCCGAAACCGGAGGTGAACGCACCGGTGTTCTCTGCTGCTCCGGCGAGGAAGGTGGAGAAGGCAACGGAGGCGTCGGAGAAGGAGGAGGCGGAGGTGGTGGCGGAGGAGTTAATCGATCCGTCTCCTCACGGTGAACTTGCTCGCGTCGCGACCTACCTCTCACGCGACGCGGTTTCGAAACACGCCGCCGCTCTTGATCCTCATCACGTCGTCTACGACCCGTTTCCATCTGCTTCGCTAGTGAGCCAAAGAATGCAAACAAAAATTCCTGAAAACTGAAGAAAATCGCACAGAAAATCGAGCTTCTCTCAACTGAATCACGATCCACGTAGTCCGGGAATCGAAATCTACCGATCTCCACAGACGGCGCCAAATGTTCTATCCTAAGAACATTGAATGGGGGTAGAGTACCCAAAGTGTGAGGAGAGTGATACGAATGTGTTAGAGAGAGAAGTTCTAACCGCTAGAGAGAGAGAGAGAGAAAATAACTGAATTTCAATCTGAATATTTCACAAATGAGCCAAGAGTCCCTTACAAATGGTAACTGACCCCTATTTATAGGTGTGGAGTTGTGCTTGACATTACTAATGTATCTTAATGGGCCAGTTGGGCCTCGGGGAGAGAGGCCCAAGTCCCTGGTGCGCTCCCCGCATAAGGCCAAATGCCCCTGGGCGAGGGACCCTGGGGTCTCGCCCAGTCCAAGTGTGTTGGGTTTTGATAATGATTGTTTGAAGAAGAAGAAAAAAAAACACGAAGAACATGGAGATGAAAATTGAAGAACACAAATAAAAGTGAGGTCATTATTGAGTAAACTAAATAAAAGCAGGGTCATTAAGCAAATACTAAATTAATAAGTATAAATTAGAAAATAGTGTTATGTCATTACTAATTTATTCATGTCATCTTAAGTGTATTTATTTTAGTGGTACACATCACTAATGTATGATACACTCACCTGAATTTATGGGCACCCAAGCATGCACCTTTTAAATTGTGGTAATCTAACTAAAATTCAGCTGATTTTGGTTTGGGTTATCTGGTTTGTATATAAAATAAATAAATTATTATTTTTAAACTTCTTAACAATTGTTGAAAAATAGGAAATCACTTTTAGCCTAAATAATTTTTTTTTGGTACATCGGGAAAGTAAAAGACAAAAAGAAAAAAACTACAAAGCTAGCAGATTCCTAGCCAAGACGGGATCAATCTGAGAGGGGGGTCCTCTAACCGAAGAAAATCACACTGCTGAGACAGACCTAAACCGGCCAAGCAATCGACCACTTCATTAGCACTACGGGGAACATGCTGGAGCTGAACACTCTACTGACGCTGAAGGAGCTGATTAATCTCCAGAAAATATGATGCTAAGGCATGGTAGTGAAAAGCATCATCCCGAAGCACCTCAACAATCTCTAAATAATCAGCACTACGAATTCCAGTGTCCCATAAGAGAGAGAGACCCATCCTCAATGTCGTCACTTTTAGCCTATATTTGATTCATTGAAAAACATAAAATTCAAAGTTTTATGGAAAAAATGATACTAATGGTTCTAAATGCTAATATCACTTTAATCAATATTAATTTTTGACTTAATTGCACTTTGAGCCCTCACTACCGGCATTTGTGCAAAGTAAGTCACTAATTTTTTAGAAAGTTAAAAATATATTATAAAAAGCTTGAAAGCTCTCAAGCAGAGAAAACAACCCAATCAGCAATAACAGCACCAAAAAAACCGATAGATGCCAACAAAGGACCAAAGCAACAACACTCCCCAAAGAAGAAAACCTTCCACATTCATGTAATATATTTTTTTTAGAAGCAAAAGAATGCATTATAAGAGAGTAAAAGAGGTACTCCAACCCATAATACAAAGAAGCAAGAATTAGAGAATAAGCAAAGAGTGAAGAGTGAAGACATACAAGAGGTAGAAGAAAAGTTACAGAAAAACATCTTTGAGGATCCTAGAGTCGGTGGCTGCACCCTCTCATCCAGGCAAAACATATATGGAGAACATAGACCTAACACATTGGTAGCTATATCACCCTTCCTTATTCTCTATTGCCTTGTTCAACTTTAGATACATTGTCGTTGATGTAGGTGTCATCAATCTCCTAAACAATTTTCCATCAAAAAACGCTCCTAAACAACTCTATTCATTGAAACTACAGTTGTTACTCTATTGCAAATTTGCAACTAAAGTTTAAGTAACACATTAATATATAAAAAAATATTAGCTTTTCTAATAAACCATAAAAGTATTTCCACCTTTAAAGAACCTTAAAGTATGTGGGTTGAGTGTGGGAGGTCCATGTTGGGGGACACAGGGGAGCTCATGGGTCGAGGAGTAAGACACCAAAAAATATCGACACCACATCTTAACCTAAAATCTTAATGCATTAGATTTATGGGTCACATCTCTTATAAAGTCTTCTCCTTACTCATCTTAACCAATGTGGGACTACAACTCACACTTGAATTCTCAACAATCTCCTCCTCAAGTGCGAGTCACCACCACATTATCATGGCCTACCTCCGTCGAAACGTATCCACCCTTGTACCGCCGTTCGCACCATGGTCCAATCATGTGCAACGGGACACTCCACACTGACCACATCATTAGGAGATTTTCGATACAAGGAGTCGTTATCATGGTCTCACGAACCATTAACTCTAATTCCACTTTTTAGGGGAGATAGGGAAGTTCATGTGCCGATGAGCAAGACACCAAGAGATATCGGCACCACATCTTAACCCAAAACCTTAAGGCATTATATTTATGGGTCACATCTCTTATAAGTCTTCTTCTCACCCATACTTAATCAATGTGAGACTCCAACTCATTCTTAACTAGGGATCAATCCTTAGATGGTGCAAATTATATTTTCAATTAAAAAAAAAGTATTTTCACCTTTCATGAGTGTTGTTTTTCATTATGGACTTAGATTGTTTTAGCATTACTTCATGGCACCTCAAAATAGCCAATAACACTTTTCAAATATGTCCACTAATCGTTTCGGACCTATCATATTCTCTTTTCAATCATTCTATTTTTTAACTATTAACTTTTTAATCAAACTTTATCACTATTTTTTAAATCTTTTTCAGTATATCAATTAGATTATGAAAATATCCATACACACTACATATACAAGTGACTTCAAATTCAACGTATGTGTTTAGAAACTCTCTAAAGTCAATTTTAGAGAAGCTTCTTTAAATATAATTTAGGAAATATAATTGATAAGTACTCCAATTTGTACAAAAAAAAACATACTGCAATTAAAACAAAATTAGGGAAATGGTAGGAAGAAAGATTTGAAATGGCATGCAAGTCCCAAAATTTGTTCCTACCGGATAGGAGAACATGTATTTTTGAGAATTGTCTTAAGGGTAACATTATAACAACGTTGTTCAATGGATAGTACCACAAACATCACTGCCCAGTTGTATGTATGGGGCTTAAAAGTTTGTGACAAAAGGTTTGTATTTTTTTAGGTCAACCACTATACTAGCCACTGAGCCAACGACAGAAACAGCTGATACTACAAGACAGACAACACTTATAATTTGCAGACCAATCCATCTCCTACTCCATTTTGGGATCTTCTTTTGTGTGATATACATCTCCACTGGGAAATAAACTGTTAAAGGCCAAAATCCCAATGCTCCAAGCAACCCCAAAACGTCATTGAAGAATGGAATCAACATTGCTATAAAAGTGGTTGAGATAACAAATAAGGTTCTCCAAATCAATCTAAATAAATTCAGATTGTAGGGAGCAAAACCACCAGGTAATGGAATTTTGTATTGCTTGTTAACTTTGGGAAACCTTTTCACTGTCCCTTTCTCAACAAATGCAAAGAGGGGTTGGGCATACACTTGGTATGCTCCCACAAGGTGAATTGCAATGGCTGCATTAGCAATGTCTATAAGCCAATATGCTTTAGAGTAGCCAAATCCAGTGAGCAGATTCCCAGGTGCTGCGTCTCCAAAACCAGCATAGCCAGAGCACCCACAAAGCATGTAAAATGTTGTGATAACTCCAATACTTATCTTTGTAGCCTTCTTCATTGTTTTAGCTTCACATGGTGGGTTTTTAATGGTGTCCTGTAGTCAGAATTTATTGTTTGTTAATTCGTTTCTATGATAAAACTCTCTTTTCATTTGTTTCAAAAGTGAATGCTCAATTTTGTCATTAAAAGTGTAAGCATAGAACAAATTAGTCTCTAAAAGAAGGAAATACTCTTGTGATCCTCAATTGTATTAAATGTCGATCAAATTATTTATTGTTGACCAACATTTGACACAATCCCGCAAGAATATTTATTTCTTCTAGAGATTAACTTCTCATACATTTACACATTTTTCTCAATTTTTACAAAAGAATTAAAGGAGCCAATTACCTGAATTTCAATGAGAATTTGAGAGAATGAATAGGCGAAGGCTATGTCACCAAGAGCTTGGAAAGTTCCCCATACTTTTTCAGCTTTTGTCACCGTACCAATACTAACTCCCGTGAGACTACCCTTGATGGTACCATTCTCTGTTTTCAAGATTAAGACAAGAATATCAGCAATGAAAAATAATGAAGAAGTTTTTATTATCATACACAAATTAAAGTAGGCATGTCACCTGCAATTTTAGTAATTCCCAGATAGAGACTAATTAAGGAATAAGTGAAAGACATGATTGCTGCAAGTATTGAGAGCCACCATGTTTGATGAAAATCTGGAATTTGAGAAAAGAAAATTTGGATTACTCCAAAACTGATCATATATGGGTTGCTTGAAATGGGACATGGGTCTTTTCCGCCTGAGGAATGTTGACAGTCAGTCCTTTTTATCGTCCTGTCATCGAAAACTGGTTAGATTAAAACAGACCCATCAACTTTACTCAAACTAAATTAGATAATCTTATTATTAGACCTGTGGAAAATGCTGAAAATTTCGTAATTTCAAAATAAAATTATTCAATTAAAACTGTAAATCTTTTTAAAAATATATTATTTTTTGGTAGAAAATGCTAAAAGGAAAACAAAAAGAAAACACCACAGCAGACCATGTGAAGAATGTCGGTTAGAGTGAATCACCACATGTAGAAGAACTCTGAAGCGAAGAGAGCACTAACGTCAAATTAGAGTGAACCACCACATCACATAAACCAACCTCCCAGCAAAGACGCAACTCATGATACATGCACTTAAAAATATATTATAATAATATTATATTTTTATCAAATAATTTTTTAATTTTTTTTTAGTGAATGTCCGCATAATGCAAGCGCCAAGAAAGAAATTTTGTGACGTGACATAGAATGGGGAACATTTTAATAAATACAGAAATCTATATCTAGATTCTATATGTTTTATGAAATAAACTAGATATAAAGTGTTTGTGTTGCATAGATTATTTATAATATTTTATAAAAATAATTACATATTTTCATTTTTTTTTTACATTTATAAAGAAATTTTAACCATTAAAATTATGATATTTATATCTGTAATAATATAAACATCATTAGGTAAATTAAATATTTTTACTATGATAAGTAATTTATTTATGTTTTTAATTCAATTTTTACTAATATATACGTAGTTCATTACTTATATTTAAAGTAACTTGTTTTAAAATAATACACATATATATCAGATTAATAGTAGATAACATGATAAATTCTATTTTAGTTTCATTTTATTATTTTAAAATTTTTCATTTGATAATTAATATTTAAAATAATTTTAATGTTAATATTTTAATCATACGTATGAAGAGTTTTTTATTAATTGTTTGACACAACAAATCATATAAATGGAATTATTAAATATTTAATATCATTATTGATGAATAGGTCAGTTTTAGTTTTTGCCTTAAAATGCAATTAATATTACTATTGACTATTGAGTGCAATATATATAATTTGAGAAGCAATAATTACATAATTAAAGAAATGTTATTATAATTATTTAACATTTTTCTCAATAATATTTTTTATGATTAAAAAAATTGGGGAAAAACCAAAAGCAGACTAAGGGCACCCGAAAAGTCACATAATAAAGCTCAGATAACATATCAATTTTTTTGTGTTGTGCTTGAAAAAAAAAAAAATCAATCAAAAGCAGTAAGGAAGCATTAACTCACATCATGCTAAGGGCACCCGCAATTGTGTATCCTATTGCAGTGCCGTAAAGATTCGAGTACTGGACTATCCCACAAATCTTAGCATTGGTAGTACCTGCAAAATACATTAACATTATGATCAATATAATGTTTTTTTTTTGTGAACTCATGATCAATATAATGTTATATCATTCTAATTCATCTTTTTAGTTAATGTGAGACCTTAACACACATATTTCAAGCCCAAATTGAATATTACATGTGTGACTTTCCAGCACAAAACATTTGTGGGTGACCAATATACGGTTGAACTCCAATAAACAGATCTAATCATCTAATAGACTCGGATACATAATTAGAATTCAGATTATGTCTAACTCATATACTAATGTGTTATGTATAGTTACCAAGAATATTCTGAACTGCTTCCATGAAAGAATAGCTTCTCTTTCTCATATTTTGGTCTCCATAACGATAACAATCAGCTAGAAGTGCTGAAGTATACCAAGTGATGACACTGAAGAAGAGCATTGCAACAGTACCAGCAACCCAACCCATCTGAGCTATGGCCCATGCTAAGGACAGAACCCCAGATCCTACAACCGCGGTTACAATGTGCGAGCTTGTAGTCCAAACGGTTCCTACCACAAATAAATTACACATCAACTATGAAAATCTCCATGGAAATTGGTATACAATTTTCTATGTGACAGAACATAATCATCTGTGGAATTAAGAATTGGGACAAATTTCTTATGTGACAGAACAGAATCATGGGGGGTTTTAATATGATAAAGATCTATAGTGCTAAGAAACAAAAATTAAATTGAATTGGATTTGTACCTGTTCGCTTAATACGGCCATCATCATCATAAAATTTGGATTCGGGCTGTGAAGTGCCACCATCTATGGAGTGCTCCACCATGTCTAAATTTCGAGGATGGCTCAGGTTTGTTCTGGATAAGTTTCCAACCATCAATTGGGGAAATGAGTCAGAAAATGAAATATAATCGAGAGAATATTGATTATTTTCTTGAGTTTTGTTCGTCCCTAAATTGAGTTGCATTCCCCGATCAAAGAACAATTTATTTATATATCAAAAGCTTTTTGAAAAATAGAAGTAACATTATTTATTATAATTATTACTATTATTTTATTTCCTAATAGAATTTCATATCAATTTTGATAATATTATTATTTAACGTTTAAAAATATTAAAATTTAATGGTGCAATTATTTGGAAGCTGGTCATATTCTTATCCAAAAAATAAGCTTTGTCATACTCTTAAGACCCTTAAGAAAATGATGCTTATTAAGAAAATATATAATAAGATCAATAAATGTATTAATTATTTAAAAAAATTATTCAATCTTCCATGTTTATCCTTAATGAATGTATTGAATAGTGTGGAAGAGAATTAATCATAAGTGTTAGTCAAACTTTAGAATTAGAAAAACTAAATAAATACAAGGAGTATATAAAGAAGAAGATAATAAATATTCATAAAATATTGTGGGTCTTATATTAAGGAACACTAAAATGTCTTTAGGAGGTCATATAAAAAGGAACGAATGAAATATAATTAATGTTTTAACATAGAGTTTTAATCCTAAAATTAATTATTATTTATCTTTCTTCTGTCAATTATATTAGCTCACTTCTTTGCTAAGTTTTCTACATCCAAAAAAAAAACTGATAAATATGAATAAAAAATCCCTTAAAATTGTACTATAAAAAGGGCAAAGAGGTATTTTAATGGTCTTAGTCCCATTAGCTTGGTAATATTAATGAGCTGATGAATTTTATATTTTTTAAAACCTTCTATAATCGGGTTTTGGAATTCAAATGACTATCAATATTGGGTTCCTTGGCTTTGGTGGAGTGGCTTCTATCCTCAATACGGAGCTTGTGGCTATTTGGCGTGGTCTACAAGTAGCTTGGGACCAAAGCTATTCGAAGATTATCTAGGACGCTACTAATTTCTTGAGAACCCCTCCCTCCTATACGTTTGCGCCTCTGATTTAGCATATCACAGTCCGCCTTAGTAGGCAATGGGTGGTGTAGCCACTAGCTAATTCATACTCTTAGAGAAGCGAATGCATATGTGCATTTCTTGGCTAAAGTGTGAGCGCGCCAATTGTTAGATTTGATTGTCCACCTCCCCAACTTGAGTCTCTCCTATGAGCGGATGATGGGCCTAGTTGGCCTATCTTTTTGTTTCTTTTTTTTTGTTTTTCTCTTCCTTTTTTGTCTTCTAGCACAAAAAAAAAAGACTATCACTAACAAACTGTCAAAAAGATGTAAAATTAACAAATTGCCATGTTTTTAGATATTTCCATATAAACATGAAATTATTTTTAGGTAAATTGTATGTAGCCAAAGGAATCATTAAAAAAAAAACCCTAAAAGCAAGTTGGCATTGAGCCCCAAACTCAATGACAAGTGGAGAATCATTGTATTCCTGAAAGCTGTAATCCAAATTGAGAGTGATTTTATGTATTCCCTTCAATCCCACAACAATGGACCCAAAACTGAGTTACAGCAACTTGTTCCCATAATTCAACTTTTTTTCATCTTTTCTTTTACAAATTTGTGCATATATTATGTAAAAATCCAAAATCAGCTTAATCAGAGAATAAATCTGATACTAATTAACACCACACACTCACACATACTAGAAATCAATGGTTCAGAAAAAAAAAAAACTGAATGATTGAATCCATGAATTTGACAAAGAGATCAAAATAGAAGAGAATTAGTAGCAAGAAACGGTCGGTACCTGTGTGTGTGAAATCCAAAACAACGTTGTGAGAGAGAGTTCAATCCAGCGAGTTCACAACCGAATGAATGCAGTTTAGTCCTTCTTATACGAGTGTTCGGTCTAATTCGGCGTGCGAAAGCGAAAGAGCTAGTATCTATTTATCATTTGGATGGACGGTGTAGAATGAAGCAGCTCTGACTTATAAGTCTAAATGTTCGTGTTCTCATTTTCCACAATCTCTGGCCCCTACCACTGCCAATGCGGTTAAGCGTTGACAATCAATCACTCTCATCAAATGAAATTAAGGTTTTCATTTACATTTTCAATAAATATTCATTATTATTAATAGCCTCACATTAATATATATAAAACAAGAAAGGGTGGTATTCTAGTATATCATTAATTAGTAGCGCGTATGAAAAAGAATTTGTTGAAAGATGCCTACTTATTTAGTGCATTCTTTGGTTTAAAGCCATGAGACTAATTCTTTGAGGCTCTGAGATTATTTTCAGCTATTGTTGTTTGTTGCTACTTGCTACGACGAAGTCTGAGTTCTATGACTATGACTCCAATAACTTCCGGAAATTAGTTCATTTTTTAGTCCACAGGGAAATTAGTTTCTAAGGATAGAAATAAAAGCAATGGGAGAATCAAGAATGGCTTATCCTATTCAAGTTGCAACATCAGAATCAGTGAAGTAGACATGGGACAAAAGTATAACATGGAACTTCAATAATTATATAGAAGCAGAAATCTTAAGATATGCCTTTACTTTTTTCAAGATATGATGGTAGTACTATATACAATTTGGTACCGAATAATCCAAATTAAATAAAAAACGTAGATTGAAAATAACACGATATTCAACAGCAATTATTCTGAAGTGCCATTTCTTAAATGTAAGCAAGCTAAAAGATAACATTACAATTAGGCCACAGCCATAACCTTTCTTGCTACCTGCCAGTTTGGTTTCCTCGCAAATGGAGAAGACACATCTCAAAGACTTTGGCCACGTTGACTCAAACGTAGCATTGAGCTCAACGGAAATTCAAACATTTAAAAGTCTGAGCTGAATGCTTTGTATTTCTGGAGGTCGAGCAGAACACCGACCACTGAGCCGAGACCAGCCACGACTGATACTAAGAGGCAGAACACGCTCATCAATTCCATAAGAATCCATTTCGTGCTCCATCTTGGGATCTTCTTTTGTATGATGTACATCTCCAATGGAAAGTAAACAGTTAAAGGCCAAAACCCGAGTGCTCCAATCACTCCCAGAACGTCATTGAAGAATGGAATCAGCATTGCTATGAGAGTGGTGATGATAACAAACACTGACCTCGAAACTAACATAAATATGTTCTGGTTGTAGGATGGAAGACCAGGTATTTTAACTTTGAATCCCTTGTCAATTTTGGGCCATTTTTTTGCTGCCTCTTTCTCAATGAAGGCGAAGAGGGGTTGGGCATACACTTGGTATGCTCCCACAAGGTGAATTACGATAGCAGCGTTAGCAATGTCAATAATCCAATAAGCTTTGGTGACGCCAAATCCAGTGAGTAAGTTCCCAGGTGCTGAGTCTCCAAAAGCAGCATAGCCCATGCAGCCACAAAGCATATAAAACGTTGTAGTCACTGCAATACTTAACTTTGTAGCCTTCTTCATTGTATTTACTTCAGATGGTGGAGATTTGATGGTGTCCTGTGTAATTACATTATAAATTGATGAGTTCGGATAAAGCTTGTTACACGTCATGCAAACTCACATCTCTTCACATGCAGAAAACGAGATTTGTTAGGATCCAATAGCAAAGTATGGGACTTGAGTCCTCTACATTGAAAGTATGAAACTCTAACGTCAGGCAAACACTGCAAGGCTCTGATACCGATTGATAAAAACCTTCAGAGAACTATACCAGAAAAGGTATGAACCTTGCAATTGGATACTAACAGGTTCAGTTATAAGTAGATAGTAAAAAATGTATAAATGCAAGGTGATGTGTGGGTATAATGTAGGCATTAGTCAATTATTTTATAGGATAACATTCTACTTATTCCTTACTTTTTTAAGCAGGAAAAAGGGTTACCTGAATTTCAAGGAGAACGAAAGAATATGAATAGGCGAAGGCTATGTTACCAAGAGCTTGGAAAACCGCCCATACTTTTTGAACCGGTGTCACAGTTCCAATGCTTATTCCTGTGAGGCTACCCATGAAACTGCCCGTTTCTATTCCAGAACCAATTAAACAAAATAAGTTAAAATGTCTGAACCAATTTTAATTATAGATTAATCACAAAAATATATCATGGATTCAAAATTCAGAAACTACACTCCTTGAACTTAAAAACTTCATTGGCTGCCTACCTACATAAGCTTTTTGAATATCTATCTATAAGAGCATAAATTTACACTGCTCTACATGATGATCTGATAATAAAAGTAATGTTACGAAATTTTAAATTTAAGAGGTTTTCTGCAATAAACCTATAATTGGAGGACTTATATGCCGATAAATCAAACAAATTGAAGCAGGAATAAAAACCTGTAATTTTGTAAACTGCAAGACAGAGACCAATTGTGGAATAGCCAAAAGACATGATTGCAGCAACTATTGAGAGCCACCACATGTTATGAAAATCTGGAATTTGAGAAAAGAAAAGCTGTATTGCTCCAAAAGCCATCATGTATGGGTAGCCGGACACATGACATGAGTCTTCTCCACCAGAGGAATGCAAACAGAAAGACTTTCTGATTTCTCTGTCAACCAAAACCAGCTAAATTAAAACAACATATCCATTCAATCATTACCAAATATAAACTTATCAGTACAAAGAAATATTACCAAGTGACAATGAACTATCATGCTACATGTTTCGGTTTTATTGAATGTAACTTTGCCAATTGCAATCAATAGAATAAATTTAATTCAGAAGTACTATTTAAATTGATTGTAAATGGATGTCCGTATTTGGAATACATTTTTTTTTGTTTTTAATAACTTTATTTTGGTATCTTCACTTAATGTTGTTGAAATGGTTAAACCAATGTGAACAAAATTAAAATCCATTAAAAAGTTATATACACAGACACACAAACAAAATAGAGATGATTTTAAAATTCTTTTTTAACACTAAGTAAATTCAGTTTAATTTGTTTGTATTCCCTTGTATATTATTTAAGATCAAATCAATTTCATAAATTGTATGATTTCAAAGATATATAGAATGTCTTAACTCACATGAGGCTCATGGAAGCCGCAATTGTATATCCTATTGCACTTCCAAAAAGATTCAAGTACTGAACTATCCCACATATTGTAACACTGAACCCACCTACAAAACACACATTACAAATGCATGTTATTAAACATCAATTTTGCATTCCATTTTAAAAAGAGTATGATTGTCGATATATATACAGAAACGTTAACTCAGATGACAGTTCTCTAATAAATTAAACCACAAACTAGAAAATTGGGCTAGTAATTTATTCTTTTGTCAGTAAAGTAGAAAATCACATCATCCGTACCCGAGTACCAAAACAATTTTCATGTTATATAATGCTACCCCTGTATAAATGTGTATAGTTAAGTTACCAAGAATGTTCTGAACTGCGTCCATGAAAGTGTAGTTTCTCTTCCCAAAATGGGAATCGCCACAACGATAGCATTCAGCTAGAATTGATGAAGTGTACAAAGCGACGACACTGAAGAAGATCATCACTCCAGGACCAGCGATCCAACCCATCTGAGCTATGGACCAGGCTAAGGAGAGCACCCCAGAACCTACCACAGCTGTTATTATGTGGGAACTTGTAGTCCAAACGTTTCCTGCCTCACATATAAAGATCTCAAATACCATTTCATCCAATCAAGAAACTGAAGTAATAGAAAAGTATATAACTAAATTAATCTGTACCTGTTCTCTTAAGACGGCCATCGTCATCGTAGAATTTGGAGTCAGTTTGTATAGGCACACCATCTATGGCCTCCTCAATGCCGGAATCTCGACGGTGGCTAAGGCTGGCTAAGGAAGCGTTTTCGACCACCATCTTTTATGGATAAGGGATCTAAAGCAAAGCAAAAAAATTGAGATGCCATAGTAAAATATCTTTTTTTGTTCATCCAACTACTGAGTTTCATTCACAAATCACTAACAACATATGAAGCTTGCACGAATAGAAGAGGCTGGTACATGCATCAGGTGGCATAGAGTAGTTATGGGCGGGTATTTGAAAAGTTTAAATTTTAAGAGATGAAATCATTATGGAAAATTTGAAAGGAAAACACTAGGTAGCTGAATTTTTTAGTCAAATTTTTGGCAATATTAGTTTATATGCCTACTTGCTTTTGAAATGGAATATAAGTTCCTAGTTCCTACTACTACTGCATACAAAAACCATCTAATCTAGGTGGTTAATTTTTTTTAAAATGGGATTAACTCAAAAGGAGTTGAGCAAAGTCGTAAGTGTCTTCACTCTCAAGAGAGAATAAAGTTTGACACCTTGACACACTATTTGTACAAAAAATCTACCGGTATCGTTCCATGTCTAAAGGATCTTACACCCAAAAAATTAAAGAATATGAGGAAAAAACCTTTACAAACCATCCGATACATCCAATGATCAAAGTTATATAAGGCCCATTTGGGTAGACTTATTGGAGCTTATCTACTAGAAAAAAAAACACTTGGGAGAGCTTATTTGAGCTTATCTGATAGCATAAGCGCTTGTGTAAGTGTTTGGGAGAGCTTATGCAAACAACTTATGGCCTACCATAAGTTATTTTGAGCTTATTTTCATAAGCTACTCAGGATAGCTTATGAAAAAGAGCTTATGCTTATATATAGGTTATTTTCAATAAATTTTTTAAAATAGCTTATGAATAAGCGCTTAATTAAGTTGTTTTCCCAAACGGGGCCTAGATAAGCATTACACAAGTGAGATTAAGGTTCTCATGAATGCAGTACCAAAAAACAGAATGTCATGAATGTGTTGAGGATTATTTCATGTTAAAATTTCACACAATCTTGATCATAAATATTAAATTGGTGAAGCCTATCAATAATTTTAAAATCTACTGAGAATGTTTTCGCAGCGGAATGAAAATAAAATTAAATTAGTCAGAGGAGGTGGTGGTACCTGGCGGTTCACGGCGAAGTGCGGCGGTTAGGGGTTCTGGTTCTCTGCTTTGAATTGGCTTGCTTGCTTAATTTCAAGTGAAGAGATTCCGATTCCGATTCTTTGTGGTGTGGTGCTGGTGCATGCAGTTAACCGGCCAATAGAAACAAAGAAAACTGAATCAATCAACCAATCAAACTTGACGCAGATGAGAGAGCATCTAATGAAAAGGGAATAATTCAATCGGAATTGGATAGAATAGAGAATAAAGAGAAGTAGTAGCAACTTGAGTTCACTTACTTGAGAGAGAGATTGAGAGAGAGAATCAGAATCGGTAACCGTCGCCTTCTTCCTGGACCCCACTCCGGCCGCCGAATAATTCGGTAACCGCCGCCTTCTTCTTCTTCTTCTTCTTCTTCTTCTTCTTCCTTTGTGGTGCTGGACTCAACTCGAGTCAGCCGCAACCCCTGCCATTCCGCTTCTCATTCTGATTACTTATTCAAATTTCATTTTTCTGCCACATGCTTTAAACAATCATTCATTATTATTATATTTTTATTTTTTTGCACTTGGAAAATTATTATTAATTTTATACTTTGTTTATTGAATGTATCTGTGAATTTTTTGTTACTATTCATCTGTGGAAGTAGCACTTTATATATTAATTATAAAGTGAAGAAAGCAGCATGCTGTCAGCATGCGACTCTTTAACTCAATAATTGATGAACTTTCTTCTAAGATTTGCTTGTTTAAAACATTGAGAATATATATTTTGTGATGAACAGTAAGGTAGTGTTTGGCCCAGCTTATTTCTGACTTAAAAGTCACTTTTAAGGTAAAGTTGGGCCAAGCAGATTTTAACATAAGCTCCTTAAAAAATAAGCTCCTTAAATTTTACAAAGAAAATGAAGAAAAGTAACTTATAAGCCAAGGCTATCAATAGGAGCTTTTTTGAAAAGGCTAAATTTTATTTCATGCATCTATTGTGTGGATCGCTAAGTCACTAATCATCAAACTTCGTTCTTCACCATTACATGCTATCAAAGGGCATCCGCTAACTGGTCGAATAGAAAGAAGGATGAAACTTGGAAGTGATGGTTTGAAAAGGAGGATGAACTCTGTCATGGTGGTCACAGGCCAAGACATGGTATTTAAAAAAAAATTGACAGGAACAAGACCCTTTCCTTCTTCACAAATTTTTGTTTCTATTTTGATTTTTACTGATATTGTTGACGAAATCAATTTCAAAGTGTTATGGAAGGGTTAATTTTGGTGTTTTTAACAGGGAAATGACCATGTCTGGAAAGATGGGTTGAGTCACTTGAGTGGATGAAAACTTTTTTAAATTGCAAAATTGCTTCCTTTAGATTTGCTTTGACCATTGTGTTTGATCTGTATAATACTTGTGGGCAAAAGTGTCGTGAAGCTTTGTGAAGGTTTGATCATGTATATAAAAGCGCAAGTCAAGTGTTTGACAAAATGTTTAGATGAGTACGTGTGAATAGCACATGTTATTTAAGGTGGAAAAATATGAAAATTACCAAACAACTTTAACCTTATATTTAAAGCTCTTATTTTTATCTTTAGCTTTAAAGTAACTTTTAAGTTAAAAAAAAGTCGGGCCAAACTCTACCTAAGAATAAATATTATGTAGGAACTTCTATAAAAAAGAATTTATAGGGTAACTTAATTATAACACTCATAAAATTTGAGAGACTAAATTTCCTTATTATAAGTCAAATTTTGGAAAGGAGGGAATGATATGGGTGGGCATATGAAGAAGTCATCACCTCCCCTTATTTGAAAGATTTTAAAGAAAGGGAGGGAAGGGTTTGAGATATTTATAAAAGAGAGGAGACATGTTATTTAGAACGATATGATAGCACACTTGAATGTTCTAGCTTCTAAAAAAGTTATAATATAATTAAAATTTTAAGTTATACTAGGGTTTTTGACAATAGAAACTATTATTTTGAGTTTCGTGGCATGTAAATTTCCTACTATAAAGCATTTTCCTTTCTTAAATCCATTCAAGACCCCTCCAGCCTATAAAAAAAAAAAATTCAAGACCCCTCCACGCTATTTTTTTTAGTTATATTTTTTTAGCATCTTCAAATTGAGGGGTTAGGAAATTTATAACTCTTAAGAGATTACCCTTCTTTACGTATCATTTTCTCCCTTAAGTTGTTCTCTAATACATCATTTTGCTTTTAAAAAAACAATTTAAGTATCATAACAAATGTTAAATCAAGATGGAGACAGACATCAATCTAAGCGTTAAATATCAACATAAAAAAAATATTGCATTACCTTAAATTTACAAATTTCATTAGCAATAAATCGAATACAACCAAAATTTTGAAGTTTCTCAATCACAACCTCAGAATGATTAAAGGGCAGAGCTACTGCTACCATTCTTGTCGCATATTGTAGTTGTGTATATGCATGCCAACTTTCATCCAAAAATGATAAAAACATCTTTTAGAATATAAAAAAGCACAATATTCTGTACCTCAGAGTTTCATAAAAATATTGAAGATCGAATATAATAGAAGGAAAGGTAAGAACAGATAACCTTATTTATTGAGAAAAAAATGTGTTGTTAATTCAAAAATCTAAATAATATATATGCAATGAAACACTTCCTCATGCATGTAAAGAAAATGTCATAATTCATGAAGATTAAAGAGAGTAATTAAGATTTGAAGAACATGCATGTAGAAAACAGAAGCATTTTGTAAAAGAAAAAGGGAGAAAATTACCAGAAAGGAAGAATGGAAGAAAGAAAAGAAAAGTTGTTTGGCGTTTGTACGGAAATAGAACCTTGCGCATCCTCTCGATCGCTTTTAAGTTTAGTTTTCTTTTTTCTTGGTTACAGAGGAAAAAACGCTTTTAAGTTTAGTTTGGAAGAGAAAAGAACATGATGATACAGATAATAATAATTGAAAAGAAAGGTCAATTTGAGAATCCAAAAATAACAAAAAGAGAAGCGGGAAAGGGAATGCCACGTTTCCTATATTGAAAAGAACAATCTCTATTCTTTTTATTTATTTACTTACTTATGATTGGAAAAAATATCTATTCAAAATTCATGGTTTGATTATATTTCCAGCTAGCACATCTTGGAGGACAATATATGTTGCTGGGGTGAAAGACTAAGGACAATAGACGTTGCTTCGGATGCGAGCGGTGGTCATTATGCGTTGGTAGGTGTTATTGCCACAACAATGGTATACACATACTTCATTTTTAAAATACTTTATTTACATTCATTTTATTTTATGGGAATTGTTATTCAGACCCCCCAACAGATATTTAGACCCTGTTAAATTCGTAAAATTCGAAAAAACCTTTTATAAAAAAAAAGATTGCTCGCACTGTGAAAGTGCGACCAAAAGGCACTTGGAAAGTGCGTCCATCACACACTTTCAACGTGCGTTTAGGTCGCACTTTCACAATACGAGCGAAACGCACTGATTTCTTTTTTTTTCCTGTTTAATTTCTGTAAGAAATTTGGGACTGACACTTTTTAGATAAGGTAATAGAACCATTCTGAACTCAAAATATGCAGTTAGAATCTCCAAATTCCTACACCTTCTAGTAGTCGCTTTAGAATCAGGAGCAGTGCGGTTTGAAAAATTGGACAAATTCCTTCATCGAAAGTCCTAAGATTTGTGTAATTTAGCCAAATTCCTTCATCTGGTATTTTATTTTTAATTTCAAACATTTTTTATTCCACCATAAATCTCCAAATATTCTAACTTGATTTACTGTGGAGGCTTATAATTTTTAAAAATCATCTGACATTAGTTCTGTACAAATTTACAGCAATTCGCCATTTAAAAGTATGTTTACTTCGCACTTTGTACCTGCGTTAACGACGCACTTTTAAAGTGTGTGCGTAATGCACTTCTAAAGTGCATTTATCTGCTGAGAAAAAATTAAAAACGACAGTAACAACTCCCTACAGTTGGAAATTTTCAAAAACGACTAAAGATGAAGTTTGTGGTGGTGGTGGTGGTGGCGGCGGCGGTAGCCATATGGGTGGTGGTAGTTGTGGGTGGTGGTGTTGGTGTGTGGTGGTGGTGGGTGAGAGTAAGAGGAAAGAGGTAAGGAGAGAGGAGAGAGAATGTGAGGAGGGGTGGGGTTTTTTTATATTTTTTTTCATTAAGGGTATTTAAGTATTTTTTCACTTTTTCAGGGGTCTGAATAGCTGTTTGGGGGGAGGTCTAAATAACAATTCCCTTTATTTATATCTCTCTTTTTTCTTATCATCTATCACATCTCATATTTTTTCTCTCTTACTTTTCTTTTTCTTCCTATCTCTCTCTTCATTCCACCTCCAAGAGAGGTTTGAATGGAACATTATTCGCTTTAGTATGTTCGCTAGAATTGACAATTGTCTGGTCTTCACCGCAGCTTGATGAGTTTGTCCCGCATAGAGATATTTGGAGATCGTTTGGTGACCTCTATAACAATTCTAAACCTCGCCCAACATATTTGAGGTAGTTTCTTCCATAGGGCCTAGAATCTTAAGCTAGATTAATTTCAAGGTCATGCTAGTTATTTTACTCTCTTCATCCCTATTTATAAGTTACTTTAGAGATTGTTTCGCTAAAACACGTTGATTCTTGGTCTACTTTAAAAAATGTGATTTTGAAAGTACTTCATTGCTAGGTAGAAAGAGGTAGAGATGATGACACAAAATGAGTTCCAATGACCTTTCCTATCATTATGGGGTATGAAGAAGGTGCATTCCCCATGAGATACTTTATTGGCAATGTCCTTGCTGACTCTCATACTCCAAAGGTCATTTAAAGCTCGATGTAACTGTAAACCGTAGCCTCTTCTTCTGAGAAGCCAACCAATACTCCTTTGTAGGGTTGTAATCTTTCTTTGAGGAGACCTAGTTTTTGGAAGGCTCCCAAATACATTATATCCATAGAAATCCCCTGGTCAATGAGCACTCTTTTAAATTTGTAACTGTTTAAAATGACCACTATGTGGTCTCCCTTGTGGGGAGAAATTCCCTCAATTTTTTGTTAGGGTGAATGTGATTTGAGGATGTTCAAAACTGAATCCAACGATACTTATCAACATAATTGACTTAGCATACATCTTCCAACTAGAGATACTCTCGCCTTCCTATATGAATCCTCCTACAATTGTGGACATTACCTCGTTAGCTTTCGGGTCTATGTCACTCAAGTTTTCCTCCAACATCTTTCCCCTTGCTCAGATCTTGTTCCCTTACTTGAGTTTTCGTCCTTCCTTTTACCTATGCATTGCTTCATGTGCCCCTCATTGATGGTCCTCTATATCTCCTATTGGAGAGATATACAATCTTTTATATCATGCCCGGCTGTCTAATTAATACACAACACTTGTCCTTGTCAGGACCAATATTATTATTTTTTTCCAATGGGGGTTAGCACAAAAGTTGTGTTTGAAATGCTTCCTTGAATATTTTGTGACTTGTTTGTGTTCACAAGTGAAGAGTGATAGCAATTTCGCAAGTGTACGGATTGATCGAAGTAATACAAAAGATTGTCGAACCACAGGGATAGTTGTTCATCAATTGCTTCTAAGAGTTTTGTGTTCAGAATGTGAAAAAGAAAGCAATATAAGTTTGAGGGTTTGTTGTGTTTAACACACTTGTGATGAAGAGCAAGAATTATAATTCAGATAAAGAAGTACCCTGGACAAAGCTCCACTTAGTCCAATTATGGTTCTCAAATCAAATTCTTATATGAAGTTCAGAATCCTTATCCATGATGTTATAGCCTCTACCTCTACTTGTTAATTCCTTAATCAAGTAAATCATTCAATTTCATTTGTCAAACCTAATGCCTTAGTGCCTAGTCAATTCAATTGAAGAATGAAGTTTATAAGTTCAGGCCAACACAATAAGTCTCTACCCTTATTCCTAAGTGATAGCAAACAAATCAATCTAATCCCAAGTCCCTTAATCCTCACCAACTTCCGTTGTGCAAGAAGAAAGCAAAACACTTGTGTGCACTCAAGAGAATATTGATTCAGAGAAAAGATACATGGAAAAGAAACTTTATTCATATAAGAAAATAAGAAGTTTAAACCATAATCAGAACTAAGGTTCACTTCACCCAAAGTACAAAGAGAAACTAGCCAAGCATGGCTATGAAATTCATAATGCAAATTAAAAAAGCAAAAAACCTGAATCAAGAGTGCCAAGAAGCCTCCCACAAGCTCCAAGAAACTAGAACTTAAGTTTTGCTCAGAAATTACAAAGGTCCCTAAAAGAAATAACAAAATCCCTATTTATAGAGTTTCCAGCGGTAATCCACGCATGCGTGGGCAAAACGCTCAAAATCGCACAGTTCGCAGCATCAGATTTTGCCACCATGCATGTGCGTGGATCAGACGGGATCAGACGGCGCACATGCGTGGGCATCAGGTTTTTCTAACAGGAGCTCCACGCATGTGCGTGGGATACATGGCGCACATGCGTGGCTCATCTGATTTTTCTTCAATTTTGTAACTCCCACTTCTCCTATCATCATGGCTCTTAACTTAGCTTTCAACCATCATCATTAGCCATCAAAAACCTATCAAACCGGAAAAGAATCTCAAGAAACCATCAAAACAACATATAACTCATTGGAACATGTCATTAATCATGATAATTCACCATCCTTTCCTTCAATTCAGCAAATAAAACCCCCAATGTGCAATCAACACTCATGAACTCAAAGGACTTCAGCTCAAAACTGACCATAGGAATTACTCTCTAACAAAACTAATAAAAAGACTAAATAAATTGATTAAAAACACCTAAACTAATGCAGATGCAATTATGAAATAAAAAGGGACTCAACTTGACTTAAAACTCAATAAATGACTCAAAAAGGAAAAGATAGAAACAAGAAGGACTCGATAAACATAGAATAAACCTCGGGTCATCAAAGAGTTCTCTTCACTTAGGGAACCTTGGTCTTGATTGCCTTCCTTTAGTCTGTTTGGAAGGCTTGCGCTCCCAAGTCTTCCTTTGGTTCTATATTCTCTCTTCTTCCCTTCTTTCTCTAGTCATTGAGTTCCTATTTATCTTAGTCGTTTTTCTAGCTATCTTCTAGGCTTCACCATCTTCATTCTTAATGAACCATGTTGCTCTTTCACGACTTTCCTTCATCGAGCCTATTGGGGTCTTGTTGAAATCTCTTGACCTTAAGCCAGCTGTGAGTGCTAGCATCCTAACACGCACAAAAAATAGGTTTTCTTGCCAAGTGAATGGAGGAAATGTTGAATCGGCCAAGGAACCTCGGGAGCGACTCTTCAAGTTTCTACTTCGTATTGAAAAGGCCTCCTAGGGTCATCCTCTTTGCTTTGTTGCATGGAGAAGTGGTCTATGATTTTGCTGGAGAAATCTCCAAAACCAACTATGCAATGGGTTGGTAGATTAATGAACCATGTCAGAGATGACTTTGACAAAGTCCCTCAAAAGAGTTTTCACTTAGGAATTTGTTAGCTCCGTGAACCGACATTTTGGTTTTCAACAATGGAAAGTGTTGGTCACAGTTAGTGCTTCCATCATACATGTCGAATTGTACATTCATGTATTTGTCACGATTGGGTTCCTTCATAATGGTAGCGGAAAAAAGTTGGAAATCCTCTTCCAATAACTCTATAGAGGTTGCCTTAGCCTTACCCTTCTCAGCTGCAATCGTGTTCACTTGGGCTTGTGGTGTCATGTTGTGTTCCCTGACATGACTTTTACGCAGGCACAAGTTCTTGGTGAATGAAGGTGGGTAAGTTCTGCCTAACCACCATGCTGGGCGCCAAAATTCTCCCTAACCTCTGGGAGTCCCAGGCGGGTGGTTAAGTTACCAAGCACAAACCATAACTTAGGATTAGAGGTGAGACATCTTTCTCTTAATTCCTTTTGTCTTCTTATAGATCTTTTCGACGACCTCTTGGATTTCTTGTTGTTATGAAATTTTTACATGGTTTATTACATATTAAATGTGTTAATGATTATCTTAATTTCTTTTAGGCGTTCCGAGCAGCTATTCACTACTAATGGTCATGGTTTCCGAGCTCTTAGGATCCCATTTGGTTATCTAGTCGGTCATTTGTATGTCAATGTAGTTTGGGAAATGAGACAAATAGACATTTCCCTTCGACCAAGTTATCAATGGGAATAATAACTCAAGAGGTTCACGTTCAATCCACTACCATCCAACAAGAGACATCCGTCTTTACTTGCAATGAAGAGACATGACTCGCCTTAAATGAGGAGATTTCCATTGAACATTAGCATCCCATCAAGATGATCCCCAACTTGGTAAAATGTTGATTTTTTTGGATAACTTTTTATTATTTTTTGGTTAAGAAAAACACTCTTCAATGCACTTTTTGTGATTAGTTTAATCTTTTAAAAGTCCAAAGTCATTTTTCTCACTACTTAGAAAATTAAATCAACCGCATAAACGTGTTAAGAGTGTGTTTTGTAAGACCATCCACAATGGATGGTTGAATCCTTTGTTGAAGTGTGTTGAATTGTGTTGAATAGGTTTAATGGTTTGTTGAAATTGGTTGAAAGGGGAGAGAGAGGGTGAATTTGTTGAAGATTTTAAACATGTTGAAAGAGCCTGCGGTGTGCCACGTGGCGCGAGGCCAGTGGCCACCGCAGGCGCGTGTCCTGCACGCCCAGACAAGGCGCGTGCCACGTGGCTGCCTCTGGTTGGTCAATCCGGATTTCGTTTTTCCTTATCTTTTGAACTCAATTATTTCATCAAAAAAAATATTTTCTGAAAAAAAAATATACCAAAATTCATGATTTTTTTTTCTCTATAAATAGAGACTTGGTTCGTTTGATTTGGACACAGAAAAAAAAAACCAAGTTTTTTCACTCTCTTATTATCTCTCTCACCATCTTATTTATCTATCTATTAGCATTTGTATTGAAATGGATCCCAACAATCCCCATTTCAACACCCAGAATTCTTCAAACAACCCATTTTACAACCAAAACCACAACAACTATGAAGATCCAAATCAAATTTCTTACCAACGTCCTCAAAATCCCACCAATTATCAAGTCACACATCAATTGTTCAACCAACGTCCTCAAAATCCAAACTATTATCAAGTCCCACATCAAATCTCCAACCAACGTCCTCGAAATCCAAACAATTATCCAGATCTGAATCAATATTCGTACCAACCTCCTCAAAACATACAAAATTTTAACCAGTCATCAATTGTTCCAAACTCTCATCCATCTTATGGATCTGTGAGATATTCATCTCAAACACCTTAGTCTAGTGGTTATATGCCAGTGGTTCCTGAAAATTTTCCGAGTGTTGATGTACCGGAATTTCCGGAATTTTCAACACAAGTCAATCTTGGTGGCGGGTCAGCTGATAATGAAGTCAATGAAATCACTCCTAAGAGCAAAAAAGCCTATTTACCCGCATGGAACACTGCACAAAATCTAGTGCTAATTAGTGGGTGGATTAATTGTGGAACAAACAGTGTTGTCGGAAGAAACCAGAAAGGAGAAACATTTTGGAGAGATATTGCTGAGTATTGTAATGAGCATTGCTCATTCGATCCTCCGCGCGATTGGGTTGCCTGCCGAAACCGTTGGAATTATATGAACACAAGACTGGGTAAATGGATTGGCGCTTATGATAGCGCTAAGCGTGAGAACCGAAGCGGTTGGTCGGAGGATGATGTTATCGCAAGAGCGCAGGAATTATACGCAAGTGGGAAGATTGGTCAATTTACTTTGATGGAAGAATGGCGCGTTCTCCGTGATCAACCACGTTTTTGTAGTCAGGTAGGAGGAAATAGTGGCTCGAGAAGTAGTGGATCTAAGAGATCACACGACAGTGATGCAAGTGGCTCAAACTCTATAGGATCAATTCCTCGTCCAATGGGTAGGGAGGCAGCTAAAAAAAAGAGTAAAAAGAAAATTAGAGAAGATGCCGACGAGGTGGTGGACAAAGAGTGGGATTCTTATATCCATTTCAAGGAGAAAGAGCTTGAACGATTGGACAAGATAGCATCGGTGCAAGCAGAGACTAACGAATTGATGAAAGAGAAGACTAATGCGATGAAAGAGAAGACTAATGCTAAGAAAGTTAGTATGTATCTAAAGCTAACTTCGGAAGATCATCTCAGTGACCGTAAGAAAGAGTTGTTAGAGCAGTTGTCCAAAGAGCTATTTGGAAATTAATTTCAAGCGAGTCTTTGTCTGTATTCGGTCAAACTTGTCAGTGGTGTGAAGTCTGTAGTGTTTGCTTTAATGTTTGCTTTAATAATTTTCAAGTGGTGACAGCTATGTAATGTTTGCTTTAATGTATGGGTAACTGTGTTTGAATATGTACCACTCAATTCGAATCTTGTCCTTTTCCGATAATTAACTCTGGTTGATAACTTATTTCAAATCCACCAGTGGTTTCAAGTCTGTAGTGTTTGCTTTAATAATTTGCCCGTGGTGTTAGGTCAGTAGTGTTTGGCTTTTATAATTCTCGGGTAACTGTGTTTGAATATGTACCACTCAATTCGAATCTTGTCCTTTTCCGATAATTAACTATGGTTGATAACTTATTTCAAATCCGGCACTCAACCACCATTCAATGTACCTACTTATATGGACTCATAGATCCATTGATGTACCAATATCCCAAATCTCTTCCAATCTACTTCAAATTTCACAAAAAAATGGATCCATCTGAGTGTCCTTTTGATCTTGCAGCATACATTCAAAATAGTCAAATTGAAGAAGCTTATGTACTCAACCGATTTAGAGAGCGTCGAAGAAAAATTCGAGAAGATACTGCACCTCGTAGTAGAAAATATCTCGGTAGAGATCATACAGCGGCAAACCAGAGGCTAATTGGCGACTACTTTGCCAATGAGCCTACATATGACGATGCAATGATTCGTCGTCGGTACCGGATGCAAAAACATCTTTTCCTTCGAATCGTTGATGACCTTTCAAGTAGTGATAACTACTTCACCCAACGCGTTGATGCAGCCAATAAACAAGGTATATCACCCTTAGCAAAATGTACCACAGCAATGCGAATGTTAGCATATGGTGTGGCAGCAGATGCGGTCGATGAGTACATCAAAATTGGAGGTACTACAACATTGGAGTGTTTACGTAGATTCTGTAAAGGAATCATACGATTGTATGAGCAACAGTACCTGAGAGCACCAACCCAAGAAGACCTGCAAAGAATACTACATGCTAATGACATGTGGGGGTTCCCAGGCATGATCGGGAGTATTGACTGCATGCACTGGGAGTGGAAAAATTGTCCTAAAGCATGGGAAGGTCAATTTACTAGAGGGGATAAGGGAACCACAACAGTTATTCTTGAAGCAGTTGCAACTTATGACCTATGGATCTGGCATGCCTTTTTTGGATGTCCTGGAACGTTGAGCGACATAAACGTTCTAGATCGGTCACCAGTGTTTGATGACGTGGAACAGGGAAAGGCTCCAGCTGTGAATTTCTTTGTGAATCAATGTCCCTATAATATGGCATACTATCTAGCCGATGGTATCTATCCTTCTTATCCAACTTTCGTCAAAACGATTAGACTTCCTCAAAGTGAACCCGATAAGTTATTTGCAAAAGTTCAGGAGGGATGTCGGAAGGACATCGAACGTGCATTTGGAGTTCTTCAAGCTCGTTTTAAAATCATCCGTGAACCAGCTCGCTTGTGGAACATAGATGACTTGAGTATCATTATGAGGTCATGCATCATATTACATAATATGATTGTCGAGGATGAACGAGATTCATATGCTCAACGTTGGACCGATTTTGAGCAATCTGGGGAAGGTGGATCTAGTACACAACAACCATACTCGACCGAGGTTTTACCCGCTTTTGCAAATCATGTGCGTGCTAGATCCGAGTTGCGTGATTCAAATGTTCATCATGAACTGCAAGCAGATCTAGTGAAGCACATATGGGCAAAGTTTGGAATGTCTCAGGATTGAAGATGATTTGTATCGTACTATTTACGTTATTTGTGTGTTGTGTGCTTAGTTTTTCCTTGTCTTGCATTTTAAGATATTGTGTGCTTAGTTTGTTGTCTTGCATTTTATTTTAAGAAAATAAAATAAATTCTTGTATGCTTAGTTTGTTGTCTTGCATTTTAAGTTAAGAAAAAAAAAATTATAGTCTATATTTTAAAAAAATAAATAAATTGTTAAGTGTTTATTGTTTTAATTTAATTTAAATCGATAATTGTAATTTTATGTAATTATAAAAACAAAAATATAAAATTAAATAAAAATGTGAAATAAAAAAGTGGTGGGGTAGGGTGAGTGGTGGGGTAGGGTGTTGAGAGTTAAATAAAACCATTGGAGTGGGTAATTGTTGAAAGTTTGTTGAATTGGAGAGAGAAGATGATATGAAGTGTTAAGAAGAGAAAAAGTGGGGTAGAAAATGGTTAAACAAATCTAACACTAATATCAAATCTAATCATCATAACTAGTACTAGTACTAGTAGATAGCATGAGTCTCTTTGAGATATCTATTTGTATTTGTACTCGCACTAGCAAAGGTAGAGTGCAACAGAAATGGCGGCACCAACCTTGAATGGTTTCCCCTCCACCATTATCAGAGCTGAATTCTCCTCTCTTCACTCCAACCTCAACCAAGCACGGTTCTCACTCCGAATCCCTAGGCTGAGGCTGAGACTCCACCGTGGTATCTGCTTTGCCTCCAAGTCCCACACCGTCCCACCCAAAAACCGTTCCTCTTCCTCCTCCAACAGAAACAACAACAACAACAACAAGCACAATATCAAGCGTGCCAATGGCGGTGGAGGCGGCGCTGTTGATTCCATTTCCACTTCAACTTCAACTTCAACTTCCTCTCCGCCTCCGGTTCCTACTTCACTTCCCAAACCGCCAGCTGGGTTCGTTGTAGACGACACCGGCAAGCTTCTCTCGTCTTCCAAAGACCGGCTCGCCACACTGGTGAGTTTTGCTTGCTTTCTCCAGTTGTGACTATTCATGAATCATGATGATTTCCTCATTTCATGTCATTGAAATTTGATAGCAATGTTGTTATTGCAAGAAATTAGAATGTTAAGAGTTTTAGCATTGTTTGAATTGCAGATTGATCCTGTGAACCAGCTTCCATTAGAGTGTGTCATAAGGAGAGTGTTCACTAGTTCTAAAGGTGATGAATGTGTGCTGCTTTGCCCGGTTGACATGTAAGTTGAAATTTTGGTAGGGTTGAATCTCAGGCCTTGTGTGAATGTACATACTAGAATTTCAGAATTTGGGTGACCCTTTATTTTGTTATTTATTGACTTTAGAGTGTGGGAATTTTACTGCAGGCCTATCCAAATTTTACAGAGCACTGGTGTTGGATGGTCAGATGTAAGTTTCTATTCCAAATTCTAAGTCTCTATTTATTTGTATGTTCAATGATGCTGGTGCATCGAATCTTGATTTAGGATTCGATTTTATTGAGATTTTGAACAAAACTTTAAAAAAATAGCACAATTAGTCTTGACATTGATATCATGTTGTTACAAGTCATTCTTGTTAAAGCCCTCAAGTATCCTCCTGCTTTCACTAATTGCTTATAATGCGGAAAAAAGGACATTTCCCTTTTATTTCCTGGTGAAGCTTCATTCCCAACTTCATTGCTTGTCATGCTTTCTGGCCAACTGTTACATAGCTAGTCACGAGTGAGGGCTGTGTTAGGTGATTGAGAGGCTAATTTAAAATGTTTTCGAATCTTTATGAAATGTACATACAATTTGATTGAGTTCAACGGTTATTTTGTCGAAACATGAGGGTGTCGTTTTGATTATATGCATTCATGTAGTTGATCTCACTTAAATGGAAAAAAGGCTTGTTGTCGTAGTAGTTGTTATTGAAGCTTTATTCAAATTTTTATTTTTTCGTTCTCTTTTTAGGTCATTGATGAGGCACTTGAGTCTATTCTGCCTGCTGCTGCTTATGCACTTGCCAAGATACGCATGTATCTGGTTCATAGTGGGTATGTCTGTCTCTTCTCTTGATTCAGATCTGTAAGCATTGTGTTTGGTTACTAAATATTTCTTTCTGGCCCATGTTAGGTACTGTTATACAGCTCGTGGCGGTTTTTGTTACACAGAAGAGAGCATATTTGACTTTCATGCAGGCAAGGATTTCTTTGCTTGTCCTTTTCACTAAAATAATGATGTCTTGTGTTTCTGACATCAGAAGACAATTGTTATGGTCTATGGAAGATTTACTAGTTCATCACATGGCAGTTTATGTTGCAGAGGTTATATATTTTATGGGGTACTAGTTCCATCCTGGTTAGAGCTTGGTCCCGCTGTTTGTTCATTTCCCTTTGGTTTTAAGCCATCTTTTTGTGAAGGTGTTGCTTTCTTTTTGTTCTAAATGTTCATAAGCTCAGTGATATTTCCTGATTACATTGTGAGAGAAATTGATGTCCCCTTTAAAATGAAAGAAAGTTTGTTAGTGTACAACCATAAAAAGTATATTGATCTGCTGAGGATTTATTGATTGCTCGCAAGTCTGTTTATTCCTTTATATTTTTGACACTCCTCAAGAGCAAGCTATTAACTTCTATTACAATAATTACTTATACTTATAAATATCAGCAGAGTCAGTATAATTTTATCTGTCCATTACTCTCACAATTTGTAAGAGTAAAATTATAATACTGACTAGTCACAATGCTATATCTACTTTTACCAAAACTAAAACTGATGAATTTAGAGATTGTTTGGTTGGAAAAAACCTTTTTCTGTTTCCAATTTTTGTTGTCCCTGATAATTACAAAAAATGCTAAAATAATCTTCACTTTGTTTCCTGTTTTGAAACATTATTATGATGAAAACAACAAAATGGAGAACATAATAATATTTGAAAGCAGGAAACGGTGTGTGATATTTTTGTAAGTGTCAGCAAAACTAGGAAATAGAAAGACAACATTTTCTCTAACCAAACAGACTCCTAAGTTTGTAGAGATGCCTTTTATTTTCCCCTGCTATTCAATCTTCATGTGTAAGTTGGGCCAGGAATAGCTAATTGGTAAAATGATATCTTCCTTTCATGCCTTTTCAATTGATTTATTATTGTGTTTCTGATTTGGACAAGAATACCATACATGCTCTACATACTGAATTTTCATTTTTCATTCCCCCACTTTCATGTCTGATCTAAAACAGATCAAATAAAAGGGTAATATATAGGCAGCTACTGTCAATTTATTGCCTGACTTTGTCTTTTTGTTGTAAGCCTTGTACGATGATCAACTTACTATATTCAGGGAATGCTAATGTGAAAATATAATGCATAACCATTTCAATTGGGTGCCCAAAATTTTATGGACGATACTTTACATTTTGCAGATGATGAAGACAATGGTGTGCCGACCGAAGGTGTAGAAATTACACACTTCAGTCATGTAATATACCTTCAGTTGCACAAATATTTTATTATACTTTTGTTGACTTCTGAAATGTCTATCATTAACAGAAACAAAACTCCTCTGTTTCTGTTTGTCTTCATAGAATTTGGTTGTTTTGAAATTATTGCACGTGTAACAATAAGGGTTAATAATATTCTATTGCCTGAGTTATTTTATCAGTTGCTAGTATGCACATAATAATGACTGGTTTTATGAAATCAATTTTATATGTTTCATTTTTTGAAAGGAGTGTTCTTGACATAACTAGGAATAATAAATGTGAGCAAACTTATGAAGGTGAACAAACGAAGGTTTTAGTTTATAAAAGCCTTATCATACTGCTTGTTTAGAATTAAGATACATTTCTTTTGCATTTTCCATCGTCTAATTCTTATAGGTTTGCTAAAATTCTGGCTTGTTACTAACCTATGAGCATTGGAATTTAGCTGTGCTAACTTATAACCATATTGTTGCAGGAAGGAGCACACTACATGATATATACACCATCTGATCCACTTCTTTTTGTTGCTGCTAAGGTAAGCTTCTATGCACAAGTTTCTTACAGCAACCATTGCCTCTGCTGAACAATGGCAGCAGTCCATCTACCTGTTAGAACTGGTAATCAAGATACTTGAGAAATTGGGAACAAGATGAGAATTCTCCAGAAATGGGAAGAATCTTATTGAACTGAAACAGAAACGGTTACAGAGATAGAAAGAACCCAACTGAATTCCACAATTCAGTTATGCCAATTCCAACTAACCAAAAACTGACTAACTAAACAGCTAACCAGCTATTTATAGTCTCTCTGTAATTATTCTACTAATTGGACTTGAAGTCCCTTAACAAACACATTATTACTCCCAAACCCCTAACTGAGTATTCAGTTTATTTATCCCTAGTAGGCCTCCTAACATACACATTCACTATAGGCCTACCTCTAATCCTATCAATACTCCCCCCTAAAAGATTGACCTTGTCCTCAAGGGGAAATTGAGGAAAAGCAGCCAACATATCAGTAGCTAATTCCCAGGAATTCTCACAAGATGGGAGACCCTGCCAAGAAATGAGAACTTCCAAATGGCCTTGAGCAGTTTTCCTCCATTCCAACAGATCTGCAGGCTCCACTTCTAATTCATACTCCTCATTGAGCATGGGAGGGAGTGGCTGAGGGTGCTGTTGAGGCTTGAGGGCTGGCTTCAACAATGAAACATGAAAGACAGGATGGATCTTGGCATGAGCAGGTAATGCTAATTTGTAGGCCACCTCCCCAATCCTTTCCACCACTTGGTAAGGGCCATAGTATCTAGCAGCCAGCTTAGCATAGGGTCTATGTGCCAAGGACTTCAGCTTGTAAGGCTGCAATTTCAAGTAAACCCAATCCTCTACAGCAAAGACCACATCCCTTCTATGCTTATTTGCCTGAGCTTTCATTAAATCTTGAGCTTTAAGCAGATGTTGTTGTAATTCACTTAACAGCTCATCTCTATGCTGGACCAGCTGGTTGACATCCTCAATTTTGGAGGGAATGTCACAGCTCCTGATCAAGACTGGTGCGTCTCTGCCATAGAGAGCCTTAAAAGGGGTCATCCTAGCTGAAATATGGTAGGTAGTGTTCTACCAATATTCTGCCCACATCAACCCTTCCAACCACCTCTTGGGATGAGGACCCACATAGCACCTGAGATAGATTTCTAAGCAACGATTTACCACCTCTGTCTGGCCATCAGTCTGAGGGTGGTAAGAAGTGCTGAACTTCAGCAAAGTGCCTGACAACTTGAAGAGCTCCTTCTAGAAATTACTCAAAAAAATTGGGTCTCTGTCAGTGATAATGGAAGAGGGAAAACCATGCAATCTGATCACTTCAGAAGTGAAAAGCAAGGCCACATCCTAGGCTGTAAAAGGGTGTCCCAAAGCAAGAAAGTGAGCATACTTTGTTAACCTGTCCACTACCACCAATATAGTGTCTTTAGCTCTTACCCTAGGCAACCCAGTGACAAAATCCATAGATATGTCTTGCCACACCTGAGTAGGGATGGGTAATGGCTGTAATAAGCCTACTGGAGCCAAGGTTGCATATTTACTTTTCTGACAGACATCACATTCAGCTATGAATTGCTGAATGTCCTTTTTCATACCCCTCCAATAGAGGAAACTGGAACTCCTCTTGTAGGTTCGTAGCAAACCAGAATGGTCTCCAATAGGTGTTGTATGGCACTCAACAATGAGAAGAGAAATTCTATTGGATGAGCTGGACAGAACCAATTTGTCTTGGAAATGCAATAAGCCTTGCTTGAGGGAATAACCAGAATGAGAATTTGGGGAAACCACCAAGGCTTGCTTGATTTGTTGCAGCTCCTCATCCTGATCAACCTCCTGAATCCAAGCTGCTGTATCCTCACTATTGATTACAGACAAAGCACAATACATATCTCTTCTGGATAATGCATCTGCAACCTTGTTCTCCACCCCAGGCTTGTACTGAATTTCGAAGTCCAATCCAATGAGTTTCACAGCCCATTTAAATTGTTCATCAGTGAACAACCTCTGGTCAGTCAAGAACCTCAAGCTTCTCTGATCAGTTTTTATCACAAAATGTCTTCCCATTAAATAGTGCTTCCATCTCTGTACTGCCTGCACTAGTGCCATAAGTTCTCTTTCATAGACTGACTTCTGTTGTGTTCTCTTGGATAGGCCCTTACTCCAATAAGCCAAGGGTCTGCCCTCCTGCATTAGAACTGCCCCTAAGCCCTTGCTGGAAGCATCAGTTTCAATTACAAACTGCTTGGAAAAATCAGGTACAGCCAGTAGTGGTAACTCTACCATGGCAGATTTCAAGGAATTAAAAGCATGGGTAGCTTCCTCACTCCATTTGAAACCATCCTTTTTAGTCAAGTCAGTCAAAGGTCTGGCTAATTTGCCATAATCCTTCACAAATTTCCTGTAGTATCCAGTCAAACCAAGGAAACCTCTCAGCCCTTTGATATCCTTTGGAATAGGCCACTGCTGCATGACTTCCACCTTCTTCAAATCTGCAGCAACTCCTTGCCCTGAGATGATGTGGCCTAAGTATTCCAAGCTACCTTGACCAAAGCTACACTTCTTCCTGTTGGCCTTTAAGGAATTTCAGTCCAGAACCTCCAACACTTGGCCCAAATGAGAAACATGATCAGTAATATCTCTGCTATATACCAGAATATCATCAAAGAAAACCAAAGCAAATTTCCTCAGAAATGGTTTCAAAACCTTATTCATTAAGGCTTGAAATGTAGAGGGAGCATTTGTAAGGCCAAAAGGCATTACAAGGAACTCATAGTGTCCTTCATGAGTTTTGAATGCAGTCTTTTCTATATCCTCAGTCCTCATTCGAATTTGATGATAACCAGACTTGAGGTCAAGCTTAGAAAAGACTTGAGCTCCCCCAATCTCATCCAGTAGCTCTTCAATAATAGGAATAGGGAACTTATTAGGAATTGTAATCTTATTCAAAGCCCTATAATCTACACAAAACCTCCATCCTCCATCCTTCTTCTTCACCAAAATAATAGGACTAGAATAAGGACTTATGCTAGGTCTTATTATTCCAGCTTGTAACATTTCCCCAACAAGCTTCTCTATTTCTGATTTCTGGAAATGAGGGCATTTGTATGGTCTTAAATTTGGAATCTCAGCCCCCTCCTTAAGGTGTATGGCATGGTCTTGCACCCTTGAAGGTGGTAGTCCCTCAAGATCTTGAAAGACATTACTAGCTTGCTGCAGCACCTTCAAAAGCTCCTCTGGTACTGTTGTTTCTTTCCTGTTCTCTGAAACTTCTCCTGTACAATGTAGCAGTAACCCTTCCTCTTCAGTTTTCAGTACTTGCATAAGAGAACCCAGGGATAGTTGAGTTTTGGCCAGGGATGGATCACCAGAAATCTTCATCCATTTGTTCCCCTGTTTGATAGACAGTTCCAATTTTCCAAAGTCTGCCTTCACCTTCCCTAGACTTGCTAACCAGTCAAGTCCTAAAACCAAATCAACCCCTTGCAGCCCAAAGAGATAGAAATCTTGTAAGATTTCAACTCCTTGCACATCCAGCATTAGCTGCTAGCATTTTCCTTGACACTTGACCTTGTGTCCATCCCCCACTTCTACCACATATTTGGGAGTAGCCAACACTGGAATTTGCAACTGAAAGGCAGTCTCCTCTGCAATGAAGTTGTGGGAAGCTCCACAATCAATGAGTACTACCACAGATTGCCCCCTTAAAGTTCCTGCAATCTTCCATGATTTAGCAGTTGTCAGGCCAGCCATGGAGTAAATGGACAATTGGATGGATTTAAATTGTTCCACATCCATGTTCTCTTCCTCCCCCTCACTTCCATCATCTTCCTCCATGATAATCATTCTCAACTGCTTATTCTTGCATATGTGCTCCCTGCTGTAAGGTTCATCACATCTAAAGCAGAGTTTCTTTTCCCTCTTGTCTCTCATTTCAGCACTAGTGAGATGCCTATAATCTCCACTTCTGATTGTATTTGTAATTCCAGTATTACCAGTATTAGAAGTTCCAGCTACTGACTCAGTTTTCTTATCACTAAGTCCCTTAGCATCAACAGTTACAACTCTATTAAATGTGTTGCTCCTATTGTAATTACTAGGCTTGGAGTAATTGTTTGAGCTAGATTTATGCAAGACTGAGTTTTTCTGTTCTATCATCAGTGATTTCTGAATTACAGCAGTTAAAGAAGAGAGTTCATACAATTTTACCTCCACTCGAACCTCCTCCTTCAAGCCATTCAAGAAGATTCCTTTGGCAAAGTCTTGATCAATCTCTTTCAATGCACCTACATACTTCTCGAATTCTTCAACATAGGCTTCTACAGTACTGGTTTGCTTCAAGGACAACAACAGTTCAAAAGGATTTTGTACCATCGCAGGCTGAAACCTTCTGATTACAGCTAGCTTGAACCCTTCCCAGGTAGGTGCAGGATTACACCTCTCCTACCATTGGAACCAGCTTAAAGCCTTCCCTTCCAAGGCCAAGAGTGTTGCTTGCATGTGTTCATCTTCCTCAACTCCTCTCAAAGCAAAATAACGCTCCAATTTGTGAGTCCAACCGTAAGCATCGTCACCTCCAAAGATTGGAATCTCCAATTTTCTCCATCTACTGCTACTGCTACCTTTGTCGCGTTCGGGATTGGGGTCGACTCCGTCCTCAGCTTGCACTTCACGAGCTAGGGTTTCTTCAACAGGGGAAATCCCCAATTTTGTGAGAACCGCGAAGAGCGAATCTTCAATTCTCTTTGCTCTGGCTTCGTTTTCCTGAATCGCGTCTTCAATGCGCTTGGTTCTAGCTTCGTTGAGCTCCATGCGAGCTCGAAGCTCCTCTTTCTCCGTCGAACCTTCGTCTCCGACCTGCGCCACCGCGCGAGTAGTCACCATCTCCACAATTCTTCCGGTGTTCACGAATCCTTCAGCGGAAGCGAATCAGGGCACCAAGATCGGTGCTCTGATACCAGTGTTAGAACTGGTAATCAAGATCCTTGAGAAATTGGGAACAAGATGAGAATTCTCCAGAAATGGGAAGAATCTTATTGAACTGAAACAGAAACGGTTACAGAGATAGAAAGAACCCAACTGAATTCCACAATTCAGTTATGCCAATTCCAACTAACCAAAAACTGACTAACTAAACAGCTAACCAGCTATTTATAGTCTCTCTGTAATTATTCTACTAATTGGACTTGAAGTCCCTTAACAAACACATTATTACTCCCAAACCCCTAACTGAGTATTCAGTTTATTTATCCCTAGTAGGCCTCCTAACATACACATTCACTATAGGCCTACCTCTAATCCTATCAATCTACCTGTTCTGTATCAGTTGCATTTTATAGTCCACTGGAAACTGCTCAGGATACCACTGAGATTTTTGGATGAAAGTACTCTAGGTTCCCACTGTTTATTCGATTGGTATGAGAACATGAAATGCATTTCACAGTCGATTGTGCTCAGAGTACTAATAAGAATTTAGAATTCAGTTGCCCTTGTTTCCCACAATTAACCTAATTGGCATGAGAAACCAGTGTTCCAAAGTCGACAGAACTGATTTAGCCTTCCATTGTGCAGGATCAGAACGGGATGTTGCAAATTGCTGATGATGTAAGTATTAATACGATACATAATTTGGCTACTGTTTCCTTTCTCAGCAGAATCAGTATCAAAATTTCCAAACAATCTCAACGTGTCTAGTAATATCATGTTTAGATCAGCTTCTCTTTTCCTTTTCTGAAACTACTTACAGAAACGTCTCATCAGAATTGATTTTGGCTTTAGAATTAATTGTAGAAAAATTTACAAACATGCACTAAATCAAATGGTCTTTATTTGTTTTGTACTGGTGCACTCTAATGGTACAAGTGCAGTGTAGACTTTCTCATTTTCTAATGTGTAGCATAAGGTTTATTATCAGCATGATGCACGGTTGCTAATTTAATTTTAAACTTCTATGAACAGGAATTGCTTCAGGATCCTGCTGTCATGAGCGCCATAGATGAAGAGACTGAATTTAATGCCTTGGTGGTATGTGATTTTATTTTTCCCAAGCAACACTTCCTTTGGTAATTGAATTAGACTATTCATTTCTGTGGTTTGTGTTGTCTTGCACGCAGGAGGAAGAAGCTGCACTCCTTGACTCCCTGTTGGGTAATGTTGACATGTCCTGAAGTTTTGGTTTTAGTCATTCTCATTTTCCTCTAGAACGATGAGTCCTGGTCAGACCGCAGATCAGCAAATGCCAAATATTTGGGGATAGAAGGGCTTCTTTTTGTATATATGATCAATTGATTCAATTTTGTATGTATGCTATGCTATACTCTAGTCTGTATTAGAAAGGAACAATTATTGTTTTAGAATTTTGGTTATTGATCTATGAGTGTGAGGAAGGAAAAGATAAATGTTGAGACAAATAATTCCAGTCAGATTCAAACATTGATAACTAAGTTCCCGTAGACCGTAGTGGTTCAACACTTCATCTCTTAAGCAAGCCGTTGAGAGATCGAATTCAATTGGCGAGTCCTACCGCTTAGTGTGTTGACCATGGATCGAATGATTGATTTCACGGCTATTGTTTGTAAGGATACTTTGCTTAAGAAAAAAAATTGAATATATTAAATTAGGAGTAAGATTTATATAATTCAAGGATGAAATTTTTGTGAAAAGAAGGTGTAAGTTTTAGAGAGGTTTTTTTGTTTGTTTAAGCTGGACAGTGGCCCAAACCAGAAGAGTAAAAAAGAAAAGAAAAAAAGAGGCTATTACTGAGTGAGCTACGTGAGTTGCAGAGAGACTCTCCTCTCTCTTTCTTTCATTTCACTTGCGTTTGCATTGCTATGACACTGACAAGATGAGGAATCAAACGCTGCGTTTCACGCTCCTCCTCCTCCTCTGCTCCTCCGTCATCTCCTGGAAGAAAGAAGAGTTCAGAAACTGCGATCAGACCCCATTCTGCAAGCGAGCCCGATCCCGCACCCCCTCCTCCTCCGCCCTCATCGCCACCCATGTCACCATCTCCGACGGCGACCTCACCGCCAACCTCCTCCCCAAACACCCACCCTCCGACACCGACCCCAAACCCTTGATCCTCACCCTCTCCGTCCACAACCACGGCATCCTCCGCCTCACCATCGACGAAGACGCTTCCCTCAACCCGCCCAAGACCCGCTTCCGAGTCCCCGACGTCGTCGTCCCCGAGTTCCCCTCCACCAAGCTCTGGCTCCAGCGTCTCACCTCCGAGGATCTCCCCTCCGCCTCCTCCTCCGTCTACCTCTCCGACGGCCACTCCGCCGTCCTCCGCCACGACCCCTTCGAGCTCTTCATCCGTCACGACGCCACCGGCGACCGCGTCATTTCCCTAAACTACCACGGCCTCTTCGACTTCGAGCAATTGAGGACGGAGAAAACCGAAGGCGAGGAATGGGAAGAGCGATTCCGGAGCCACACCGATAAGAGACCACACGGCCCTCAATCGATCAGCTTCGATGTGTCATTCCACGGCGCCGATTTCGTCTCCGGCATCCCCGAACGCGCTGCAAGCCTCGCGCTGAAACCTACCAAAGGACCCAACGTTGATCACTCTGAGCCTTACCGTCTCTTCAACCTGGATGTGTTTGAGTATGTTCACGATGCACCGTTCGGGCTCTATGGCTCGATCCCGTTCATGGTTTCGCACGGCAAGGCTAGGGGATCTTCTGGGTTCTTCTGGCTCAATGCGGCCGAGATGCAGATTGATGTTCTTGCCCCGGGATGGGACGCTGAGTCTGGGATCTCGCTGCCTTCTTCTAAGGGAAGGATCGATACGTTGTGGATGAGCGAGGCGGGTGTGGTTGATGCGTTTTTCTTCATTGGTCCTGGCCCTAAGGATGTTCTGAGGCAGTACTCGGCGGTGACCGGAGCTCAGGCGATGCCGCCGATGTTCTCGGTGGCTTATCACCAATGCCGGTGGAACTACCGCGACGAGGAGGATGTGGCGCAGGTGGATTCGAAGTTTGATGAGGTGGACATTCCTTATGATGTGCTGTGGCTTGATATTGAGCATACCGATGGGAAGAGGTATTTTACTTGGGATAGTGTGCTTTTCCCTCACCCTGAGGAGATGCAGAGGAAGTTGAGTGATAAGGGTAGGAGAATGGTGACCATTGTGGATCCTCATATTAAGAGGGATGATTCATATTTTTTGCACAAGGAAGCCTCAGAAAAAGGGTATTATGTTAAGGATTCCAGTGGCAATGATTTTGATGGTTGGTGCTGGCCTGGTTCATCGTCCTACGCCGACACTTTGAACCCTGAGATTAGGAACTGGTGGGCTGATAAGTTTTCTTATCAGAGTTATGTTGGTTCCACTCCTTCACTTTACATATGGAATGACATGAATGAGCCTTCTGTCTTCAATGGTCCTGAGGTATGTCAGTTATTTCCAGGCTTCTTTTGTTTATTTAGTTGTGTGATTTTGATCATGATATGGAAATTGAAATCTACCTTTGCAATGTTTTCATGGCTGGGACTTTCATCATGATGCATTTGGGTTTAGGTCAAGGTCAAGGAAAGGAAATGATGTGCTTGTTAGGAATAGGAACTCACTATCACCATCTGATTCCATGATAATCATGGGTTATATGTATTACAGATCTTATGACTCCCTAAAAACATTTCTTATAGACTATTTATGCACATGTTGACTTTAATTATCAATGACTTCATAC
Organism: Lotus japonicus; assembly: GCF_012489685.1. Classification (NCBI taxonomy): domain Eukaryota; kingdom Viridiplantae; phylum Streptophyta; class Magnoliopsida; order Fabales; family Fabaceae; genus Lotus; species Lotus japonicus. Next base: position 77,554,461 of record NC_080041.1, read on the forward strand.
TTTGGGATTAGTAATCAAACAAATGCTATATCTAAAGCATTAAGCCCAATATAAAAGACAAAATACATGTGTGAACATTAGTAGAGGTCAATTTCATCCCACTTGTCGGTCACACCATCTTGGCTCATGCCATTTAGTGGTTCTGTGGTTGTGGCACTAGAATGGTAGCGTGGCTGTTATGCCATGTTGGACTTGAGGAGAAGGAGGAGGAAAGCAGGATGATGAACAATAACAAAAGGCTAATTAGCCTGAGTTAGAATATTCAACCAATCTAGGGAGATTCTGTGATTTGGCTGAGTCGTAGTGAAGCCAAACCATCATGTTATTTTTCATCTTTAAGTTTGGGGTTGTGTCTATTACTAAACTTGCATTCCATATACTCTCATGATTTTAAAAACCAGACGCCAGTCTGATCATTAAACCAGTGAAGCGGTTTGTTGCCCGATCAATATCATTTCCTGCCTCACTGCTTCGATCTAAATCATTTGATCCACAGCCATCAAGATTCTGTAATCATCTGATCTATAGCCATAAAGATTCCTTTGCTGATGGGAGTAGCTACTGCGGTAACCTGTGATGACTTGCAGTTACTGAGGAAGTTGCTGGGTAGAAGAAAGAAGCAAGCAGCTGAGAATGTCCCATGATTCCCTAGAACACTTTGATGTTCCTCTTCCACTTCCTCAAAATGATGACAAATAGATGCTGTCACCCTGAACCAAAAGCCTTTTCTTTTCTTTTCTTTGTTTAGGTAGGTGGTGTTTTATGCTCGATGAGAAGAAAAGTTTTGAAATATTTATCACAGGAAGGGGACGGGAGATTATTTACTTCTTCGCTTGATTCTCTGATTAAGACTATGTCATCTGCAAACTACTTACATTGTGGTATGGCCTTTTGGATGTGTTCAATAAGCACTTCTAGAAGCAGGAGAAGGAGTTAAAGGCTTAGAATTGACAGTTGGTACATGCCTATAGTTATAAGGAAACTTCTGCATCCCCTCATGGTGAAGCCAAACAATATTGATTTATAGATCTGAAAGAAAAGAAAGAACAAGTGGCTAAAGTTGTCAGAGATCCTGTGATTTTGAATTGCCAAAAATGTCTAGTGATCCAACTTGTGGGTGTTAATGTCTTATGTCTGTCCTTATGACTTCTCGTTTCTCATGTCGTCTATTTTGTATGATTTAAATTTTATGCCCCTTGAGAGCCAGAGCCTGGATCCATGGGTCCTTGTAATCCACGTTAAACTTTGCATTTGTAACAGTCCGCCAGGAGATAGGGAAACTGAAGTTATGGTTGCTTGTGTTGTATCTAGGTGACAATGCCTAGAGATGCTTTACATTATGGAGGTGTGGAACATCGGGAGTTGCACAATGCCTATGGATATTACTTCCACATGGCGACAGCTGAAGGGCTATTAAAGCGTGGTGAAGGAAAAGACAGACCATTTGTTTTATCAAGAGCATTATTTGCTGGAACTCAAAGGTATGGAGCAGTTTGGACTGGGGATAACACTGCTGATTGGGATCACCTACGAGTTTCTATCCCAATGATTTTGAGTCTTGGTCTTACTGGGATGTCATTCACTGGTTGGTAGCCTTCTTCTCATGATGTATTGGCTATTTTGTAATTCTTTTATTCACATATTCGTGCTCAGCATACTTATCTGTATGAGTTAGGATTTGCCCTCTTTATGTTCAGATGCTCATATTTTAATGTGCATTATGCAGGTGCTGATGTTGGTGGATTTTTCGGGAATCCTGAACCTGAGTTATTGGTTCGCTGGTATCAGTTAGGAGCTTACTATCCTTTCTTTAGGGCCCATGCCCATCATGATACAAAAAGACGAGAACCATGGTTGTTTGGGTAGGATCGCATTACTTATTTCTTTATCCCAATGTCAATACATGTTGGTGGTTTTGGTACTTCTTTCTTTTATACTTCCAATGATAAAACTGTGATTTCTCCACCATTCTTTTCCTTGGCTAACAACTGATTGCCTATGAAAAATTATTGAAAGGTGTTGTAAGAGGAGTTATACTAAATCAGGCTATATGCTCTTATCAGGGAATGAACCGGGCCTCAGAAATGAGTGGCAATATTTATTGAATTTATAAAAATCAAATTAACCCAGATGTGATTGCATGCCTTGACTCTCAAAAGCAACCTGAATTTATTGGAATCTGTTTTTTCGATATTGTGAATTATTTGTATTAATATTGCAGAGAACGAAAGACAGAATTGATCAGGGATGCTATACATATTCGTTATGCGCTTCTCCCCTATTTCTACACATTATTCAGGGAGGCTAACACTACTGGCGTTCCTGTGGCCCGTCCATTATGGATGGAATTCCCATCTGATGAAGCTACTTTTAGCAATGATGAAGCTTTCATGGTTGGGAACAGTATTTTAGTGCAAGGGATCTATACTGAGGTGCATTAGTCTCTTTCTGGATATAGATTTTTTATTTCAGTTAATAATTTCCTTCATTTTTGTGGTCCTTAGCAGAAGTTTTTATAATGCTTTGTTGCTTGCAGCGAGCTAAACACACATCTGTCTATCTGCCCGGAAAAGAATCCTGGTATGACCTAAAAACTGGAACTGTGTACAAGGGAGGGGTGACACACAAGCTGGAGGTTACAGAGGAGAGCATTCCTGCTTTCCAGAGAGCTGGCACCATTCTACCAAGGAAAGATCGATCTCGGCGGAGTTCCACTCAGATGACAAATGATCCCTATACTCTGGTATGTATTTGCGCTGATTTGCTGTAATTCTTTTTAATATGCTTGAGTGCCAGATGTTCTCGGAGAATATATTTCTTGCCAGTGTTATCAAATAGCGGCTATAGCGACGCTATGCCGCTATAGCGTTGCGGATTTTTGGCTAATCGTGACGCCGCTATTGCCCGCTATAGCGCTCTATTCCCACTATTTCCGCTATTCGCCGCCAAATAGTGGCCGAAATAGCGGATTTTTGGCTCACTGCGATGGTCCGCGATCGCGATTTGATAACACTGTTTCTTGCCTTTTCCCTTAGTTTTCAGACTCTTAGGTCTTTGGCCACTGCATTTCTATTAATCCCGTTGCTGTCATACAAATTTTACAATAGAGTTCATGCTAGTTTGTTCTTCATGCTTCTTGGCATCAAGCCATATCCGCATGCTCACTTAGAAATTGAGGAAAATCTCCAGAAAATATGCAGCTGAACTTTTACGTTTACTTACGAGGATGCAAACTTGAGGACTTTATGCATAGCAAAAGTAATCTACATGCCTGAATGTTGTGTGAACCCTAGTATCCAACAAAGAAATATCCGGATCTCATCTTTCCACTTTCATGGATTATGCCTGATGACTTTATCATAAATATGCGGTTATTGATTGAGTAACCTGATTAGTTATTGTTGCATTCCAACCATAACAATGGCAGCATGTAGAGTGAGTTGGGAATTAGTGACAGTTATGGAAAGGAAAGAGTGCTACTCGTTTGATTGATGATGAAATCATTATGGTTGTCTGTTTGACAGGTTATAGCTCTGAATAGTTCTCAAGCAGCTGAAGGTGAAATCTACATTGATGATGGCAAAAGCTTTGATTTTCTACAAGGGGGCTACATCCACAGACGTTTTATTTTCTCAAATGGGAAACTTTCATCTGTAGACCTGGCACCTTCTTCTGGTGGCAATGTTCGGTATTCATCAGATGTTGTCATTGAGAGGATTATCCTTCTGGGTCATGCTCCTGGCTCCAAAAATGCACTCATTGAACCATCAAACCAGAAGGTTAATATCGAACTTGGTCCCCTTTGGGTTCATAGGGCACAATCCCCAGCTGTCACGACCATACGTAAACCTAATGTCCCTGTTGCAGAAGATTGGACCATAAAATTTTTGTAACTTAAAGTGCAAAATGAGATTTTTGTTTGTAGTTGAGTTGATTTGAAGTTGACCCGCAAATGTTGGCGCAAGAAGGAAAGAGAAGCACTAGTCTTGAAGAATGGATTTGCACCAATACAAGTTGAGAGGCTTGTTTAATGACACTTAGGATTTGAGATCATGAAAGATTTGATTTGATAAGATAAATTTTTATCATCTGGAATGGTGCCCCACTTGTTTTGTGGTCCGTTTCTGTTGTGTTGGTTCTTAGAAAAGTAGATGTGATGATGAATGCAATAACACTTTGTAGGTTTAGGTAGGTTGGAAAATCAAATTATTCAGTCATACAAGGATTGTTATCTGATTTTTCTTTTCATAAATAAAAATTGAGTAACTTATTGTATGCATAAAGGTACCAAGCTTATGATAATCGAGGAATTTGGATAACTTGCATTATTGATCTCAAATTTGTACACAATGTAGTCGTAGTTAAAGGTCGATCAGGAGTTCACTTTAGGCGAGTTATTGAGGGTAATATAATATCTGTCAGTGAGAAGAATGCTCTTGTATGAATTTTCACCATTCTTTTATCGATAATTATAAGATATAAATCTCACTTATTTGGTCAAGATTATCTAAATTATGCTAGAGACGAGAAAAAAACACCTCTAAACTGAGGCCAACTTCTAGGTAAGTAGAATGCCAGGAGATTTCCATGAGGAGGATTGCTGGTCAACTAAAATCTTTCATTCTCCTATAGGATCCCTCGACCTATAAGGATGTGATAGTTAATCTTAGAACTTATGGTCAATCATACTAACCCAACTTGGCTAGTAGGTGCTACTATTAGTAGAAGAATCTTAAGAAATCTCCAAATATGCATATATGCTATATATAAATTTACCCAAAACAAATACTATATAGTTCCATTAACATGCAATGGAGAGCCATAATTTAAGTCAAGGTCGATTTACATCATACACAACCATTATGAATTTTCTTACAAAAATGCTGAAACTGTATAAAACTGCAAGTAAAACAAAACTAGCTAAAGCTCTCAATCTATCTTCTTCTCTGATACTTGTGGTTTGTTGCTGGATACAAATCGCTTGTCCTCTGCTGTCTTAGCATAGATCTCTCCCCTCTCTTGGAAATACCTCTCAAAAGCTCTTGGAAGGAACCTTGGTATCAAGAACCCAAATAGATTGATGGAGAAATAAGCCAGATTGACCACTGCCAAACCCTTCCCAAACCAATGCCATGCCATGTCCTGCAATACATGTAAAACACTTGCAATATTCATTCATTTCCCATAAACATACATATCTAAGGCCTAGTAGACTAATCCTGTTAGTTAATTAAAGCAACTATCAAGCTCAACCGGACTGCTCACATAAACTTCTGCTCAAAATTGATTTCGGCATCAGAATTGATTATATCAAAACATAATGAATGGTTTTTACATGAAAATGAATGAATTACCTGAACCCGTGCATTAGCAGGCAAAGTCTTGTTAATCCACACATTAGTAATCCAATCCATATCCACAAAGATCCTCCTAATGGTGTAGATCATGGGCACCAACGCCCTCACTGGCGGCGAAAACAGAGACAGCCCACTGATAATATTCTCAGTCAAAATCTGAAACGAGAGCAAGAACAAATGTGGCGTCGCGGAACGCACAGCATGCTCATCCCCTCTAGCAAACCCTCCAAGCACGTAAGCCAGTGGCAAGAACAGCCCCACGGTGGTTCCAACCACCACATACATCCGAAACAACCTGCTTCCTTTAAAAACCTCCGGCGAGGCAGAAACAGAACCGGCCGGCGGCGATGGAAAAGCGAAACGCGAGAGTGCTAAGATGTATGCAGAGGCAAGTGCTGGAAAGATAAGATCAAAGAGTGGAACAAGGCCACTTGCTGAGAAAACTAAGATGAATGCCACGAGCTGAAGCTCTATGACGCGCAGTGAACCCATCATGCCACCGAGAGGGGTTGGTTGATGTTCCTTCTGCTGTTTAGGATTTGTGGCTGAAGGTGCAGCAGTAGCAGCAGCAGTGCCGGTAGCAGCAGCAGCATCTCTTTGTTGTGGCACTGATGAACGATCAACAGCTAGAGTCACACCAGACATTGTTGATATTTTCAGAGGTTACAATTTTTAAAGACAATCTTGCTTCTTGGAAACTTCACTTGGACACCAAATCTGGGAACAAAAAGGTTGTTGCATAAACATATGCTGATATAAGTGTATGACATGACATAGATATGTCACATGCAATCATTTAAGATAAATAGCATGTTTGGAAATCCGTTGTACAATTGACACAATCAATTCTATCAATTATTAAAAAGCTTAGAGTGTGTTAGTTTCCTTCCCGTAATCAATTTCTGGTAGAGAATTGATGTTTGGAAGACATTTTGTAGGTACAAACTAGAGAGAGTCAGCATCATAAACAGTCAATTATGAGATTTTACAACTGAATTTTATTACTGACATTCATGTGACTTTTAATGTAATCAATTTTACCAAAATTAATTGTGACATTTGCTGATCCAAACACGCACAATATAAAGCCATAATCAATTCTGAGAAAATAATAAGCTTCTAGGTGTCAAATGCTGAGAAAAAATAAGCTGATGATGATACAAACATGCTATCTAATCCATGCACTTGTGAAACAACTATTATAAGAAGTAATAAGCATTAATTCAATTTCAATCAAGGTACATGTAAATATCAAAAGGGTTTCTGATTTTGTAATTCACAGAACAGTCTGAGTGTTCTTACATTAGCAAAACTGGATGCAATTTCAAGCTAATTAATTTGTCATCTCTTGTTTGATGCGGCAATACATGACTAAGAGAACCAAAAGTGGTGATGAAAATTGAAAGATTAGTGTTAGAGTCTAAGAAAAGAGACAGAATAAGAGAGACAAGAAACAAATAAGAGAGATGGAAATTAGTCTTACATGTGAAAGAAATGGTAAAAAGAGAAGAGGTAGAAAAGAGTGGAATGAGCGTTGCCGTAGGCTATGAAAGAGAAGAGGAGCGGTGTTGATGAATGAGATCGATCCTAGTTTGCTGAAGAGAAGAATGTGGTATATATAGCAACGTTGTAACGTGTAATGTAGCATGCATGACACTTGTTTCTCTTCCACGTCTACAGTGGCCTATGCTCTGCACGTGTTACGTTCTACTTCTGCCTGATCCATTTAGTTATCTTTAATGAGAAAACATTTGTTTTCACTTTTGATTTTGATCCTCTTAATTTAACATCTACAACCCGATCCCATGTTCAGCGACATCTTATCCTCTTATGACAAGAAAATTGGCCTAGTCATGTTCCTCTGTCAATGACTGTCATTGATATTTTCTCCCATGGAAGTGATATCTTTATAATTGGCTTAATTCGGATGGTAAAATAGACCGATTAACTAAATAAATTCGAACCAATCATATTAGTTTCATTTTGATTATCGGATTTAACGGGTCGATCCAAATTGATAAGTACTCTAATTTACATCAATTTGACTGTTAAGAATAAAAAAAGTTAGTGTCCTCAAATTTACCTCCCGACCACACTCAAATTCATTTCTTAGGCATGTTATTAATGGTGGTTTTTAGTTTTAAGTTTTAAAATTTAAAAATAAAAAATAGTTTTTAATTTTATAAATTCAGTTTCAATTTTTTTTTGCTGTTTTCAGTTTTTAAAAAGTTATTATAGATTCTGTAAAGTGAGAACATTCACCATATTTGCTAACTTTGTAAATTTACAATAATGAATTGTAGAACCTCACGATAGTGGAGGGACCAGTAGTAGTGGTGATAGAAGTTGGTGTTATCAAGTTGCGATAACAGTGGATGTTACTTTGTGATGATGGTGGCTGCGACAATGGTGGTGGATAGTGGTTGTGGAAGCGACGAAGGTGAGTGTTACCTTATGAAGGTGGTGTTGGCGACAACAATGATGGTGGTGAAGGTGGTGACTGTAGTGGAGAGTGGTGATGGCAGTGGAGGTGGTGGTGCAGATGGTTGTGGTGGCGTTGAAATGGAGGTAGATTTGGGTGTTACCTGGTGGGGACGGAAATGGTAGTGGTGGCACCGATGGTGTGGTGGCAAAGGGTGGAGGTGGAAGTAGAAGAGATGATGCTGGAAGAGGTGGCGACAATGATGGTGAGGAAGGTGGTGGGGGC